>NC_092125.1:184716865-185021175 GCF_043159975.1 Macaca nemestrina
ATGCCAAGATAGAGGGTATAACCAGCAGTCAGTGGGCCCTGTGCACTTATGCATCTTATCTCAGTGGGGAGCCTCTAGGCACCCATGATGGTCTGCATTCACTTTGCGACTATCCCTATACCCAAGAGAGCACAACATTAAATAAGAGATTAAAAATGCCATGATAGGTCAAGAGAAACAGCAGAAGAAAGGGAAAGGCTTTTTATTTTAGTACCTCTAATGCCATTTTTTTTCTGCTTTTTGAAAAAGGAACTCTGCATTTTCATTTTGCACATAGCCCCATAAATTCTGTAGCCAGTCTTGGTGTTAGATCCTGTACTGGGCAACAGGAATATCGAGTTAAATAGCATGCATATAACCTCTGCCTTCAAGTTGGCTGTTGGGTCTAAAGTTTGGACTACATTAGTAGTTCTGTATAGAACAATAGAGTAAATATTTTAAACTTTGCAGGCCAAACAATCTCTGCCACAACTACTCACCTCTGCCTTTGTGGTACAAAAGTGGGCATAGATGGTATATGAACGAATGAGCATGACTGTGTTCCAAT
Organism: Macaca nemestrina; assembly: GCF_043159975.1. Classification (NCBI taxonomy): domain Eukaryota; kingdom Metazoa; phylum Chordata; class Mammalia; order Primates; family Cercopithecidae; genus Macaca; species Macaca nemestrina. The sequence goes on from NC_092125.1 coordinate 184,717,413, forward strand.
AAATACTTATGGACATTGCAGTTGGAATTTCACATAATTTCCACATGTCACAAAATATTGTTTTCTTACCTGTTTTAAATCATTTAAAAATATATAAATCATATTTAGCTGTGAGCTAAACAAAACAGGGAGCAGACCAGATTTAGCCAGTGTGCAGTTTGCCACCCCTGGACTAGATGATCTCCAGGGGCCTTCTAGCACCCAGTCAAGTAAGTCTCAGAAAGCAGGGTCTTATTCTCACTTTCTTTTCCCCTGTTGCTTTTTTACCTTTTTTTTTCTTAAATCTGCCTCTCTCTCTTTGTCATTCTCAGGTTCTCATTCTTGCCCTCTTTCTTTCTCTTTCTGTCTTTCTCTTTCTCTCAATCAACCATCTCAGCATGAGGGGCTCTTTCTTCTTTCAACTAGTATAAGTACTGGAGCACTGGAGCCAGTGTTCTTTCTCTGTAGGGGGCCAGCTGCTGAATTCTTGCTTGCCTAAGTAATTATAAAGCTACTTAAGCAGAGACAAGGGGGATCCAATGTGGTGCTCTGCTTGCAGAGAAAAAATATTGACATATTTAGGGATATAATACGCAGATGAAGAAAAGCATGTCTTCTCTGCTCCATCTTTATCCACAGACACATCTGTGTAAATGTATTTGTGAACACGATACAAATGCAATATTCAAGGAAGCAATGGACAATTGTCACCATCTTCCATCTGCCCACATATAGGAGCTGGCGTAGGGAAGAAAAGGTTTGACTCAGAGAAACTGTAATTCTTCATGAGAAGAGTGCAAATAATTCATAACATTTTGTGATCACCTACTGTGGGCTTATAACTATGAGAAGATTAGAAGTGCAATATAGGGGGAAAAAAAAAAAAGGTCCAGGCTCTCGAACCAGTAAGACTTGGGTTTGAATCCCTGGTCTGGTACTTTTTAGCTTATGCCACCTAAAAAAAAAAATAATATATAACTGTAACTCTTAGAGCTTCAGTTTCTTCACCTGTGTAAGAATGGTAACGCCTACAATTCAGGTTTGTAAAAAATACTTACAGATTTGAGCTAAGATACATAAAGTATCAATAATAGGTGCCTGAGAAACAATAGGCATTTATTCAATAGGGCCTGCTGAAAAGCTAGAGCCAGAAAAAGGCAGAGCCATGAGTCAAACCAAGATGTAATTGCAAAGCCCATACTTTATCTTTATAGAATGCTTGTAGAGTAGCAAAGGCCCTCTGAGGGACTGTAGATGGGAAACAAAGGCTTAATCAACTATAAATAATGACTTCCTCTTTTTTTTTTTATAGACCCCCTTTTTATTGTTTATCCCAGCAGTCATCCAAGGAATACTGGACAGGAATACCCAGCAACTCTAAGTAGCTACAAAAAAGAACAATTTAGAAAACCCTGACTTCTTAAGCCACCAGCTATTTACCGACTCTGTAGGCTATTTTGATTCTGCTCCTTTATTAATTTATTGGAGTGTATTATTGAGCATCTACTCTGTGCTATGCACTATGATTCGATGGTGGGGCTACCCTGGTGAATGGGACACAGTTCTCACCTTCAAGGATCTCACAGTCCAGTGAGGAAATAAACAGACAATTATAGAATGATAGCAAAAGTACTATGATGGGGGAAATGCAAGCGTAGTAAAAAATGGCATCTAAACCAATCCACAGTAGGGGAGGAGGGTCAAAGAAAGCTTACAGATAGAAGTAACATTGTATCACCTTATACTTTTGGCACCTCATAATTACTTCAGTCTATAAATGAGTAATCTTGTGTCACTAAAATTTGAAAAAGGAGTGGGAGGTAGCTATGCAAGGAAGGATGTAGCAGGCAAAGGGAACAACATGTAAGAAGACATGGAGTACCACAATGAGATATCACCTAACACCTGTTAGAATGGCTATTAGCACAAAGACAAAAGATAATGAGTGTTGGTGAGAATGTGGAGAAAAGGAAATCCTTGTACACTGTTGGTAGGAATGCAAGTTGGTATAGCCATTATAGAAAACAGTATGGAGGTTTCTCAAAAAATTAAAAATAGAACTGCCATATGACCCAGCAATTCTACTTCTGGGTGTATACCCAAAGAAAATGAAATCTGTATGTTGAAGAAAAATCTGAACTTTCATATTTATTGTAGCATTATTCACAATAGCCGAGATATGTAATCAACCTACGTATCCATCAGCAGATGAATGGATAAAAAAATGTGGTATATATACACAATGAAATGCTATTCAGTCTTTAAAAAGAAGGAACTCCTGTCATTTGTGACAGCATAGAGAAACCTGAAGGACATTACGCTAAGTGAAATAAGCCAGGCACAGAAATACAAGGACTATATTATCTCATTTATATGTGAAATCTAGAAAAGTTGAACTCATAGAAACAGAGAGTAGAAAAGTAGTTGCCAGAGGCTGGGGATGGGAGTTGGGGACAGGAACATGTTGGTCGTAGGGTACAAAGTTTCAGTTAGACAGGAGGAATAAGTTCTGGAGAACATTTGTATAGCATGGTGACAATAATTTTACTTGAGAATTGCTTAGAGAATGTATCTTGAATGTTCTCACCACAAAAAATAATATGGGAGAGATATTATAATAACTAAGGTTATCATATCTGTCTCTCACATACTTTTTTTTTGTTGTAAGGGCCTCCAAGATATATTCTTAATATATCTTAGGTAGTTCTTTATAGCCATGTGAGAATGGACTATCATACTACATATCATATAATTTAACAACATGGGTGTATTAAAACATATTATACACTGTAAATATATACAATTTTTAGTTGTCAATTATACCTTAGTAAAGTTGAGGGGAAAAAATTTAAATAAAAAGTAAATGAAATTTGTTTTAAAAGAAGACATGGAGGAAATAGGAAAGCATTGTATATTGAGGAATAAAGATCAGCCTGGCTAATCAGGAACTTAGACTCAGAGGGGAGTGGCAGCAAGCTTGGAGGCTGTACAGGCAGACAGGGGCAGCATGATCACATTAGGTAGTGTATCAGTCTGTTTTTACATGACTATAAAGACTGAGTAGTATATGACTACCTGAGACTATAAAGACTGGTAGTATATGCCCTCGCCCAAGGGCAACAAAGTTAGACTCTTGCCCAGGAATTCCAGGCTTAAGAGGCAAAATCTCAAACTCCTGAGCTCAAGCAATCCTCCCACCTCGGCCTCCCAAAGCGCTGGGATTACAGGCATAAAGCACCGTGCCCAGCCAGGAGAACTCCTTTTGAAAAGGAGGCAAAACCAGTGTGGCTCTGTTTTCTCAAAGCCTCATGGGGGATCTTGCCTAGCTTTCTCTGAGGGTGAGAAGAGTATCTCTTTCCAAGTAGAGGAGGTCATGGGACCCTTCTACCCTCTGCAGCATCTAGGAATTAAGGGATCCAGAAGAACCATTGGAAAGAGGCCCAACTCTTGCACAGTGGCCCAATCAGTGCCTTTGATGAGCAAAGCTCGTCATGCCTTGTGAGAAGTGACATTATCGATTCTCAGGGAGGATAAAAAGTGGAAGGGAGGAGATCAGAGAATCTTTAAACTCTGGTGGGACTATATTAATGCTATCTAGATGTGTATTTCCAACTTTAGCTGGAATCCATCTTTGACTGGAAACTTTGAAAGGGGCCTTGTTGGTAATTTATAGATTCAATGCCATCCCCATCAAGCTACCAATGAGTTTCTTCACAGAATTGGAAAAAACTGCTTTAAAGTTCATATGGAACCAAAAAAGAGCCCGCATCTCCAAGACAATCCTAAGTCAAAAGAACAAAGCTGGAGGCATCACGCTACCTGACTTCAAACTATACTACAAGGCTACAGTAACCAAAACAGCATGGTACTGGTACCAAAACAGAGATATAGACCAATGGAACAGAACAGAGTCCTCAGAAATAATACCACACATCTACAGCCATCTGATCTTTGACAAACCTGAGAGAAACAAGAAATGGGGAAAGGATTCCCTATTTAATAAATGGTGCTGGGAAAATTGGCTAGCCATAAGTAGAAAGCTGAAACTGGATCCTTTCCTTACTCCTTATACAAAAATTAATTCAAGATGGATTAGAGACTTAAATGTTAGACCTAATACCATAAAAATCCTAGAGGAAAACCTAGGTAGTACCATTCAGGACATAGGCATGGGCAAAGACTTCATGTCTAAAACACCAAAAGCAACGGCAGCAAAAGCCAAAATTGACAAATGGGATCTCATTAAACTAAAGAGCTTCTGCACAGCAAAAGAAACTACCATCAGAGTGAACAGGCAACCTACAGAATGGGAGAAAATTTTTGCAATCTACTCATCTGACAAAGGGCTAATATCCAGAACCTACAAAGAACTCAAACAAATTTACAAGAAAAAAACAAACAACCCCATCAAAAAGTGGGCAAAGGATATGAACAGACATTTCTCAAAAGAAGACATTCATACAGCCAACAGACACATGAAAAAATGCTCATCATCACTGGCCATCAGAGAAATGCAAATCAAAACCACAATGAGATACCATCTCACACCAGTTAGAATGGCGATCATTAAAAAGTCAGGAAACAACAGGTGCTGGAGAGGATGTGGAGAAATAGGAACACTTTTACACTGTTGGTGGGATTGTAAACTAGTTCAACCATTATGGAAAACAGTATGGCAATTCCTCAAGGATCTAGAACTAGATGTACCATATGACCCAGCCATCCCATTACTGGGTATATACCCAAAGGATTATAAATTATGCTGCTATAAAGACACATGCACACGTATGTTTATTGCAGCACTATTCACAATAGCAAAGACTTGGAATCAACCCAAATGTCCATCAGTGACAGATTGGATTAAGAAAATGTGGCACATATACACCATGGAATACTATGCAGCCATCAAAAAGGATGAGTTTGTGTCCTTTGTAGAGACATGGATGCAGCTGGAAACCATCATTCTCAGCAAACTATCACAAGAACAGAAAACCAAACACCACATGTTCTCACTCATAGGTGGGAACTGAACAATGAGATCACTTGGACTCAGGAAGGGGAACATCACACACAGGGGCCTATCATGGGGAGGGGGGAGGGGGGAGGGATTGCACTGGGAGTTATACCTGATGTAAATGACGAGTTGATGGGTGCAGCACACCAACATGGCCCAAGTATACATATGTAACAAACCTGCACGTTATGCACATGTACCCTACAACTTAAAGTATAATAATAATAAATTAATTAAAAAAAAAAAAAAAAGAAAGGGGCCTTGTTATTTAGGGAAAACATTTCATTTGGTACCAATTCAGGCCTAAGTGGATATTCCCAGTGCCACTAAAGTTGGTGAACTGAGAACAAAAGAGGTGGTTATCCCCTGAGAGTTTAAAATGCAAACAGAGCCAAAATCTTAATCCTCAAGAGATACATGTGAGAAGTCAGTTTTCACTATGTGAACTATGTGAACTATAATGTGAACTATAATGTGAACTATAATGAATGAACAAGATAATGAAAAACCAAACCCACTAAATCATCTTTTAAAAAAGGAATTAAAACAACAGTTCAATACCATATGATGCCTATTATAATCACAAAAAAAATTTAAGTTATAATCCCACATGCTGGCAAGGCTAAAGTAAAATCTTTTTCTCACACACTATTCATGGAAGTGTAAACTGGAGTGATCCTACCAGAAAGCAATGTGGCAATATGAACAAAGAGTAATAAAAAGGTACACACTTTTAGACCCAGGAATTTCACTCATGAGTATTCATCTTACCTATGTTACCCAAATGAAGGGAAAAAAACTATATTCAGGAAGATGTTTTTTGTGATGTCATTTATAATAACCAAATAATAACAGCCTAAATGTTTTATATTAAAACATAAGTAAACTATGCACTTTCCATAAAAGGAACATTATAAAGTATTTAAAATAACATTTACGGTGACTATATAACAGTATTGGAAAAATTCTTATGATATAAACTAAAAATAACAGAATACACCAAGTCACAACATCGTATTAATGCCATGATTATATCTTTGTTTTTAATATGTAATTATTACCTATGCATCACAAACACAGATACTTAGACAAGGGCTAGAAAAAAGCATGGAAAAAAATGAGAATAACTGTTGGTCACTAATGATCATGGAAATGCAAATCAAAACCACAAGGCAGTATCACCTTACTCCTGCAAGAATGGCCATAATCAAAAAATAAAAAAAATAATAGATGTTGGCATGAATGCAGTGGAAAGGGAGCACTTCTACCCTGCTAGTGGGAATGTAAACTAGTACAACCACTGTGGAAAACAGTGTGGAGATTCCTTAAAGAAGTAAAAGTAGAACTACCATTTGAATCAGCAGTCCCACTAGTGGGTATCTACCCAGAGGAAAATAAATCATTATACAAAAAAGATAATTGCACATGTATGTTTATAGCAGCACAATTCGCAATTGCAAAAATGTGGAACCAGCCCAAATGCCCATCAATCAATGAGTGGATAAAGAAACTGGTATGTATATATGATGGAATACTACTCAGCCTTAAAAAGGAATGAATTAATGGCATTCGCAGTGACCTGGATAAGATTGGAGATGATTATTCTGAGTGAAGTAACTCAGGAATGAAAAGTCAACCGTTATATGTTCTCACTCATAAGTGGGAGCTAAGCTATAAGGATGCAAAAGGATAACAATGACACAATGGACTTTGGAGACTCAGGAGGAAAGGGTGGGAAGGGGATGAGGGATAAAAAACTACAAACAGGGTGCAGTGTATACTGCTCGGGTGATGGGTGCACCAAAATCTCACAAATCACCACCAAAGAACTTACTCATGTAACCAAATACAAACCTGTTCCCCCAGTAACCTATGAAATTTTTTTTAAATGTAAAAAAAAGAAAATATTGAGATATTGAGATTTTATATGTATTTTTCATTTTTTATTTTGATATCATTGGTATAATTATTAAGTAATACCATATACTATAGTTAAAGTATTTTTAAGGGCATGGGCTTCAGAATCAAAAGCTCAGTTTAATCTTAGCTCCATCACTTACTATCTGTATGACTTTGGGCAATTTAATTAACTTCTTTGAGCTTCAGTTTCCTTATCTCTAATATGGAGTTAAATACCGCGTTATGGTACAAAAATGTGAGGATAAAATAAGTAAACATAAATAAAGCATTATTTGCATAGTAGATGTTCACTAAAGTTTTTTATATCTTTTTTTTTTTTTTTTTGAGACGGAGTTTCACTCTTGTTGCCCAGGCTGGAATGTGATGGCCCGATCTCGGCTCACCGCAACCTCTGCCTCCCAGGTTCAAGCAATTCTCCTGCCTCAGCCTCCGTAGTAGCTGGGATTATAGGCATGTGCCACCACTCCTGGCTAATTTTGCATTTTTAGTAGAGATGGGGTTTCTCCATGTTGGTAAGGCTGGTCTCGAACTCCCGACCTCAGGGGATACACCCACCTCGGCCTAAGTGCTGGGATTACAGGCATGAGCCACCGCGTCCGGCTAAAGTTTATTTATCTTAATGAACTTTTTAAGAACACATTTGTCAATTTACAAATGTGTGTGTGTGTATATATATATATATATATATATATATATATATATATATATATATCAAAAAATTGAAATAAATTAAAAATATGTTAGGAGACGTAGGCGAGGGAAAATAAAAGCAGTTCAATAAATGTGAATTTCCCTCACTTTTCCAATTCTTGTCTATACAAAGTGTAAGGGAATTTTAGAATATTCTGGCTGCATTGTTGAGAAATCAGAGATAAACAATGCTTGTTTTTCAAAACTTCTTTTTCAATAACAAAGAAAGAAAAGAAAGGACATCTTTTTCATTACATGCTACTTCTAAACACAGGCAAGCATGCTTGTGTGCACAACACACACACACACACACACACACACACACACACACACTGACCCCTTTCAACAGATTTCAAGATGTGTCCCTGGAGATCCAAGAAAACATTTTTGTCTTTTTTTTTTTTTTTTTAAATAATGAACACATTGCTTTCTCCATGTAACAAAAGGTATCATTTTGCTTTTAATTATGGGTTGTTATTATGCATTGCTTTTATTTGGCAAAGATGTTTGTTTCAGGAAAATTAATTTAGACAGTTCCATTTTTCAAGCAACAATACCTTCTGCCCCAGGCTTACAAAGAACAATTAGATCTGGATTCTTTCCCCATAATCAAGCTGGCAATTTTTTGTAGAAAGTCTTGGTCAATCAGCATGGAATGGAGCTTCCATGAGAGCCAGTCAAATGCAGAAAATAGACTTTTATGGCCTGACTTTTACTTCCTGGAGTATATATAACTCTGATATCGTGAAGAAGCATTACTCCAGCTGGGCAGGAATACAGATTAATGTTGCATCACTTTCAGTGCCAGAGTTTTATTTTGAATGTCATGATATTTTTCACAGGAACTCCACAGTGTCGTGCAATTCAGCAAACATGACTGAGAGCCTGCTATGTGCCAAGTACAGTGGTAGGAGCTGGAGATACCGATCTGAATCACAGTGTCCTTGTTGGTAAAAGCTCACAGTCAGATGACTCAGACAGATCATTGTAATACCCAGTGATAACATCTGTGGCCAAGGGTAACACAGGGTGCTGAGTGAGCCTTGAGGAGGTACCTGATGGAGCCTGCAAGAACAGAGGGAGCTTCCAGAGGGTGATGATGTATGAGCGAAGTCATATATAAAGAAAGACAGGAGGAAAGGCTTTCCAAACAAGGGGTCTTGGAATTAAAAATTAAAGTCTTATCAGACTATACCATTTACCAAGAGGTTATGTGTCAAGCACTTAGCTAACTGCTCTACTCATAGGTGAGTTTTGTTAAGCCCATTTCAAAGTATTTAACTGACTTGTCCATGGTCACTTAGACAGTGTGTGGCAGAGGTAGGTTCAGAGAAGGTAAATTGTTGATTCCTACACCAAGTTGGTGGCAAAGCTGGGGCCAGAACACACAGCTCCTGGCTTCCAAGTATTCCTGATCCATTTCATTCAGTCTATACCACAGTTCTATGTGGAGTTGCTGTGAGCTACTTGTACAATTGCTGAATCTGAAGGAGAATGGGAACCAAAAAACATGTTATTGAAAACTTACTTGAGTGTGATAGGATCTTTTTAAAAGTCACAGCTGCCAAACTCTTCCACCCAACTAGAGACTGACCTTGATACTCTCAAAAACTCTGAAGGTTTCATGCTTTAATGTTTTATCTTTAAAAAGAGAATTTTATATTGTATCCTATTACTATAGTAATATTTCTCGTAATATGAAACTTCCGAGTGAAGTTATATTCCAGTTTGTATTCCATTTAATCACCATTTTAGAGATGCGAAAATGAGAGAGAGATGAAGTCATTTGTTCAAGGGCTCTAGTGCTGGTGAATGTGTAAGCTAGGATTGTCTGATTGTCTGTTTTTTGCTCTGATCTATGGACCAGAGCTGGGGCATCTTATTCTGGCACAATTGCTCTCTCTGCTACCATATTTCACCTATCTCTGTGCTTCTAATCCTTATTCAAACAACACAGGGCAGTTCAGTCGCTGGTATTTCACTACATGAACTGGGGCAAGTCCTACCTCCCTATAGGCCTGAGCATACCCTTCCTAAGGACACTAAGGACATGAATTGTGAGTCATGACTTTGTACCTAGTATCATCTAATTTTGCCTATCCTTATTTTTTTTCTCCATGTCTTTAATTGCATTATTTTTATTTTGTTGCATTTCTTTTGTTGTAAGATCTTCAAATTCTTTTTTTGGAATTAGTAGGTTATAAATAATCAAATATGTAAAGAAACAACAGAATGTGGTGTTTCAGAGAGATTTCCTGATAGTCTTAAGACTATGTCAAGCATAACAGACCCATTCTTGGAGACAGAACGTAGCTAGGGCCTCATCACCAACCTAGGTTTCTTTCCTTTTACTGTATCTACATTAATTACCATGTCTAAAAGGAGGCACTGTTGGTAAATCTTCAGTTAAAACAGCTTGAATCAAATAACATGACTTTGGAATTCAGAACTAATTACTAACTAAATGGCTCCCCTTCCTCTACTTCCCACCTCACTACCTTGCTTTCTTTGACAAGTTTTTCTGGGCATTTGTTCTTTTCTAGGCACTGGGTTATAGACATAAATCCTCTTTTTCTACCCTATTGAAGGAGATAAATAAGTAAACAGTATAGAACAATATGGCAGGTGACTTTGAGCAGATCCCTTTCCTTCTGTGGCCCCAGTTTACTTTTCTTTAAAATAGTTGGGCTAGTGGATCTCTAAAGACCCTTGCTGTGACATCCCAGCAGTGTGTGATGCATGCTGCATCTTAACTTCCTTAATAATGAAGAGTAATCATAGCACTGAAGTATCATTTGAAGTCCTAGAAGTCATATCTTAATTCTAAAGTTTGATTCCACAAAAAGAAATGTGACTTATTCAAAACATAAAAATAATTTATAGTCATGAAACTTGCTCTGGCAATAAGCTAAAACATCACATCTGCAACAAACTTCTCGAGGCCCTATCAGGGAACATGTATTAAAAACTATCGATATATGAAAAATATTCAGTTCCTCATGTTGGAAGAGAAGGCAGAGGGTGGTGCATGACGAGAGAAGAGGTAGACCAATATGTAAGCACCTAACTGTAACATGAGACATGTTCGGTAATCACTGCCTAGATGCTGTGGGGCCCATGGATGCAATGGGTGGGCATTTGTCAGCTTTGAGCACAACCTACTGTCACTTGAAATACTAGTCTGTTCTTGCAGGTCCCCACATGACCTTGTAAGGCTAAAGCAGAGAATTACTGCCCTAGCGTGTAATCTTCTAATCTTCTGACTCATGACTGGAACAGCCTTCCTCTCGCTGTCTCTTGATGCCTAGGTCTTTCCTCCAGAGCAGAGGAAAGTGAAGTTCTCTAGCGCAACCCCCATCTGATGGTGTAAGGTTTTAGGGTGCGGCATGTTTTATTTTTCTCCAGCAGGAGTAAGGGTTTCAGCTGTTTATCCAGTCCTCTTTAGGAACTTGATCGAGGTTTCTGTATTCACTCGCCTAACACATATCTAGACAGAGCCCACACTGCTAGGAGACTTAAACACTGTCCTTTTGCCATGGAGCTTAGAGTGTAATGAGAATAGCATTAATCAAATATAAACACAAGTTAATAGAGAATTTGAAATTGTGAACACTATGGAGGAAAAGTACAAAAGATCACACTTGAGTTGTAGCTTCTTTCACTCCCTTGTGCAGAGGCTGCTCCAGGTGTGTGGTGTCACCCACGGCAGTTCATGCTGCTTTTCTGCCTATAAACCTGCGAATAAGCCAAGATTTTTCCCTCATCCCTCACAACTAACTGCTGTCACGACTAATGGAGCATAGGCTTCAGGGGCAATCAGTATGGGTTTGAGTATAGGTTTTTCCACTTAGCAGCTGTGACCTTGAGCAAGTTTCTTCATTTGTGAAAAAGGGCAACAATACCTGCTTCAAACGGCTGTTGTGAGGATTGGCACATACAAAGTGCTCAGCAAATGGCAGCTGCTTCAGCCACGGCAGCTATTAATTCTACTTGCAAATTGTCTTTGCAGTTGTATATGCTCCTCTCTATTTCCACTTGCCCTGCTTTTGTGCAGGCCGCCAGAGGCTGAACTACGATGCTCCTTTAAGTTGCCCTGGGGATGAAAGACATTTGCACGCCTGAATTTTCCAATAAAAGAAAGTTACAGGAGCAGAAACTACTCTGGAAAATATATTGAAGCAATCCCACATGTGCAGCCCAGGTTTTGTTTGCTACCCCACTCTGCTTCCCACTGGGTTATAACCCCTAGTTGTGGGATTTTATTTCAGCCTTGTGTGATATCCACTCTTGTCCACTCTCTCTCTGAGTAAAACGCTAAAGCATTTTTTATTATTCTGATGAGGGTAGGTCCTGGAAAGGGAGGGTGAGCCTCGGCCACTGTTCATGTTTCCCTTGAAGGCAGTGAGGTTGAAAGGTGATCAGGTTTGGCATCCAGATATCAGTCAGTGGATCAAGGTAAAGCTTGAGCGATACTTTGAACCCCTGTCAGAATACCTTTTCCCATATTTTTCTTGGGAGCACTTACCACAGTTAAAATAAATTCATATTGTACGATTATTTGCTTAACATATCTGTCTTCTATCTGTCTAGCTAGCTCTTTGAAGGCAGGGGCTGTGTCTTTCTCACTCTATCCCCAGCAAGATGCCTGGTACATACATAGCAAAAGCTTCATTGGTATTTGTTGAATGAACAAATAAATAGATGGAGAGTCATGGAGTTGGGGCAAGGTGTTATCTGGGAAAGCCATGTTGCCCATCAGTTGTTCAGCAAAAGGAGAGGTAGAAAGATCTTGTCAAGGGCAGGAGCCAAGGTTGGAAGCAGGTAAGGTGGTGGTGCACAGAATGGTCATGCATCTGGAAGGCTTGGGGGTGGGCATGAGCTCAGGGCCTTGAGATACTGTTTCCCAAATTTCGATGATCCCTGCTTTCTTTCCTCACAGAAGCAACGGGTCCCTCCCCACTCCTTCCTCCAGCCAGATGAGAATCAGTCTGCTACATATCACACTGACTGACATAATTACAGGCCCCACTTTATTGTCTGAAACTTGGTTCTGAAAATAATAGGTATTTTTGGTTTGTTTTCCAAGTATGTAATATTTGGATGTAAATATTATAATGTACAAACTGTTTTTTCAAATAACATATACAACTCGTGGAGATTTTTGGCACCCTCCTTGAATGTCAAACTAAGAAATCTAGTCTTTCCCAAAAATGCAACGGGAATCATTAAATTTTTCAAAGAAAAGAGCAAATTTAATTTTAGAATGATCAGTCCTATAGCCAGTGAAGAGGCTAGATTGGAGTAAGAGAGATTAGAAGCAGTGAGTTTGAAGAGAGGCCTGTCCCACATAAAATATATCCAGGAAGCAGGCTACGCTTGGGGATAGGGCAGGGAGAGGGCATGGGATCCCTAGATGCCTAGAAAGTTACTATGACTCAGGGAGGGAATGAACTGAGCAGAGAAAGGAGGGGTTACAGGAAAGGAAAGGGCTTGAGCCCTGAAGCCAAATGTGTGCCTATGCCCCTGTGGCCCCTGTTTCTGGAGAGTGTTGATCCCCACGTCCTCCCCCGATGGCTGGCTTCTGGAGCGACAGGAGAATGCCTGGGGATTACTGGTGCTCTTATTTAAATCATCTCCAGTCTATGCCGTGAAAGACTGACTTTTCCCCAAATAGCTATCTTGCAGAAAACACAGAAAGCAAAACAGAACACATAATCAGTGACTATTCTCTTCTACCACGCAGAACCCCACACATCAAACCAGCCACTGAGCTCCCGGAACAACACGTCCCTTCTCATTCTGGGAGGTAATTGCAATGCAGTCGTGACCAAAACGAAAAGTCCATTTTTAACCATAGACTCGTAACTACCCATCAAGATGAAGAAGGCCAAATTCTCTGTGGCCCAATTCCTGGGTCCCCAAGACAGAAACAGAGTTTTCACAAAAATTATGGGGGCAGTGCGTGAGTGTTGTATGGGTATGTTGATGTGTGCCTATTAGAAGACAAGGGCTAAAACTAAAGACCTCTTTTGGTGACCAATTCAGTGGGACCCTGTTTAGTTGCCATCCTGGGAGCAAGTAATCACCAAATCTGAATTGAGCACTATCTGTTGGTCAGGTGCTAGGGTAGTCCCTGAGAGGAGAGAAATAAACAGGGCATAGCCCCTGCCTTCCGGAAACTCACACAACCACTACAGACGATGGAGGAGTGTGGCGGTCTCAGAAATACAATGTGATGGTGCTCTGATGAGGAAGGACAGGGGAAGGACCTGATCTAGCACAGCCTTGGCAAGTTAAGCAATGCTTTACAGCAGAGGTGGCATGAGTTAAGAGCCAAATAACAAGCAGGAAGTAGTTAGACAATTCCTCACTAGTTTAGGTATGGGATTGTTGTTCCAATTAGGGGCAATAGCATGTGCAAAGGCAAATGACGAAAGCACAGCAAATCTGGCAACCAGAAGTGGTTGATCATAGCTGGAGCTCAGAGTCTGGGAGGACAAGAAATGGAAGGCAGAAGCCAGGTTATACAAGTCTTTCAATAGCCACCTAAGGCTAAGACTTTGTCTTATAGGACTCCTGATGAGTTTTAAGACGTGCATTCTAGAAAGCTCACTCCAGCTGCAGTGTGGAGGATGACCTGGAGGAGAGAAGACTAGAGCTGGGAGATCTTTAAGTGTCTTAAAGGGCTAGGTACCAGATAGTGAGAAGCCCAAAGGCTCAGCCTGAGGTGACACAGGGCTGTAGCCAGCACTCAGAAATCCTAGTATTCAACCAGTGCATTCCCCCGTTCTGCCTCTTGCTCCCCAGTTTAGAGTGATTCTTCCTTTTTCTCTTTGCTTCTCCTTCCTGTTAGTCCCCTGGAGGTTGGTGTACACTCTCTTTTTATGGCTGAGTACCTCATTGCCAGCTAGCTTAAGTAACTTGCCTAGGATAACAGAGCTCAGAGGTTATAGAATCAGAATTCACCTTTGTCTGTCTGATTTTGAATCGAGGACTCTTCAGAATGCTTTGTGTTTTGTTGTTGTTGTTGTTTTTGCTTTTTGTTTTTTGTTTTTTAATGCTCTCTGAAACTGCAGTCATAGGGGCTTCAGATATGAAAAAATAAGAGTATCTTCTAAGTTGAATATTGCCTGAAGAGTCTCCCAGATTCAGAAGCCTTTATCTATATTGGTAGGCTGCAGTAGCTGGGCTTTTCAAACTGGCTCCTTGTGACAAAATAAGCAAGTGTTTATCCTATTGGTATCTTGTTGATTAATGCTACCTTCCCTGAAAAGAAAAAGATTACAAACAAAATCACAGTTGTAAGATCAAATGTATTAGCTATGACCATAAATATATGTGACTTACACTCTCCTACTTCAAAATAAAAATGCAGCCTGGGATGAAAAATTATATGAACATAATGTTGCACAAGATTAGAATTGTACTTCATTTATCATATATAAACACAATATCATTAAATGTATATACATAGTGAGAAAGATGATAAGAAAATACACCAAAATATTAACTATGATTCTCTTTCAGTGGTAGGATTTCATTACTTTTCACTTTTACTCTGAATTTTCTGGAAATATTCCCAGTTCTTGCTTGCAGTTGACTCAAAGTAATTTTTCTACTTTTACTCTGAATTTTCTGGAAATTTAGAAAATGACAAAAATCAGCATGTGTGATTTTCATAATTATGAAAATTGTAAAGATAGGTTCTTAAATTAGGACAACTATAATTTTCAGAAGAATAATTGAATCCAGAAAAGGTCCAAAGTTCTTGGGTAAGGTGTCTAATTAGCCCAGCTTTTAGGACTTCCACCTTTGAAGAAGTCCACTGTGACTAGAGGTGGGGTGACATGGTACTAATATAACAGCATTCACTCGATGCATGGGGGAATAATGGATAACTCCTGGAGCAAGGGTGCTGGTGGACAATTCCTTAAGCATCCACTACAGATACTCTGGCAATCCCTGGATACCCAATTTAGAGGTTACTCCTGTTGACCTTAGAATCCCCACCCTCCATTGTCCTTATGAGGTCATACTCAGCATTCACCACACAATGGTTAAGCAAAGAAATTTTTGAATTTCTGAATGTCCATGGGGTAGCATGTTTATGAGGGAAGGCTGGATGCAGGAGTCATACACAGCCAGGAGTCCACATATCTACTCCTGATTGACCCAACACTGGCATACCCACATTCCTTCAGCAGTCCGTAGAATCCCACACAGGCACACTTGGATACATTCCCCTCCATCCAAATATGGAATTCTTTTGTCTGAGATGAATGTCCTCACTCTGACCCCAAACACACACACACATACAAACACACACACACAACCACTACTACACATGTGAAGGCTCTGCCTTCCTTAGACTGTAGCTTTTGGTCAGCAAGTGGTTCAAGAGTCATCAGGCCCCGCCTGCCTGTTAAATTTGCCACCGACCTTACTGGCTTCATTTCCTCCCTATCCTACCATCCATATTAAAGGCTCTTATCTCTCTCAGTTGGCAACCAATTATAATAATTTGGTAATTCTTTATGTCCAACGTACCCCTGTCTGTATATAACTGATTGTGCATTATTGGTGAAATTCTATAAACCATGTGCTCTATTTTTACAAATGCCACACAGTTTTCACTGGCAATCTCAAATGATTGTGCCTGCTAGACTAGTAAGGAAAATTTTCACTGTCATTTCAGTCCTTTTATTTTTGAATGACTTTGAGGGAATTATTTAAACATTCCAGTTTCTTAGCTAAAAATTGTTGCAGAGTCATTCTGAAACATGCACTTTTGTTTTCGTTTGCATATAGAACATGCAGGTTTTGCAATTCTATTTTAAGAGCTAGAGGTTAAAACAGCCTACGCATATCTGCTTGTGCCACTAGGTGGTGCACACATATGTCAGTGATCTGTAGGTTAAAGGGGCTTATCACCAGGTTAGTGTTAATTTATCACCACAGAGGTGGTACCAACAGTAGGAGCTGTAGGCGTCCGGAAACAGAGTAATCCTCCGGGCAAGAGTAAAGAAAGGAAACCCTCCCAGAGGAGATGGATTGACAGTATTCCTGGCTACAGAAATGGCAGGAGCAAAATCTTAAAGGCAAGAAACCCCAAAGATGTAGCAGGGGAAAAAGTCTTGGAAAAGAAAGAGCATGTTTACTCTCCATGCTGATTAATTCCTAATCAACCGGGTTACTGCAGAGGAGTAACAGCATAGATGAAACATTTATTTGAGCTAGATGACATCAAACATTCCTTCCAGACCTTTGTTCAGGGAACTGGGGGTACACAGGTGAAATGATATAGCACTGTCCTCAAGTAGGATCAGTGAGAAAGACAAACAATGAAGACAGTACATGATACTTTCTCCTGGTGAGAAAGACAGTACATGGCAAAGACAATGAAGACAGTACATGATACTGTCTTCCTTGTCTTTCTCACTAGCATCCTCAAGGAGGATGCTAGATGCTTTGCAAGATGCATTGGAAGAACAAAGTGTGAGATTCTGCTCTGAGGAAGGGAGATAAGGTGGTTAGGTTTGGGAGGTGGTGTTCAAAGAAGACTTCATGGAAGTCTTGAGAAGTGAAGAGATTTTCAGGAAGATTTCAAGATGGTAGACAAATGATAGCATAAGCAAAGGCATGGAGGTTTGAAAGGATAATGTCTGTGGATTTGGAGACTAGTTCAGTTGAGTTCAGCAAATACTTACTGAGGGGTACTCTGTGACATGTACTGATTTTACTAAGATTAATAATGGATGTTGTAGGCCCTTAAGATGCTCCTCATCTAGTGAGGAAGACTGATACACGCATAGAAAATTGCAATGTGAGAGGATAGTTGAAAATGTGGTTCTCTTTTAAATTCTAACTATGTCCTTTGAGTCCCCAGTGTGCTGGCTACAGGTTCTCAGGGAGTTGTACACCAGAAGAGGGAGCCTGTAAGCCCACTACCTGGTTGCATTTGGCTCCCTGTCACTGATGGCATTTCAGTCTCACTTGCTCATTTTAGAGTTGCAAAGTTGGAGGCCAGAGACAGAAAGCCAGGACACAAGCCCAGGCCTGTCTGACTCTGTCAGGTTTTCTTCACCTTTTTCTTTAAAGAATCCTAGGCATAGAGTTGCCATTTAGCAATACTTCTTAACTAGAAAAAAATACATTTCAGACAAATAGGCCATCTTCACCAACTGTGACCATCACAAAGTCAAGTGTATGTAAAAAGGACACGATGGATTCTTCCCTTATGTATGAAGAAAGTGCCAAGCCACATAGGTTGACCTTGGCAAAGGCAGCTTAAGCCAGACGTCCCACTGGCCTGGTTTCGTGTTAGAGAAGGAAGAAGGTCTGGCTCCAGCGTTCCTTCTAGCCCGCATGCATGCGTGGGTGTTTCATATCAGTGCTAGGATATGTTCTTACTGTGTAGATTAGTGACATCTTAGAGTTGCATTGTTTGCTTGAAAATGTCAACTGGAATGAGTTATAAGTTGGTAGGAAGACAGGTCTGTGTGATTGAGAAGGCACCGGAGGGATCTGGAGCTCCTTTTACGTACATGAGAAGTCACTGAAGCAAGGGATAGAAAAATCTTACAGAGATTTTGACTGAAACAGATCAAAGTTAGTGAAGAAGGAGGGTGACTCTGAGGAGAGGGAGATTTGAGACCAGGTCTTATGAGTAAAGAACAAAGGACCTGGGAATATTTAGACTGGAGAGAAGACAGTACAGATCTTCTTCAGCTCTCCAAACTATTGTCATGGACTGAAGTAGCTAGAAACAGTGATTGTGTCATCAGGAAGCAGCTTTTAACCTTGCTCAAAGTAGAGCTATCTAACCAAAAAAACAAGTGGTCGGTTCTCTACCAAGAAAGAAGATGAAACAGAAGCAGTTCATACCTGGTGGAGACACTGAGGAGGGAGTCCCTGACCTCGTGGCAGGTCAGATCTCTGAGCTTTAAATAAGTAAAATTCATGAAAAAGTAAGAGGCATCTTATATAAACCAAGGACCAGATGTTCTGTAATAACAACATCAATACTACATAGATCTTTTTATTGAGAACCTTCTAAGTGCCAGGCATCATGCTAGATGATTTGTATGCATTGCCGTATTTTGAACTTTAGAGCCAGAATCAGAACTGACTAAATTTTAATCCTGACCCTGCCATTTAGTGAAGATGTCTTGGACAGACAGTTTCTCCCCTCTAAATATCATGTCCTCTCCTGTACAATTGCCAAGAGTATGAAAAAAAAATTGATACATCAAAGTACTTAGTACTGTGCCTGATCTACAGTTAGTACTTTAAAAATGTTTCTGCCTTCCCCTCTCTGCTTAAGCAGAATTTCAGGAAGCCATTCTTGGATAGAGGCAAGATAAAGAGGGAAATGCAGGGGAGGTAAAATATGGCAAGGCCTCTGCTGCACAAAATACTGGATGATTGAAAGCTCCTGCAATTTGTAACCTAGAGCAATAACTCTCAAAATGGAATTTGTTTGGACCCCTTTTAAGAAAACAGAAACAGAGATTTCCAGTATTGTTTACAAAAAATCAAGTGTAGGAAAGAGAAAGAGGTCAGCAGGAGGACCGGGACTAAAGGAACGCTGACTCAAGTCTTTGAGAGGGCTGCTCACCACTTCGCCAGCTGCAGCCTCCTGTACCCACTTCTCTACCCTCAAGTTTTCATGGCATCCAGTCTAGGACAGTAGCTGTGCTGTGATACGGAACAGGCCTTTTGAGATATTGATCACCTCAGCCCTTGGGGTAACCAAGGCCAGTTGCTTCCAAACATAAGCTGCCTCATCTCTATAGCCTAGTGTGCTAGACAAATATTATTCTGGGTGAATATTGTGTGGTAAGAGAAAGGATAAGGATTCAGTTAGAAAAGGAATGGTTGGTCATCGCTAATTGAAATTGTTATGCTATTATGAGCAGACTTAAGAATGAAACCAATCCAGAAATATCTTGGTTAAATAGAAGTATCTAGAGAGTGGCAGTACCACAGGCACTCAAGGCAGAGAGCATTGCCAATATATCAGACACTCAACCAGTGCAGCCGGTATGAGAAAAGGGAAATCTAAAGCTATCTGGTACAGAAGAATGAGCCCATGACTGGGAAACTGGAAAGGGACCTTCTCTGTGGTTCTAGGTGAGCCACATTCTGCTCAGGGCCTCATTTGCCATAAGTATGGTATGATTTGACTGAGAGACCTCTAAGCTCTAACCACCTGTGCTTTCAAAGACAAACAAAAAACCCATTCATCCCCCTTTGTCTCTAGGGTACAAACCCTCTCTGCAGAATTGGAAGTGAGTACCACATTCAGTATGATTTACCCTGCAGTATGTCCAAACATCCTCTTTGCATGTGTGCCCTGACCTGCTAAGCACAATTTTGGCTCTGGCTCAAATCAGTGCCCTCACAGTGTGTTTTCTTTTGCAGCAACAACGACAGCTTGACCTCCTGACGATAACCAGCCCTGGTGAGTAGGTGTGGCCCTTCTGCCTTGGCTTTTCCCTTATTTCCTGAATGATGCCTTGTTGCCTATCCAAATGCAATTCCTGCCCTTCTCTTTTGACTTCCTGAATGAACAGCAGAACTCTTGTGCCATGAACAATTCTTCTCCTCCCCACCCTCTGCTCCACAGGCAGTTGATTTTTCTCCCTGCCAGCTCTGTGTTGCCTCCTCTTCACTATGGATGGCAGGGCTGATACTCTGGATGTTGCTGCATATTCTAGGGTGATGTTCTCTCTAAATCACTCACTGGACTCAGGTGTCAAGGAAGTGTCTGAGAAATAAGTTTTAGAATCATGTGGAATGGAGAATCTGCTTGGAAGGTGCCATGGAATGAAGGGAGGATGGCTCATAAGATTGGGCCAGTCTGGGAAAGTGAGCAGGTTTGGTTGGCTGTGTAGAGAGTCAAGATGACTTTTGTCTCTCACTTTTAAGGGAAGATCAGGTCCCCCCAAAAAACTGTGACCATGACCATGGAATTAAAAGGTCTTTTTTCCCCTCTATAGCTGACATCTGGCCTAGGAGAGGCTGAGCAATTTCGTTCTTTCAGAGAGGTATTTTACTCTGGTTTGGAAACTTAAGGCAAAATTGGACAAAAAGAGAGACTGTTCTCCCTTACAGTCATGGGGATGATGGTGCCAGCAGGGTTAGTGAGCATTTGAGGGTTGATGTGGTGGTTATCTTCATCCATGGGTGATATTCAAAATATTTAACAGCCATCTGCTATGCTAGGCATTAACACTTTGGTTACTGGACTGTGGGGAGATGGAGTCCCGGAGGAGGAGCTAGTGTGGCACTGTGGTCATACAGCAGGTTTGTGGGTCTCAGGGGATGACTAATGACTAATAAATGTGGATATGTTTCAATATGTTAGTAACCAGCATGGCTGAACTACATCAGCCCTTCCTTCCACTAAGCCTACCATACTGTATCCATGGGCCAGTGCCTCACTTTCAAAGCGACTGAGATATTGCCCTCTGCAGTCACTATCCTAGCAATTATCTTGTCTACATAAGTAGGGTATAGAAAAGTGACTGCACCTATAAGGTGCAGTCACTAGTTTGGGTGACCTTACTATAGTTCTATACCTGATGGAACTCTTTGAGCCTGAGACTTCAGAAGAAAAAAGATAGAACTAGTTCGAAAAAAGTTTACTCTACTCCATAGAGTGATCTACATTTAACATATATATGATTAACATATATAGAAATTCCAAATCATGGGCTGACATGACTAGAGTGGCTCACTTGTATGACCTACCAATTCCTCCTAAGGTGGTGGTGAGAGATTATCTACGTCCAATACAGTTTAATTGCTTTTAATTGTGTCCTGTTCTACTCCACAATACACTGTCTATATTGCCTGCTTCCACATCTCAGTTTCATCGGGTCACACCCTGATATGATACCTAAGTGTGAATTGGAGAGAGTTGTTGATCCGTCTTCAGTTGCTTTAGAGGGAAATCTTCAGGCTATGTTAAGTGCATTTCTTTTGTACAACCTCTTTCTGCTCCAAATTACTACTTCACAAATTCAAGCAAAGTAGTTGTGACTCTTTAATACACTCCGTTTAGACAGCTTTGGGACTGGAAAAAAAAATCAGCACTGCTAGAGTTTTGAGTGGTTCATTATTATCCCTCCTCTTAGAGGAGAAAAGAATACATTCTGGGCCAGGGCATCCCAAAAGGCATGTTGTGGCACACTGGTGTCTTGCAGATGGGCTATACTTGTGTGATATTGTGAGATATCAATTCACTCAGCTCTCAGGGACACAGGTAGGACCTAGGGCAACTGAAGCCCCCTAGGTGGTAGATTCCACTCAGATGTGTCAGACAAATATTATCCATATGTGCCATGACTTGGAAAGTTTAGGAAGCACCATTGGATCATGCTATTATCTGGATGACTCTATTCCATTTCAAAAGGACTTTCATTCACTATCTTGTGCTATCAAATTCACCCCCATTCTACATCTCACCAGGAGCTGCAGCAGCTAGGAGTCAGCTTGCTACCTCTCTCGGGCTGCCAATAGGAGGTACTAGCTTGTCTGAACTCCTCCCCAGACCATCTTCAACAGAACTGCAGTGTGATGCTGCCAGTCATAGATTAGGAGCCTTCTGAAATGCTGATCAGGAATTTGAATGCCTTAATCTGCTTGATACCTTCTTTAAAGGCTTATTTTGTTTATTGTGAATAATTTCTTTCTTTTTTTTTTTTAATTATACTTTAAGTTCTAGGGTACATGTGCACAACGTGCAGGTTTGTTACGTATGTATACATGTGCCATGTTGGTGTGCTGCACCCATTAACTCATCATTTACATTACGTATATCTTCTAATGCTATCCTTCCTCCCCCTCCCCACAATAGGACCCGGTGTGTGATGATCCCCTTCCTGTGTCCAAGTGATCTCATTGTTCAATTCCCACCTATGAGTGAGAACATGCGGTATTTGGTTTTCTGTTCTTGCGATAGTTTGCTGAGAATGATGGTTTCCAGTTGCATCTATGTCCCTACAAAGGACACGAACTCATCCTTTTTCATGGCTGCATAGTATTCCATGGTGTATATGTGCCACATTTTCTTAATCCAGTCTGTCACTGATGGACATTTGGGTTGGTTCCAAGTCTTTGCTATTGTGAATAGTGTCACAATGAACATACGTGTGCATGTGTCTTTATAGCAGCATGACTTATAATCCTTTGGGTATATCCCCAGTAGTGGGATGGCTGAGTCAAATGGTATTTCTAGTTCTAGATCCTTGAGGAGTCGCCACACTGATATGCAGAAAAGAGTAGAGACATAATGAACAGCCATTTATTGCCCACGTGCCAACCCCTTGGCTTTGTCATATCAACATGTGCCTTATATGCCAGAGTCACCTGTTTTTGGAAAAAAATTATAAATGTAATTGAGACTATTCTATACTCCTTCCTAGTACATCTTTGTCCCTTCACCCTACAGGTAATCACTGTCATGAATTCAATGTTTTTCCTTATCTGTGTATCAAAAAATATAACTGGTATTACTTTACAAATTCCTATGGTATCACACTATCAATGTCATTCTATGACTTTTTCCCTACTCATGATTATATTGTAGAGATTCTTTTATAGTGATACACATAGCTCTGCCTCATTTATTTTAATTGCTGTGTGATATTCCATATATGATTGAATTACAATTTATCCATTTTATTGATCAGAATTTAGGTTATTTATAGCTGCTTGTGATGCAAACAATGCTGCTTAGAGCAATTTTGTGCATGTCTCTTTATGTATGAGTATGAGAATTTCTCTAGGGAAAGCGATTTATTAATTATATGCATCTTCAAATTAACTACAGAATGATCAATTGTTTTCCAAAGTAATTGAACATATTTACTCTTCCAGTAGCAGAATGTGAAAGTTTTCGTTCCCCTGCAGCCTTAACACTTAAAATTGTCAGACTTACAAATTTTGCCAGTTGTCATGATGAACATGAAATGATATCTCATTGCTATTACAATATATGTTTCCCAAATTACTAATGAGATAGAGCATCTTTTTGTATCTTTATTGTCCACTTTGGTTTCTTCTGATAATTGATTTTTCATATCCTTTATCTGTATTCTATTGAGTTGTCTCTTTTTATTGATTTTTAGGAGTTTATTGTTCTGAATATCAATACTGTGTCACTTATATGCATTGCAAACATCTTCTCCCAGACTATGGCTTGTATTTTTAAAATTTTTCCATGATGTATTTTGATGTATGGGAGGTTCTAAAAAATTTTAATGTAGTTCAATTTATCGATCTCTTGTTTTATAAGCTTTACTGTTGTGACTTATTTAAGAAATCCTCCCTATGTAAAGATCATATTGTCCTGTATTTACTTCTAAAATTTCTCAAGTTTTGCATCACATTTGGGTCTTTACTTATCTCATTTAGGACTGATCTTTGTGTATGAAATAAGAATGTTTTTTGTGTATATATGGATAATCCAATGTCTCAGAACCATAAACCACTAGTCAATCCTTTTTCTACCCATTAGCAATTACACATCTGTCATCTATCAATTTTACTATGTACAAAATCTATTTTCTTCCTGATACTATTGTATTGGCCTACCACACTTAATTCTACATCGACTCAACACTGTCTCATTTATAATCAATTCTAATTTTCAGATTATCTTAATAATTTATGGCCTTTGCCTTTCATGCTTATCTTTTGAAAGCAACGATTAAATTTTTTAAATACAGTATAATAATCCTTATATTGTGACGGGTGAATTTAATCTATTTTCATTTATTATAATAACTAATATATTTAGACATATTTCTACCAACATATTTGTGTTTTCTGTTTATCATTCACTTTCTTTATTTCTTTTCTGCCTTTTAAACATTTTTATGTTACTTTTTTTATTGCATTCTCTGTGGATTTGGATGCTATCTATTTTATTTCTAACCTTAACTGGTTATATGTGGATATGTACTTAGCTATACATTTTCTTACAACAAAGTCTACAGTTATTCTGACTTTCTAGCATTCTTTTAGCCACATAAAGGGCCTTACATGCTTTAACTACCTATTCAACACTGTCACCTTCTAGTTATTCTTGTTTAGACTTAAGTTAAACTTTTTGCAAAAAGCAAAACAATGTGTTATTATTATTAGCTCATTGACTTTTCCTACATTGTTTATGAATTTTTGCATTCTTTTGTTTTTTGTATATCAAGCCTTTCCTATGTTACCTTACCAAAGTGCATCCTTTAATAGCTATTTTAGCGAGAGTCCATGGTAACCCTCTTAATCTGTATATATTCTTGTTTTGACTACTGTCTAGAATGATAACTTGGCTGGGTATAAATTTGAGTTTGAGGAGGATGTTCCTTTGAACTTTAAGGATTTTTTCTTTGTTTGGAGTATAATACCATTTATATAAGTTTAAAAACATGCAAAACAGCAGTACATTTTGAGGGGATACATATATGTGTAGTGATGTAACCAAAATGCAGGTTCAGTCACTTGCCACTTGCAGAGTCCAATTACAAAAATGAAATCTGGTATAAAGAAAGTGACTTTTAGGCTGGGCACTGTGGCTCACGCCTGTAATCCCAGCACTTTGGGAGACCAAGGCAGGTGGATCATGAGGTCAGGAGATAGAGACCATCCTGGCTAACACGGTGAAGCCCCGTCTCTACCAAAAATACAAAAAATTAGCGGGCATGGTGGTGGATGCCTGTAGTCCCATCTACTCCGGAGGCTGAGGCAGGAGAATGGTGTGAACCTGGGAGGCGGAGCTTGCAGTTAGCAGAGATCACACCACGGCACTCCAACCTGGGTGACAAAGCGAGACTCTGTCTCAAAAAAATAAAAATAAAAAGTGACTTTTAATCCCAAAACTATCTTAGGGGAAGAAATAGCACTTTTAAAGGAGAATGGCATGCAGGGGAGGAAGTAGGCAGGTTGGGGAGGTCCATGTGCTAGCTCTGGTGCCTTATCTACCGAGCAGTTGAGCTGGTGACTGCTGGTGCCTTCATGGGCAGCAGTAGGGTGAAAACTCCCCAGGTGGGAGAGAGTTTTGTAGTGGGATTTTGGATTATGAATCAACTGTGATCTCTCAAGGCAGTCTCCTGGTGGGAAGGAGTTCCTTGTTGGAGCTTCTAGGCACATAGTTAGATAAATTTGCCCTGTAGAGAGTGTCTGGTGAAGGGGCGGTAAAAGAGTATATTTGCATTTCTACAGGGCTAAGTAGGAAGTAGGAAACCAGGGGAATAAGAAAAGAAGAGACAGAGAGAGAAAAATAAACTATCTCTTAGAAAAATGGGGGCATACTGTTAAAATCAATTCTCCACTGCCAAGTTCCATTTCATTTTGATGGGATTTGGTTGTCGCCATATTCATTCTGGCTACTCCCTGCTGAAAGGAGGCATAGTCATTGGGTGTCAGAATGAAACTGATCTATTTGGAGTTGAAAATATTCATGAGTACCAAGACTTATAGATGATAGTTGTTGCATTATGGTGTAAGGTCTGAAAAGTCCCTGGGAAAGCCTGTTTTGCGTTCCCATATAGAGGATGCAACAGCAGTAAAATTCACAGTGGAGAAGTATGCCAATTTTTTCATTGTCTTCTGGCATCCATAGTTGCTGATGAGAAGTCTGCCATCGTATGATTGTTTTGGTAACCTATTTTTTCTTGGGTAGGTTTCAATATCATTTTTTAATCTGAATGTGTTGCCTTTTCACTTTGTTGGGTCTAAGTGTGAATTTACTTTTATTTATCCTGCTTGATACTCTGAGTATACTTTTCACCTAAGATTCTATGTCTTTCTTTAATTTAGGGAAATTATTGGCAAATTAACTCTTCAAATACTGCTTTTATCCTTTATTCCTTTGACTCTCTTCAACAATTTCTACTGGACAAATGCTAGATCCTATTAAGTAGCCCGCCATGGTTCTCAATTGATTTTTCATAACTTTTATTGTTTTTGTCTTACTGCACTGTAAGTAGCTTACATTTATAAATTCACTTTTGACAATGTCTAGTCTAGATTTTTTCTGTCTCTTTCAATATTTCAATGACTATGTTTTTTCATTTCCAAGATTTCTAATTTTATTCATATCCACCTGTTCTTGTTTTATTTCTGCCTGTTCTGTTTCATAATTTCTTGTTCAGTTTTAATGTCTTCATTTGTTTCTTTGAACATCCTCAATATGCTTATTTTAAAATCTTTGTTCCATAAAATAAGTTTCATCTGGAGGAAATTCAAGTTCCAATTGTTGATTTTGTTTAATATCATTTTTAGCATTCGATTTCTTCATGTGTTTTGAAATTTTAATTTGTAAGATCACTTTGAGAAGAAAATTTTCTGGTTTTCTCTTTTCTCACCCCTCTAACTCCCACTGTGTTCACATCTCCCTGTGTGATGGTTTTTGCAGTTGCCTCTACCCACATCTTCAGCATAGGACCTGGGGAATATTGACTATATTGCGGATTCAATGACAAAATGTTAACAGAACCATTGTGTCTGGTTCCTGAGTCTCACCTCTCTATACCTACAATGCATGAGAGCTATCTCCCAAAAGTTATGCAGAAGCCTTTTTTTCTAGGCTCCTTTCATGACAGGAGAGCCCCACCCAACATCCTTGCTCTAAGCAGAAGCTTATCTCTGATTCCCATCTTCTATAGTGTACTTTTAATCTCCCTTATCCCATAGGAGGCAAACGTCCGACTGCTACTGCCTTCTTCTACATTCAGATTTCAGCTAGCCAGTAGCTCCAGAACCACTTACCCTTTTGCATTTCTGTACATTTGAGCTTTGTGGAGATGTCTCCCACAGTGGAGCCCAACAATATAGTTTCATTTCTTTTTTCACATATTGTCCAATATTACTACTTGATGGGAATAAATGGGCTTACTGAAACATGAACTTATTTAGTCATTTGACCCAGAAGTTCAACTATAGGTTCTTCTTTACTTTTTAGAAAGTTGATTTTTCTATAACCTCTTCAGTAGAAGAGGCAATATGAGGAAGTACTGTATTCTTTTCCTGTCCAAGTAAAATCCTTACCACCAGACTGAGGAGAGAGACCTATTTTTTGCCCATGTATACACAGCTGTAGATATAATTTTTAAAATGAAATTTGAATGATACCATATAAACTATTTTTATTTGAATATAGTGTGAGCATCTTCCAGTATTATTTAATATTCTCTAAGAGAGAATCTTATATGGCTAAAAAGCATTCTATTATATTTTTAATTCCCCTATTGTTGTATATTATTATTGTTGTTGACTCCAATTATTTAATTGCAAATAACACCATGGTGAGCATTCCTATATAAAGATTTTGGTCTATATCTCTAACTATTTCTTTAGGAAAAATTCCTAGACTAAGAATTACTGAGGAGAGGTATACGTCATTCACTAGTTGTGACACTGAAGTAACAATTATATCAAATTGCAAAAGCTTACAAAGCAAAGGCTTATTTTTCACTTTTGGTACATGTCCTTTGTGGATTGCAGCCAGTTATGCTTTGTATCTTTTGTGTTCTAGCAGCCAGGCCAACCAGGCATCCTCTATTTGTAATATCACTGGGTATCTTAGTTGGGGTTCACTAAGAAGCAGACCTTTAGACAAAGACTTTAGTACAAATTGGAAGTGATCCCAGAGACATTGGTAGGGGAGTGAGGAAGTGAGACAGGAAAAGAAAGAAAGCCAAGAAAGATTCATTATCAAGCAAGCTACCACAGAGAGCAACTGGGACTTAATCCCACCGGACAGCCCATGGAACCAGTGTGGAAAATAAGCTACATAGTTATACTTCTCAGGGACAAAGGAGCAGGAGAGAGGGTGGAGGTGTTAATTCCCTGACACTTCTGATCTGCTCAGTGTATGCAATGACCGGATTCCAATGGTCAGAGAAAACCTTCAGGATAGATTTGCAGGTGTCACCAATTGGAAGTTATTCAACACATCCAGAAATAATAAGCTGGGAGAATAGATTGGATTGTGGGGAAGCACTAGCATTGGCCATGTTAGTCATTGTGACAGAGGGAAAAGGGAGGAATGGGGAGCCATGCCTCTCCCCTTAAAAACTCCTAGAAGGAGTCACTTCTGCCAAAATTTCCTTGATCAAAGCAAGGATTTGAATGTATGGTCATATGGTCATATGAATGTATGGTAGATATGTGCAATCTTCCTGCAGGAAAGTGTGCTGCAATGAGGATGACATGAATATTTTGCAATGACTAATATACTTTATCATACTTTTAGAAAGATTTTTATATTCCCACCATCAAGTTAAAAGTGCTGATCATAGCTTTTTTTTAATAACAGCTTTATTGAGATATAATTCACATGCCATAAAATCCTCATTAAAGTGATAATTTAGTGGTTTTCACCACTAAATTTTACAAAGTTTACAACCATTTTTTTTTTATTTACAAAGTTGTGCAACCATTACCTACCACTACCTAGTTCCAGAACATTGTCATGACCCCGAACATAAACTCCATACCAACTAGCAGTCACTCTCAATTTCTCCTTTCCCCAACCCCTGGCAACCACTGTTATAACTTTCTGTCTCTATGGATTTGCCTATTATGGACATTTTATATAAATCAAATCATACCATATATGGCCTTTTGTGACTGGCTTTTTTCACTTACCACAGTGTTTTCTTTTTTTTTTTTTTTTTTTTTTTTTTTTTTTTTGAGACGGAGTCTCGCTCTGTAGCCCAGGCTGGAGTGCAGTGGCCGGATCTCAGCTCACTGCAAGCTCCGCCTCCCGGGTTCACGCCATTCTCCGGCCTCAGCCTCCCGAGTAGCTGGGACTACAGGCGCCCGCCACCTCGCCCGGCTAGTTTTTTGTATTTCTTAGTAGAGACGGGGTTTCACCGTGTTATCCAGGATGGTCTCGATCTCCTGACCTCGTGATCCACCCGTCTCGGCCTCCCAAAGTGCTGGGATTACAGGCTTGAGCCACCGCGCCCGGCCTACCACAGTGTTTTCAAGGTTCACCCGTGTTGTAGCATGTATCAGCAGACTTCATTCCTTTTTCCTGCCAAATAGTATTACATTAGATACACCACAATTTATTTTTTCATTCATCTGTCATTGGACATTTGGGATGTTTCCATTTGGGGATTTTACAAATAGGTTGCTATGAACCTTTGTATAAACGTTTTCGTGTGGGCAGATGTTTTTAATTATCTTGGATATGTACCTAGGAATGGAATTGCTGGTCATATGGTAAACTTTACAATAAAGATTTTGAGAAACTGCCAAACTGCTTGACAAAATCATTGCACCTTTTATATTCCCATCAGCAGTGGAGGACAGTTCCAGTTTCTCCACATCCTCTCCAACACTTGTTATTATCTATCTTTTTATTACAAAAATCCTAAAGGGTATAAAGTGGTATCTCATTGTGGCTTTAATTTGCATTTTTTTAAATGTCTAATGATAACAAATGTATTTTCATGTGCTTATGGGCCCTTTGTATTACTTCTATGGAGAAATGTCTATTCTAATTATTTGCCTTTACCCATTTTTTATTGGACTGTATTTGTCTTTTTATTGCATCTGAGAGGTTTTCAGAATATATATTCTGGATACTATTTTATCAGATGTATGATTTGTAAATATTTTCTCACCTTTTTATGTGCTGTCTTTCACTTCTTTATTGTTGTTCTTTGAAGCAAAAAGTTTAATCTTGATGAAGTTTATCCATTTTTCCTTTTGTTGTTTATGCTTTTTATACCATATCTAAGAAACCACTGTTTAACTCAAGGTTCAAAATGTACTCCTATGCCCTCTTCTCTCTCTTTTTTTTTTTTTTTTTTTTTTTAGACAGAGTGTTTCTCTGTCATCCAGGCTGCAGTGCAGTGGTGCGATCTTGGCTCACTGCAAGCTCCGTCTCCCGGGTTCGTGCCATTCTCCTGCCCATATCTATGCTCTCTTCTAAGAATTGTATAGCTTTATCTCTTACATTTAGGTATTTGATCCATTTTGAGTTAATGTTTTTATATTATGTAAGGTAGGAGTCCAATTTTACTCTTTTGCATGTGGCTATCCAGTTTTCACAGAATTATTTGTTGAGAAGACTATTCTTTCTCTATGGAATTATCTTGTCAATCTTGCCAAATTGTTATAGATATTTGATGCTGTAAACTAAAGGAAAAGCATTTAGGAAATGTCTACTCAGAGTCAGAGCTAGGTTAAGTTCTTTATATATATTTTCCCCATAAATCTCCCTGTTATACCATAAGGCAGTTATCTTTCCTGTTTTGCAGAGAAGCAAAACAAACTGCTATGAGATTACATGAACTGTCCACATGAACACAATTAATAAATAATGGAATCAAGATTTAAATCTAGATCTGATTCTAAATCCTTTGTCTTTTTCACTGCTGCATAGAAATATAGCTTCATCTGTGATATTATCCCTTTCAGTCCTCCTCCCCAGACAGAATTCAAGCTGACCCACTTTGCTAGGCATAAAGAAAGCCTAGAATGTCAGGGACATGATAGTCACTGGGTTTTTTCCACTAATGAGGCTGTGTTCTGAAGATACAATTGATTTCCTAAAATATGATAGAAACCTCCAGAAAAAAAACATAGCTAGATTTATTCCTTACTGCAAATATTCGCAAAGTTGTTTATCCCCTCTTAACCATGTTAAAGCAATACCTATTTTAGATGGTGATGTACTGATCCTGCTTGCCAGTACATGACAACTTTGGGCTTTGTCTCTAATTAAAGTCTCCTATGATTCGAACTCAGCCCTTCTGAGACTAAAGGAACAAGAAAGGCCAAACTAGATACTGCCTTATGGCCATTTTCAGAGCCAGTATGAGACCTGCAGAGTCAGTCTAGCAGTATAGTAGTCTAACAGCAGAGGGACTGTTTCAAAAACTGCATACACATCACCAAAACAGCTTTAAAATCGTCTTTAGAGAAGAAAAATAAATTACTCCTAATCCCACAACCTTAGCACAATACAAAATCGAATTCTATTTATACATTTTCCCTTTTAGTTCTTGTCTATATGCAGAAACATATTTACATAATTGCAATCACAGTAAGTTTTATATACATCTTTTTTCCCTTAACATTATTTCATAAACAATCTCCATGTTGCTATGTAGTTAACACACTTACCATCTTTTTATCATCACTTTCTCTATTAAAAAATTGCACATACTTATGGTACAAATTTAGAGAAACACAGAAAATTTATAATGATGAAAATATCAGTTATCTCCCAGAAGCAATGATTACTTAATATTTTAACACATTTACTTCTTTGCTTTTTTTCTATGCATGTATAATTTTGTTTTACATAGTTGAGATCATATAGAATATAAAATTTTATACTGATTTTTCACTTAATATTACAGCAGAAATATTTTCCCATGTCAATAATGTTGGATATTTAACTTGATTCTAGTTTCTCTACCTTATGAATAATTTCTCAATCTTTGCATATATGTTTTTGTCTATATTTTGGTTTATTATCCTAAATAGATGACTAGGGATGGAATTACCAGATATATGAGCATTTTGTGAGCATTTTGAAAGTATATTTATTCTTAAAGTCTCTAGTATGTTCCAATTTGTATCTGTAGCCTTATTTGCAAAAAAAAAGTTCTATTGTTGTGCATTATGTTGTTTCCAGATGTTTTGCCCTTATAAATAACTCTACCATAAATTTATTTGTGAGAAAAGCTTTTTACCTTTTTTATATTAGTTTTTTACTGGATATTTTAGAAATGGAATTTTGGGGTCAAAGACCATTAATATGTTTAAGGAATTATTGGGCCTGATTGCCAACTCATTTTCCAGAAAGGTTATACCAGTTAATACTACCACCTCCATCCCCCAAAAACTCCATCTCTCATGTCAACAACAGAAAACAACACATTGGTATTACTCGGAAGATTAATTAAATCTGAATAAACAAGCTTCAGAATTTGAGAAATACATAAAGGCAAGGAGAAGCATACCTGTGCTTATGGTCTCTGAGAGACAAACTAATTAGTATGTTCCTAAGGTATTTGTCCTGAGAAATCTATGGAGGATGCCATTATTCCAGGGCTCCAGTGAAGGGATTTATGGGAAAGGATCAGGGGTCCTATTTTGGAACATCCAGTTGAATGGACTGAGTTCTGGGAAGGTAGGGCATCACAAGGCACCATAGCTGATCATCATGAGGGAGATCAGGTCAGGAAAGAACTGGTAAGACCTTCACTATTAGGCTGAAGGCAGGCCTCAGGTATAGAGGAACTTGAATTCAAGACACAAAAGCTAATTAAATTAAGGCACAGGGACGATATAAGTAGGATTCTTCAGTCCCAGCCTAAACTAGCTTAAGCAAAAATAGAGAACTCATTGGTTCATGTAAATGAATAATCCACAAATAAATCTGACATCTTGTGCATCTTGATACAGGGCTCAAAGGACCCAATCTGCTTTTCTCCTTCTCTTAACTCAACTTTCTCAGTGTTGACACCATTCTCAGGCCACATGTGGTCTCACGATGGCTGTAGCAGCTGCAGACTTTACATTCTCCCAAATTCTAGTCCTAGGAAAAACAAGACACTCACTCAGAAGTCCTAGCAGATTTTTTGATTGCTTCTCATTCTGTGATTGAGTCATAATGAACCCATCTTTGAACAAGTATATGTGTCCAAGTAAATCTGTTGTGCTGATTGGCTGAGAGGTGGCTCATAAATACCACCCCTGAAATTGGAGGATAAACTGAGGCCTGACATTACTCAGAAATGGTCCAAATTTTGCAATATTGAAATTTTGCAGTGACTATCTCTGTGGCCATTTTAAGCCAAGTATATGAATTATAAAGCCTGAGAGCAGAACAAACATGGATCTGCTTCACCCTTTTATCCAAAAGATTAAGCCTACTATAGGCTCCACATCTAGAATCTCTGGGCAGTGAAGGGACTTATCATAGGTGGATGTAATAGCTTGGACTTAAGGAGGGCTTTTCTGATGAAAGCCAGACCCATACCAGTGACCAAGGATCTTGAGAGCAGGCAGCAAGCCCTGGGGAAGAGCAGACCACAGAGACTAGGAGCTATGATTAACAGATATGGAGCAGGATGTATGATTAACAGATATGGAGCAGGATGCCAGCCTTATCTGTGAATCGAGATCATGGAGTCAAAGATTTGGAACCAGGCAGACCTGGATTCCTATGTTGATTCTGCCACTACTTAGCTCCCTGTCCTTATGAAAGACTTTAAACTGCCTTGGGGCTTAGTTTTTCATCAAATATGAATGGCGGCACCTATTTCATAGGGATGAAATAAAGATTAAGTGAGGTAATCATGACAATAAATCCCCTAGGATTTTATTATTAACATGTAAATGTAATGCATGTTAGAGGCTAGAACAGGAGCTCTGTTGATAACACTAGGCCTTCTGCACAAGGAGGTTTGAGAGGAGATGAGAGCTCATATAATTTTAGCAGGGAGGATGCTGGTTCTCATTGGTTCAGGGCTGGAGGTCTAAATCCACAGGCTGAAGGTCTGCAGCAGCATAAGTCTGTCTCTACACTTATGGGACATCAGGGAATATCTCTTGTAGGCCAGTGTAATGTGCTCCGACCTGAAGCAGTGCAATTATAGTCAACCCAGCCCAGCCATGAGGTAGACAGACCTCATGAGAATCTGAAGGATAAAGGAAAAAACAATCAATTTTGTCATTGTAATTGATTTGTAGTACATACATACATCATGTGTTCGAATCTTATCTCTTCTACTTTCAGTTTGGCCTTAGGAAAGCCTATTAAGTTTTCAGTGCCTT
This sequence comes from Macaca nemestrina, assembly GCF_043159975.1. Classification (NCBI taxonomy): domain Eukaryota; kingdom Metazoa; phylum Chordata; class Mammalia; order Primates; family Cercopithecidae; genus Macaca; species Macaca nemestrina. Next base: position 184,751,827 of record NC_092125.1, read on the forward strand.
ACTTCCATTTTACCATTTATAAAAGAGCAAGATAATAATAATACTTCTTAGAGTTTTGTGAAGATTAGATGTGATGTATGTAAAGTGGCTAGCGTAGTAAAGTGCATGACCCATAGACTTTAAATAAACAGTTATTACTGTGATTACATTGCTGCATCACAAATTACCCTAAACCTCAGCAGTTTCAAACATCAATAGATGTTTGTTATCTCACACAGTTCTTGTAGGTCAAGAATCTGGTAACAGCTTAGCTGGATGGTTTTGGCTTGGGGTCTCTCATGAGGTTATAGTTAAGATGTCAGCCAAGGCTGTAGCTATTTGAAGGGTTGACTGGGGCTAGAGGATCATCTTTCCAGATGACTCATTCCTATGGATGGTAGGTTGGTGCTGGCTTTTGGCAGGAGGCCTCAGTTCCTCACCACATAGACTTCTCTATGGGGCTGCTTGAGTCACAACATGGCAATTGACTTCCTTCAGAGTGACTAATCCAAAAGAGGGCAAAGTAGAAGCTAAAATGTTTATTATGATCTAGGCTGAGAAGCCATAGCTTGTCATTTCTATAATATCCTGCTAGTTATGTAAGTCAGCCCTATTCACCTGGGAGGAAACTAGACAAGGATGTGAATACTAGGAAGTTAGATTCATTCAGGGGCATCCTGGAGGCCAGTGCCTAAATGATAATGATGATTAGGATTATCAGTATTATTTCTTTGGTTCCTTCTGACCCACTTATCTTTTCTCATTTCTCCAAGGATTCTTTTCTTTTTCCCAAGATACAGCTTTTTGAGATTGCCTAGCCTAGCTTTTTGAGATTGGCAGAGATTTTGGAGAAAGGTATTAAGAATAATCTAGCTACATTTTTTTTTCCATGAATAAATGGGTAAATTTGTCCATCTACACCTTCCTATCCTAACATAGACCTAAAACTGTAAGAGTGTCTGTTTTGGTAGTGAAAGTGAGAAACATTTTCTATTTGCTGGACTAAGAAAAGTACAATTCTCTAATTTAGGAAAAAAGGTTATGTGCCCCAATGTCTAGTTTCCAGCTTTTATCACAGTTCTTTACACACTTGGCAAATAAGTGTGGGGTTGCTACTGAATAGAGGCAAGTGTGATCCAAGTACATACACTAGGAGTTCCTAGAGATTAGGACCCATGGGCATGTCATGGAGGGTGGTACACATCCTTCATGCTCTGGTCCAAAACATCATCAAAGACTGTGATGAGGACAGGCTAGAGGAATATGGGCATTTGCTCTTCGCAAGATTTACTGACCTGCCATTACTGGTGCTTACCCAATACTACTGGGACAAAAGAATAGAGTCCCTATGTCAAAAAGAAAGAAAAGAAAAAGAAGGTCTAAAATGCAGTGGAAACTTTGAGATCAGTTAGGACAGGGTTCAAATCTTAGATCTGCCATTTACTCTTGATATGATTTGGGGCAAACACTTAATTTGTCAGAGCTTTGAGTCTTTCATCCCTAAAATAGCAGTAATAATATTGACTTCATAGGGCTGTCATGAACATTAGATAAGATAAAGTGGGTATCTGAAAAAAAAAAAGTACGTATCTGGCACATATCAGAACCTTGGAAATGCACATGTTGTTATGGGAAGTTCTTCTCTGAGGATGGTCACCACAGATATCTCTTTTTTTTCTTATTTTTCTCAATAACTTAGCCACAGGATATTAGGTCATTCTCTGACATGCCAACAGGGTCTGTGTTTGGCATTTGCCATGCAATTTCCTCCTGTCCAGATGGTTGCTGAATAATTGTCTTAAAAGCCTGATGCACTTCTCTCTAGAAACTGAAAAAATGAGGGAGGATCAGCCCAACCCAGATGAAGTCCATTCTTGGATGGCTGGCTGGATGTCCTTCCAAAGGATTTCCTTTCTGGTAAAGATGATACAGAAAACTGGCTTGTTAGAGAAGAGTTTTTAATTGCATTAGTGAAAGGAAAATTGGTGGTTTTCAGCTATTGGTAGGGGAAATAAGACTTCCTTTTTCATATCAAGGGCCATTTAATGAGTTTGTGAGGTGGGCTCAGTTCCAACCTTGGGTGGTGCATGGGGAAGCATCTCATATCACTTGATGATATTGTCTTAGAGGCCAGGTTCCAATTACTAACCCCCTTCCATGCTCTGGCCCCTGCCTATGTTTTGTTCCCTCAGGTAAACCAACAGAGATTGTCTCCGAAACATGCTCATGTTGGTCCCACTAAGTCCTCTACCCTCACTATTTTTTTACGCAGAATCTCTTGGATCATTCTTTCCTTTCTCTCTAAAGGTACAGAGGAGGGACAACCTAACACTTTCTCTCCAATGGGTTTTTGTTATTTTGGGCTATTTAGTTCCTGAAGCCCAGACAGGGGCTGCTGGGTAGGTGTTCTCACAATGGGTAGGGGCTCTGGTGTCCAGGACAAATATCAAAAAGTGTTTTAAAAAGGTATCCACTGCAGGGGGCGATCATAATAGCTCAATAATAATGACCACTACAAGTGGTTTTTATATAGCACATTACAATGGACAAGGTGATTTTTCAACTAACACTTTGCTTAAACAGCAAAACAACCCTATGAAGTAGGCATCTGAGTCCTATTTTTGCCATTGAAGCTCAGCTAAATGAAAATATTTGTCTATGGTTCACATGGCTTCTAGGTGGAAAAGTCAGAGCTTGAACCCAAGTTTTCTGACTCAAAATCCAGTGAACTTTGATTTCTCAGCTGCCTTCCTAATCACGGGTGCTGGTTCATCCAGAGGTTGCTGAGATATTAGAAGAAAAACTGAATGGGTAGGAGGCTGAGGCGGGCAGATCTCTTGAGCCCAGGAGTTTGAGATCAGCCTGGGCAACATGGTGAAACCCAATCTCTACAGAAAGTTAGTCATGTCTGGTAGCACACTCCAGTAGTCCCAGCTACTTGGGAGGTTGGTGTGGGAGCATCACCTGAGCTTGGGAAGTTGAGGCTGCAGTGAGCCAAGATCACACCACTGCATTCCAGCCTGGGTGACAGAGTGAGACCTAGGCTAAAAACAAAAACAAAGCAAAACAAAAAAATGAATGGGCAAATGACCCATTTACTGCAGAAATGAGTATTGGGATGAGATAGTCATGGGGCCTGAGACAAGAGTCTGGATACAGAAAATCAGGCAAAAAGGTCAGAGCAAATGCAGATAGCAAACCTTACCCACCAATTTACTAACCCAGTACTTCTTCTGTCTGCTGTCCCTACCCTTACCTGACCACAAAGCCAGAATGATTCTGGGATCTGATAGCCACAAACAGGGCTAAGTCACCTCAGTTGAAGGGATGGGTTGCTATAGTGCCTGGGGCCTAGCCTGGGGCCTAGAACCAAGCAGATCATCACTACTTGTTGAGTTTAGGAATCCATTGATAAGTTTCCTGTAAAATCCTCCATTTGTTCTCAAAGTATGGTCCGTGAATCATTTGTAACAAAATTACCTAGAGTTTTTATTTGTTATTTCAGGCTAGTTAACCACTGAAGCCCAGACAGGGGCTGCTGGGAAAGTGTTCTCACTATGTGTGAAGTCTGTGATACCAAAAGACAAATATCAAAAACTATTTTATTTTTTAATTTTTTATTTTATTTTATTTTTTGAGATGGAGTCTTGCTCTCTCGCCCAGGCTGGAGTGCAGTGGTGTGATCTCGGCTCACCGCAACCTCCGCCTCACTGGTTCAAGCAATTTTCCTGCCTCAGCCTCCCGAGTAGCTGGGACTACAGGCACATGCCACCACACCCAGCTAATTTTTATATTTTTAGTGGAGACAGGGTTTCACCGTGTTGGTTAGACTAGTCTTAAGCTCCTGACCTCAAGTGATTCACCGCTTCGGCCTCCCAAAGTGCTGGGATTACAGGTGTGAACCACCACCCCCGGTCTCAAAAAGTGTCTTAAATAATTATGTAGTGAGTGAACAAGAAAAGAATGACTAGTATGATTGTCAGCCTAGAAGCAGCAGATAAACAGTGAGAAGCAGTGAAGGTGGGAGTGAGGAGTAGATGGTAAGAAGAAGCAAAGGAGAGGTAGCTAGAACACTGCTACTCAAAGTGTCATCCATGGATTGGTGCCAGTGTGTAAACTGTCCACAATGAGATAAATATAGAAATTGAGAGAAAGCATTTAGAAACTTTTAATAGCAGTTTTACATTGCTGCAGCATAATATTTATGACCAGCATACTTTTTCAAAATGTCAGCTTATGATGAATTGGAAAGAGAGAGGCACTGGTGAAACATCAGCCAACATATAAATGCAGTTGTATGCACTCTTTATACATGCTTGTACCAGTGCTTTAGGTTTGAAAAAAATAAAGGCAAAGGTCAGTTTTTACCACAAGGCCTGGCACATAGTAGGGGCTTAGAAATAAACTTAATAAGGAGGCCATTTTTGTCTTAGTCAGCTATCAACCTAAGTCTTGCAAAGGATGACCCATTCCACCAGCCTGAAGTCTGAAGTACTGCTCCCACCTTCTTCATTATTTTCCTTTCCACATCTGGCTGTTCTAGGCAGGCTTAGCAGAAGCTGGGGTCCCCTCCCAGCCCACCTGGAGCCTAAGTGGTGTTTGGTAAAGTTTAAACAACCCCATGTAGGGTGGTTGAAAAGCAATCTCCATTTCTTTTGAATAAGAAGAAGAAAGGGGAAAAAGGTGCTGCCATCTTTCTTCTACTTGCTCATTAGGATTCTGGGTTACAGCGATGTTGCCTGGCCACTCTAATTGGATCTGTGCGCACACAGGTCTGTGCGGCTCCATTGAACGTTGACATTTCTAACTAACTGACCTTTTCAGGACCACTGGTACTCCCATAATGAGTGTGCAGCAGCATTGTGTGGACACAATACGGCAGACTTCACAGTGCCCAAAGAATGCAGGATTGAAAACTATTCAGAATTCCCAATCTCGAGTTAGCAAAATGAGAAAATTGGATCCCAACATTCATCAGCATGTTATTTTGCAGGTATCGATTTCAATGCCCTTTCATTTCTTTCGGAAAAAAAAATGTTGTACTATAGAGATCTAAATTAACTTTTGTTCTGTTATTTTTCCCCTGTACCTATAAAAAGGTCAAATGCATTCATAAAGCCAAGATAGATTTGCGGGATATAAAGCACTGAGATAGCAATCAACCTTCAAATAACCTTTAAGGAGACATTGACTCTTCCATGAACAAAAACTGAGGTACTCATTAAAGCCATGAACTACTTCATGGCTTCACCTGAAGAACAGTTATAGGGCCAGTGGCAAAAATACGGCATTTAGAACAATGAGATAATGACTCAGACATTGAAATAGTTGTAGTCCATCAGTCACTGGGACAGTAAGGGAACTTGGAAAGGAAACTGACATGATGTGAAAGGGGAATAGTGGTTTTCACCCTAGCCAGCAGGGACAAGACAGGCTGAGCCCAAACAGGAACGAATCTGATTTCTCAGTGTCCGCTGGCTTCATAGTAGAAAATTAGAACCTTTTTTTTTTCCCCCCGTATAAATGCTGAAGGAACATAATGGATTTATCAGGGCCACTTTCTTCCCTCTGAGAAAGAGGGTATGGAGCAGGAAGCAGCTACAAGTGGCAGTTCTTCTGATGAGACAATGCCAACAGTGAGTGGGTGTGTGGCCCTTCTGCTAATGTTCCTTTGAGAATTATGTTTTTCTATTAATGTGTACCAATCCTAGAATCAGGCTACCATAGAACTATATTCTATAAGCATTTATGAGCACAGACTGTGTACTAGGTTCTGTGTTTGGTACTGAAAGGAATGTAAAAGATCATTGAATTTCATTTCAATTGAACTAAGTTTAATTCAATCCAATACATATTTCTTAAATATTTGTGTTCAGAACTAGATACAAAGAGACAAGAAAGACAGTCTCTGTCCCCAAGACATTTATAGTTCAGGACTCCTTGTGCTCACTTCCAAGATGAGAAAAGGAATTAATATCAAGGGTCTCCTTCAAAGTACTTTACTCTGCTAGGCACTATACGTTTTATTGTCTAAATCCTAGTTGCCATCTTATCATTGTAAATATCAGACCCTATTTTAGGGAAGGAGAAGCTAAGATTTATTCAGATTGTGTGATTCACTCAGGATCACCCAGCTTATAAGTGGCTGAGAAAGCCTTTTTTTTTTTTTTTTTGCCTCATTTCTTTATGGAAGGGTCTTCTTTGACCTCGGTTTCAGCTGTTCACACAGGAGTGGAGAAGTTTCTAGTAGAGTAAGTTTTTGTTTTTGTTTTTGTTTTGAGACAGAGTCTTGCTCTTGTTGCCCAGGCTGGAGTGCAATGGTGCAATCTCGGCTCCCTGCAACCTCTGCTTCTGGGTTCAAATGATTCTCCTGCCTCAGCCTCCCCAGTAGCTGGGATTACAGGCATGTGCCACCACGCCCCGGCTAATTTTGTGTTTTTGTAGAGACGGGGCTTCTGGTCTCAAACTCCCAACCTCAGGTTATCTGCCCGCCTCGGTCTCCCAAAGTGCTGGGATTACAGGCATGAGCCACCATGCCCAGCCGAGTAAGTTTTTGTTTGTTTGTTTTGTTTTGTTTTGTTTTTACTGGGTAACTTGACAAGTGCATAGGGATAACTACATCTTATAATGAGAAAACCACAGCACTGTAATCGATGCTCTCATTAAGTTTGGGCAATTCTTTAGGACTTCTCAAAAGAAAATGATTGTAGGTTATTTTATGTTGTTCAAGAGTAAAAAAAATACATGACACATGGACTGTCAATCACTTATCTCATATACCCATGACATCACTAAACTCTCCTGCTGAGCCTGGTTTCATTTTTAAAACTTCTCTTACACTGTACTCTAGCCACTCACTATTCACTCATATCTGCATGTGAGATAAAACCTACTTACCATACCTAAACTAGTTTGTTTCACTTTGGATATGAAGTAACTGAGCCCAAGAGGAGAAAGGGCATGCCAAAAGTCATGAAATAATTAAATGGTAGTTAAATGAACTATGGGCAATGAAGCAATATAAGAGGGATATCTAAGGCCTAAAGCCTGAAACAGAGGGTTAAAGTCAGTGTAAAGTAGGCAGGAGGTACTTGCTTCATCTGATCTATACATGCTACTTGTATCTTGATACCCACTATTTATTTTGCCTACTATAAATGAATATGTTCTTTCTTTTCTTTTCTTTTTTCTTTCCTTCCCTCCCTCCCTCCCTCCCTCCTTTCTTTCTTTCTCTTTCTTTCTTTCTCTCTCTCTCTCTCTTTCTTTCTTTTTTCTTTCTTTCTCCTTTCTCTTTCTTCATCCATCTATCTATCTATCTATCTATCTATCTATCTATCTATCTATCTATCTATCATCTATCTATCTATCTTACAAATCTTGAGTATTTAGCATGTAGCAGTACTACAGACCCATAATAACCCAGGTATAGCAGGCCCCTTTCTTTTAAAGTTCAAATGGTTACCTTCTTATACTTATTGGTGGGATAATCAAGAAATTTAGTCTAAATAATGTGTTTTGGGCCTGAACTCTCTCTGATAGCTCCCAGGTTGTGGCTATCACACTGCTGATAACCAGAAGAGTTTATACCCTTTAAGCCAATACTCTCAAGGAAGTGGGCAAGTCAGGCCTGTACCTCCCTGGACTTCCTACCACATTGGCCCTCACTAGACCAGATACTTCAGCCTATGCTGTGAAAAACAGTGATAGCACATAACACTTATGAGGACCTACGTGCCAGGTACTGTTCTAAGTACTTTTGGTATAATAACTCACTTAATTTTCACAAAAACTTATTAAATACCGTAATTGTTGTCATTTAACAGATGAATAAACTGAGTCTCAGAGAGGGCAAGTAACTTGCCCAAAGTTTCATGGCCTGTAGCAAAGGTGGAATTTGAACCCAGGCAGTTCAGCTCCAGAATTTACTCTTAACTGCTATACTCTACTGGCATGCAGATGCTCTTTACTTAAAAATTAGGACAATCTCAAAAGGTTGTTACAGGAGGAATAAAGGGTGTAGTGTTAGCTAAATTAGCTATTCTGCATCTCTTGGGGTGGGAGGTAGAGAACTCCAAATTTAGACTTTTACAAAGAGAGTGATTAATACCTCTGGGCTTTACTCTGAATCCCCTTAACTTCCCTCACCCACATTTCATGCAGGCATCTCTTCAAATCTTCCAGTGTGGTGAGCATACTGTATTCCTTCAGAACAAATCTATTGCTCCCCACTGGAGGTGGATTCATATTGCATTCTGTGTGAAATCCTTCAGGCTGCAGCCTGATGACTACTGCTATTCATGTTTGTTCAGACCTCTCGGTTTCTGGAGGTAGATTGGGTCCTAGGTCAGTGAATAAAGTAAATGTAAGTCACCCTATTCCAGTTAGAGCCATGGAAGCTATGAGGCAGGTATCTGTCACAGTGACAAGCACTTTTCTCTGATGTGATGTAGCCTTGTTCCCTATCTGAAAAAAAGCTATTTTTTTGATCAACATAGCTTTGACCTTACCCTTTAGGATTGAACAACCACCTTCCCCACTATTGTTCCAAGAAATATTCACTTCCTTCTGCCTGTTTTTGGGACCGGTCCTAATACAAGAAAAAACATGCTAGTTGTCCAGGATTACATCTCTACTACCTAAGAAGAATTCCATACACTCGTGCTGATGAATTTGTTGCCTGCATGTTTGTTTACCATGAGATTGTTCATTTTAGTCCATCTTCCTCTGGTAGAAGCATAAAGGAAAGACGTCACTAAGCAGGGAAAGGACCTTGAAATGCCAATTTATCCTACCATACAGAGATGAGTCAGACATGTCCCTACCTGCTTCAAGAAAAATATAATCCATATGAGGTACAAATGAGAAATGCATACAGTGTGATAAGGGTGACTGTTGACTTAAATATAAGCCATAGTGGAGGCAAAGAAGCAAGAGATCAACTCTTCTTGAAAGCATACCAAGAAAGCTGACAAAGGAGAAAACGTCAGTTGGGTCTTAAAAAAATGCACAGGAATTCACAAACTGGTGAGGGAGGTGTTCTAAACAAAGGAGAAATCATATGCAAAGGCATGAAGTAATACTAAAAATGGCTGGAATAATAAGGTGTTTATCAATCTTTGTCTTTCCTGTTAATAGGGCATATGACTTTGCACATGAGAGCTCAGTTAGTGCATGACTTTCAAGCACATAGTAATCACTGGTGTCAAATAAGATTTTTAAAGCATCATTGATTTTAAACACAAAGAAGTCATTGTAGAAGGGGTGGTCAGATGGGGAAGCGTGGATACCAGATTGCGGAGGAGTGAGAAACCAGTGAAGGAGAGATTGCACGTGTAGACTATGCTTTCATGAAGCTTGACTGAGAAGAGATGTAGGACTGAGGGACAGCTTTTCAAAAAGCTGAGAGGGATTTGAACATGTTGATTAACTGTGGGTTAAGTCTTGGTAGCAGAGGAGAAGGAGAGGTTAAAGATCCTGCAGTGAGAGGGCATAAGGGCAGAGCTAGGGCCCAGGAAGCTGGAGCAGGTGGGAGCCAAAGCACAGAATTCACCATAGATGGGTAGACAACCTGACAAAGACCAGCATGCTGGTGTGTGGGTCAGAAGGAGACTAATACTGAGCTCTACAGCTTAGGAATAGTGCTATTTCACAGGACAGATGTGAGGACTAAGTGCACTAAAGCTGTGATGAGTGCATGGCTTATAAGAAATATAATATTCAATATATGTAACCAAAATGTGGGAATCAGGAAGGAACAGAAGAGAACTCTGAGGCTCAGTTTGACCCGTTGAGTTTACCTGTTCTGATGAGAGAGAAAACTTCTCAGCATGGAGGGAAGTTCCAGTTCTGTTATCTCACCAGGACTCAAGGCAAGTATTTTACCTCTCTCAGTCTCAGTTTTCTCATCTTTAGAATGAGAATTTTATGCTAGATCATTTCAGAGGGACTTTCTGACTAGAAAATTGTATTAATCTGGGCGTCGATGAAATTCAGAATTTGGAATTTTAGTTTCCACTTTGTTTTTGTTTAGAGTATATGTGTGTGTATGTTGCAATAAAATTTCATTATAAACACTGAAATTTGAATATTATATAATTGTATATGTCATAAAATATTCTTCTTTTGATTATGTTTTAGCTATTCAAAAATATAAAAACCATTTTAGCTCATGGGCCATACAAAAACAGGTGGTCATGGGCCAGATTTTGCTTAGAGACTGCAGTTGACCTTATGAATCTCAAAAGGCTGCCCTGCGAACATTTAAAGCTGATTTCTATGAAGAACGAAAAGATCTTTTGAACTTAATTTTAAAACTTCCATTTTAACAAAATATTTTATATTAAAACATGATCCTTAGAAATTTATATAAGCTCTAGGCAAAATATCATTTCATTATGAAAATTTCAGAAATCATAAGTCACACATAGTTCAACAACCGTCAATCAATCATTGTTGTTTCAACATAAGGCAATTTTATTACACATATAACTTTTTTTTACAAGGTACCCCTGCCCTGGACAGTGTTCCTTGCTGTTGTTTTACCATTTTAACCATTTTTAAGTGTACATCTCAGTAGAGTTAAGTAAAATTACTTAACACTACTAAACAGATAGTCAGAATTTTTCACCTTGCAAAATTGAAATTCTACACTCATTAAACAACAGCTCCCCTTTTCCCCTTCCCCCAGCTCCTGGTAATCACCATTCTACTTTCTGTGTCTATGAATTTGACTACTGTAAATATCTCATGTAAGTGAAATCATACAATATTTTCTTTTTGTGGCTAGCTTCTTTCACTTAGCATAATGCCCCCAAGGTTCATCCATGTCGTAGCATGCAACAAGATTTTCTTCCTTTTTAAAGCTAAATAATATTTCATTATATCTGTACACCAAATTTTGCTTATGTATTCATCCCTCGATGGAAATTTAGGTTGCTTCCGCCCGTGGTTATTGTAAAGAATGCTGCTAAGAACCTGGATGTGCAAAATATCTCTTTAAGACCTTGCTTTCAGTTTTTATGACTAAATAGCCAGAAGTAGGATTGCTGGATCATACAGCAGTTTTTGTTTCAATTTTCTGAGGAACCACCATTCCACTTTGCTTTTTGGTTCTCTTTTCTTCCCTATGAAAGGGAATATGATCCCATTTTCTCTTCTCTCTCTTATGTCCTTTGACAAATCAGATTTGTGACTGCTCATAGCTTTCTTTAGAGGGTCAATAATCCATGGGAAGACTTTAGCACCCACAGGAGAACTGGGCCAGACATAATCATAAGAAACTCGAATGGAAAGTCCTGATCAATGTTAATTATGTTAGTTTTCATTTCATTTATCACTCTGATCTTAGTTTTTGAAAATGCTACACGGAGGACAATGACTTGGTGAGGTCATCTTCAGTGAAATACACTCATCCACCTCTCCCAGAGGAAAAAAAAAAAAAGAAAGGAAGCCATTTCAAAAGATGAGATTGCTGGAATGATGGGAAATGGGGTGGTAGGGTGAGGAGAGTGCAGGCTGATGGGGAGGGCTTGAGCAAGGAAATTGAAACCTTGAATGCAGAAAAAGATGTAAATGTTGCTTCCCAGATTTTATAGCTCCCAGATGCCTCCTCTAATTGCATAGCTAACCCTGAGTTTATTAAGTTATTTTCCAGAGTCAAACTCATTTGTATACATGTCAGAATGTAAACTGAATTTAAAAAGTAAGGTCTTTGGATTAGAATTCAGGAATGATAAACAAACTCATTTAGAATGTAAGATTTGCATGTCATTTGCATGTGCCCAAAAGCAATTACATGTGCTCTGTAAATATGCATTTCACATTTATTTGTCATGATGGAACAGTATGGAAGAAATTAATTGCCACAGATTTTTTTAATATTTAAAGAAAAAAATTATGACTCTTAAAATAGACTCTGCTAGTGCATGATTCAATGTGCAGAAACTGGCAAGAAGAGATAAGGATCCATCGAAAACCATAAATTCTCACTGCAACATCTGTAGTAGTTCAAGTCTCATGGTTTATGGAGGCCCCTCTTTGCCTTCTCCTTGGGTATTACCTTAGTGTTCTGTAGATTTATTGTTGGTTCGGTGCAAGGACAGTTTTACTAGCAAAGCTTTAAAATAAGGTGGGGGGTTGGAGGGCGGGGAGCTGTTTCCTCTTTGAAAGTTCAGGATTAAATTGAAATGAAATCGCTGCTCTGGCTTTAGAAACTTCTAGATAAACCAGACTCCCATATACTTCTACACTGTCTACAACCTGCTCCTTCTCTCTTATTTTTTGCATTTTGTAGTAAGAGATAGCTTGAATAACCAAGACTCTACCCTTAGATTACAAAGACACCTCAGAAAATTTGGAGGCCTCAAGTACTAGGTGGTAATGCCGATATGGGAAAGCTGTTTATTTTATGTCATTGTTTATTAACACAGTTAAATTGACTTTTTAAATATACAGCTTTATGAATTTTAACACAGGTATATATTTGAGTAACTGCTACCACCACCAGGATACAGAACAGTGCCATCACCCTAGAAGGCACCCTAGAAGCTACCTCTTGTAGTCACACCCTTCCTTCTAACCCCTAGCAAGCAATGATCTGTTCTCTATCACTATAATTTTGTCTTTTCAAGAGTGTCATAAACATGGAATCATATACAATGTAGCTTTTGAGAATAGCTTCTTTGACTTACCTTAATGCTTCTGAGATTGATCCAAGTTATGTGTATCAATAGTTCATTCCTTTCCATTGCTTACAATTCCTTAGACTTGTATTATTCAGTTGTATAGATGTGCCACAGTTTGTTAACCCATTCATCACTGAAGGCCATCTGGGTTGTTTGCAGTTTTGGCAATTTATGAATAAAAGCTTCTGTGAACATTCTTGTACAGGTTTTTGTGTGAACATAAGTTTTTTCATTTCTCTATGCTAAATACCTAGCAGTGAGATTGCTGGGTCATATAACAAATTTGTTTAACCTTTTAAGAAGCTGTACCAATTTTCATTCCTACCAGCAATGTATGAGAGTTCTGGTTACTCTGCATCCTTGCTAGCACTTGAAATTGTCAGTCTTTTTTTATTTTATTCTCACCAGTCTAATTGGTCTGTAGTGATAGCTTGTGTTTTTAATTCTCATTTCCCTAGTGTCTAATGATATTGAACAAGTGAAAGCTTTTCATGTATAATAATATATAAATTCATTTTAAACTCCTACACTGTTAGGTATCTTACATGCATGTTAAGTCATTTAAACTTTACAACCTTGTGAAATGACTATTAATTATTCCGTTTTAAAAGCTGAGAAAACTGAGGCCAGGAGAGTTTAGCTGCTTCATTTTTCTCAATAAGCAGCTATACATTATATGCTGTGTGCCAGCTTCTGTGTCAGGCACTGGGCATGCCTTGGGAGCCTCATACACAGAGTTATTCTGTATGAATAAGACATAGAGTAAAAGAGATGCAAGCCAGGAGAAGTGGGCTTTAATTGGCCATGGTTACCAAATATCCCAGTGAAAACATGAAAATGAAGAGACTAAAGGTAGCGTGAACCTGTGGAAGAGTTAGACTTAACATCAGACTCATTTCTTCCTCTATAAAACACACTCATTGTCTTTCCACTTCTCTCTCCTAAATCAGCAAAGAGCAGCTATATACCCTCAGCAGGAGTGAAAGCCATCTTCCTTTCCTGACCCACCAGGGCTGGGACCAGGGAACAATTGTCAAGTGAGGAATGAAGCAAGTTACAGGACTTCTTATATAAAAATACATAGAAGCCTTCCTTCTATACACAAATTTGGCCACAGTTGATATACATGCAATCAGGTGAGCACCCTCTGTCCACCACACGCTGGGCTGACACCAAGAGCAGAGAGGTATGGTGAACCGGGACAAGCGCTGTATGTGGAGCCAGAAGTCTTGGATTCAGGTTTTGTTTCAGTCATTTCCTGTTTCTTATTTTTCCTGGGCCTCAATTTGCCCATATGCAAAGTTGAAGAGGTTAAAAAACAATTTCCTTCAACCAACCTCCTAATTTATCACCAACTCCTATGTATTCTACTTCCAAAATGCACCTTGTACTCTCTATCTCCCCTCTCCACTAACCTTTCCAGCCTCTGGTAACCACCATTTTATTCACTACTTCTGGATCAATTTTTTTTAGCTCTTACATATGAGTAAGAACATGTGACATTTGTCTTTCTGTGCTTGGCTTATTTCACTTAACCTAATGTCCTCCAGTTCCATCTAGTTGTTGCAAATGACAGGATTTCATTCTTCTTTATGTCGAAAAGACATAAAGACATTCCATTTCACATATATATGTGTGTATATATACACACACATATGTATATGCACACACACCACATTTTCTTTATCCATCCATTCTTTAATGGATGCTCAGATTGATTCCAGTATCTTGGCTATTATGAGTAGTGCTGCAATAAGCATGGGAGTGCAGTTATCTCTTCAATATGCTGATTTCCTTTCTTTTTGACGGATATCCAGCATTGGAATTGCTGGATCGTATGTTATTTCTAATTGTAGTTTCTTGAGGAACCTTCTTACTGTTTTCCATAGTGGCTGTACTAATTTACCTTCCCATCAATAGTGTATGATCATTCCCCTTTCTCTGCAACCTCACCAGCATTTGTTATTTTCTTTTTTATTTTGATAACAGCCAGTTTAACTGGGGTAAGATAATACCTCATTGTGGCTTTGATTTGCATTTCCCTGATAATTGGTGATGTTGAACATTTTATACCTGTTGGCCATTTGTATGTCTTCTTTTCAGAAATTTCTATTCAGATCCTTTGCACATTTTTAAATCAGATTGTTTTCTTGCTGTTGAGTTGAGTTCCTTATATATTCTGGTTATTAACCCTTTGTAAATTGAATAGTTTGCAAATATTTTCTCCCACTCTGTAGTTTGTCTCTTCACTTTGTTGATTGTTTCCTTTGGTGTACAAAAGCTTTTTAGCTTGATGTAATCCCATTTGTCGATTTTTGCTTTGATTGTCTGTGCTTTTGACATCTTACTCAAGAAATCTTTGCCTAAACCAATGTCTTAAAGCATTTCCCCAAGGTTTTCTTCTAGTAGTTTCATGGTTTCAGGTAATACATTTAAGTCTTTAATCTATTTTTACTTGACGTTTATATGTGGTGAGAGATAGGGGTCTAGTTTTATTCTCCGGCATATGAATACCCAGTTTCCCCAGCACATTTACTAAAGAGCTTTTCCTTTCTCCAACGTTTGTTCTTGGTGCCTTTGTCAAAAATGAGTTAATTAAATATGTGGATTTATTTCTGGGTTTTCTATTCTGTTCTACTGGTCTATATGTCTGTTTTTATACTGGTATCATGCTGTTTGGGTTAATATAGCTTTATAGTATACTTTGATGTCAGGTAATGTGATGCCTCCAGCTTTGTGCTTTTGCTCAGGAACTTGTTAGCTATTCTGGGTCTTTTGTGGTTCCATAAAAATTTTAGGATTGCTTTTTTCTATTTCTGTGTTGAATTTCATTGGTATTTTTATAGGGATTGCATTGATCTGTAGATTGCTTTGGGTAGTTATTCATTGCTTTTCATCTCCAGTGCCATGTTTCTCTTCTATGCTACTAATCCCCATCTTGCCTGGACTACTATAATAGCTGCCTACTTGGTCTGCCAATTTTGATTCTTGCCACTCTTTGGTACATTATCCTCAAAACAGCCAAAGTCATCTTTTAGAACTAAAATCAAGTAGTATAATCTTCCTGATTAAAACCCTTTAATGGCTTCCCTTCACTTAAAAAAAAATCCAAAATCCTTACTGTGGTCCACAGAGCTCTTTTGGTTTGGGTTCTTGTATCTCTCCCACTGCCCCTCATACCACTCTCTATCACACTCACTGTATTAGTCAGGGTTCTCTAGAGAGACAGAACTAACAGGAGATATATATCTATAGCTATCTATCTATCTATCTATCTATCTATCTATCTATCTATCTAGAGAGATATATTCATTAAGTGATATTAACTCACACAGTCACAAGGTCCCACAATAGCCCATCTGCAAGTTGAAGAGCAAGGAAGCCAGTCCCAGTCCCAAAGTTGAAGAACTTGGAGTTCAATGTTCAAGGGCAGGAAGCATCCAGCACGGGAGAAATATGTAGGTTGGGAGGCTAAGCCATCTTCATGTTTTTCTGCCTGCTTTATATCCTAACTGCACTGGCAGCTGATTAGATGGTGCCCATCCAGATTAAGGATGGTTCTGCCTTTCCCAGCCCACTGACTCAAATGTTAATCTCCTTTGGCAACACCCTCATGGACACACCCAGAATCAATATTTTGCATCCTTCAATCCAATCAAGTTGACACTCAGTATTAACCATCACACTCACTGTGCTGCAATCACAATGGTCTCCATTTTGTTACTCAGACAAGTCAAACCCATAACTAGCCTCTACAGTTATTGTCCTTTTTGCCTGTAATGCCATCTCACCAAAAATATTTTCTAACTATTCTATTGAAAATCGCTTTCCTCATTTTACTTGCCAACTCACTATCCTATTTATTTTCTTTCATAGAACTTACTACAAACAATAATTATTTTATATATCTCTATATATCTTACTATCGTATAATTAATAATTATATATTATTATATTTTTTATGTTATATATTACTACATATTATATATGATGTTATTATTTATTTCTATATATAATATTGTATATATTATTATCTTTTTATAGCTATATATTTTATTATCTTTTAACCCTCATGAGAATAAAGACTTTGTCTATTACATTTAGCCCAGCCTCTACAACCAGGCACATAAAAGAAGTTCTAAAAATATTTGTTTAATAAATTAATCTAAGTCTATTTAAACACTGACATTTATTTCCTTATCTCCTGGGCTCATTCTACTCATTTCTATGAACTGGCATATCTCACAAGGTTGTTTTGTCAAATGAGACAAGGCATGTTAAGACACCAAATGAAGTTAAGAAATTATTATAAGTATCATCATCATTATCATCATCCAAGGCATTTTCCCATCTGACACTGATTTTTTGTTATTGGTTTTCTTGTGGGTTTTTTTTTTCTTTTTGGTCCCTAGGGGGGAAACTTCCAATGAAAGATCCTTTTTTTTTCTTTTGTGCAGTAGACACCTGGCAATGTTTGGTTCACAGCCCTGATTCAAGGTGTCACAACTATTTATCATCAAGTTACAGGCATGAATATCATTCCAGCAAGTATGTTTTTAGGAAGGATAGTCTTAGGCATTTGGAGTATAAAGAAGAAAATCATTAAGATCACAAAATTATTGAACCACAGAATGTCATCACTGGAAGATCTTTGAAGGATTACCTAATCCTATGGTTTGCAGACTCCAACTTTTTTTTTTTTTTTTTTTTTTTTTTTTTTTGAGGAAACTTAGTAGCCTCCCTGGTGGGTGAGAGGAATGCTGAGGCCCCAGAAAGGGATTTGTGCAAGGTTATAGAGAAATTTGTAACAGAACCAAGATATATCTGGGTTGTCTGTCCTCTGCCTCTACTTCTTCTGGTGCTTCACCTAAAGATCTCCTCAATGCATTCACTTTTCTCCATCTCCACTGCCACTACCCTGCTCCAAAATGTCATTCTCTTTCATCTGAACTACTGCAATAGTCTCCTAACTGGTGTCCCTGGAACCACTTGTCAAACAGTACATGTGGTCATTTCTGTACCCACTTTTTCCATCTCCACTGGCTTAAAACCTTTCAGTGACTTTCCAAGATTTTCAGGGTAATCACAGCAGCCTTATCTCATGTTCCTCCTCTGCCCCAATATTCATTCCATACTGGCTTCTTCCAATTTCTGTGATTTACATGTTTTCTGTGATCACAGGTTTTTGGACATGATATTCCCTCTGCTGGGATCAGTGTTGTCTCTCAAATTTCCTTATTGGAAGAACTTAAAAGCAGCATTCTGATTAGAGAGTTCTGGGGTCTTGAAGCTGCATTTCTATAGAGAAAGCCAATTGTTTTTAGTTAGATTTTTTTGATTGTATATTTAGAATTGGCGGAGGCTTATTAAGATTATAGACCCCTGAACTACACCTGAATGCTTCCATTTTACTGTAACATTCTTGCTTTCTTCACCCTAGTACTACCTACACATCATTTGTATCTCAACTCAAACTTACTTCCTCAGGGAAACCTTCCTTGAACCCATAATCTTGGTGAGATCCCTTTGCTATATGCACTCATAGAACACTGTTCTTTCTTTCATAGCACTCATCTCAGAGTGTAATTATACCCATATTTGTGTGATTATTTAAGGAACATCTGTCTCTCCCACTAACCTATAAGTTCCAGGAGGGCAGAGTTCATGTCTGTTTTTGCTCATCATTAGATCCCAGCATCTGACATAATCGTAGTCATGTAGAAGATGTTTAATCTGTTGAATAAGTAGATAAATATAAATATTCTGCCTCTTATAGGGGTTCTAAGAGGCAATTTTGGCAGGGAAGACTGACTCCCTCATCTCAAACCTCACTGAGTAGGGCCAAACCTATAAGTCCATTTAGTAGCATAAAATAGTGCTTAGAGACCTTTGTTTCTAAGAAGCCCAGTTTAAATCCAGAGCATTTGAGTATTTAACACATTTAGGATTCACCATTCACAGAGGAACCCTGGAGTCTATGATAAACAGCTATTTTTTATTAGGATAAGGCATTTGTTTGAAACCTCAATCACTGCAAAGCCTAATTATAAGAACAAATCACAAGGCTGGTAAGCAAAGCCAGCCACCACCAGCACCCTGGTTCTGAAGAAAGAGTGGTCGCTCCAGATGCTGAACATGCAACAACTTTCACCAAGTTAGGAATCTGGGGCTTTGTGAAGGTATGGTTCAATGATGACAAAGTTCAACAGAATTTCATTCTCAACTCAAACTTCTCTTTTTCCTAACTCTTTGCCTGTCTGCTCAGGCTGTTATAACAAAATGCCATAGACTTAGTGGCTTAAACAACAAACATTTATTTCTCACAGTTCTGGAGGCTAGAAAGCCCAAGATCAAGGTGCCTTGGTGAGGGCTCTCTTTCTGGCTTGCAGACAGCCTCCTTCTTGCTGTGTCTTCAGTAGAGAGAGAAAAAGATTCATATCATTCTCTCATGGAAAATACATTAATTCCTCCCAACAGCCCCAGAGTCTTAACTCATTCCAGCATCAACTCTAATATCTAATGTTCAAAGTCTCATTTAAATAGCATCTAAATCAGATATGGGTGAGACTCAAAATACAATTTTATCCTTAGAGGCAAAATTCATCTCCGTCTGTGAAGCTATGATACCAGACAAGTTATGTGCTTCCAGAATACAGTGCTAGGGTGGTCATAGAATTGACATTCCTATTCCAAAAAGGGAGAAATTGGAAGGAAGAAAGAGGTAATGGATTCTGAGCAAGTCCAAAACATACTAGGGAGAACTCCGTTAGATATTAAGGCTTGCAAATAACTCTCTTTGATTCAATACTCTGCTCTAAGGTACTGGGCAGGGGCATTCTGACCTGTCAACACCAGAGTGGGAATCCCACCCTTTGAAATGGAAGAGGAACTAGCCCTGTCCCCTGGGCCTGCAGTGGAAGTGGCAGTCCTGATAATCTCTGAACAACCTTTGGTGTCAGTCTTCCCCTTTTTTGAGAAACAGGGCACATTTATAGCTAAATAGCTCTATGTTTTTATCTTGTAAAACACAAGAAGTCCAACAGCCATCCTTCATTCTGTCCTGATTTCTCAGTCTCCTTTACTTCTAGCTGGCAGTGTTTCCACTGGTATAATCTCATTTCTTCTTGGCTTCTGTTGAGATGGCTGATTAAGTTCATGAGTTATACCAATGAACCAATGATCTCTTTATCAAATGATAGTCCGGCCACCTCTTTGGTGTACTCTTCTAAACATATGTTCTCACTTTTTGCAATATGGACAAATTGAGAATTTTCCAAATCTTTACATTCAGCTTGCTTTTTGCTTAACAATTCACCCTTTCAATTCATCTCTCTTCTCACATTTTATTATAAGCAGCCAGGAGGAACCAAGGAAAGAAGCTAGTTCTTTCACACGTTGCTTAGAAATCCCTTCAGCTAAATATCCAATTTCATTGTTTGCAAGTTCTACCTTCCACAAAACACTAGAACACAGTTCAGCCAAGTTCTTTGTCACTTAATAACAGATTGCAAAAGGATTGCCTTCCCTGTAGTATCCAATAACATGTTTCTCATTTCCATATGAGACCTCAACAGATGTGCTTTTAATGTTGATATTTCTAACATGCACCTCAAAACTCTTCCAGCCTCTACACACTACCCAGTTCGAAAGCCACTTCTACATGTTTCGGCATTTGTAGCAGCAGCATCCCACTTCTCAGCACTAAACTGCACTACTTAGGGTTCTGCAGATAAACAGAACCAATAGGAGACCTAGATCTGTATTATAAATAATTGGTTCACATGATTAGGGAGGTGGAGAAGTCTCATCATCTGCAACTGGCAAATTAGAGACCCAGGAGAGCTGGTGATGTAGCTCCAGTTTGAATCTGAAGTCCTGAGAACCAGAACTGATGGTGTAAATTCTTGTCCAAGTCCAAAGGTCTGAGAACCAGGACAGCCAATGGTATGAGTCCAAGTCTGAGGACAGGAGAAGATGTCTAAGCTTAGGCACTCAGGAAGAGAGAGCAAATTTTCCCTTTCTCTGCCTTTTTATTCTATCCAGGCTCTTAACAGATTGAATGAGGCTCACCCACACCGGGGAGGACAATCTGCTTTACTTAGTCTATTAATTCAATATTAATCTCATCCAGAAACACCTGCATAAACATGCTCGGAAATAACATTCAAGTAAATATCTGGGCACTCCATGACCCAATAGAGTTGACACATAAAATTAACCATCACAGTCTCTTTCCTTTTATTTACAATAATTTGAGGTCCTCTTTGTGCCAGGCTCTGAGCTACGCACAAGAGAGGCAAGAATTCCAAGCCTGAACCTCAAGGTACTCACAACCTAGCGAGTACCTTGAAAAACTTTGTGGCAACAATAAGAGGGAAAGGTTATTAATGCCATTAGAGCAGAGAAAACATGATTACCTGAGAAAACCATATTCTCCCCTGAGAACATGGGTCTGGGCTGTGCAGGATTCACATGGCAGGTCCATCAACTTGCTAAAGTATTAGGATGTTTATTTGTGTGACTATGAGTCTATGAGTGCCTTCTAAAAACAGCAGCCATCTCCTCATGTAAGTGCCAGTGAGCTGATGCAGCTCCAGGAGAGGAAAACCCAAGCATTTTCCAGTGTCTCCCCAGCCACTTGCAGTGCCAAGGGCTCTGGGGAGTAAGGACATTATGCCAGACACTCCTGACTTCTTGATCCTCTTGCACCCCTTCTCCTTTGTGTATGAAAGTAATGCCTTAATCTCTGACTCATTTTTCTTCACTTATAAAATGGGGATAATTAAAAAGTGCCTTCAGGGTTGTTCTGAGGATCAACTGGGATAATGATTCAGTTTTCTACCTAACACATTGCCTGCTAAAGTAGATCTGTAGCAAAGGTGAATCTTTCTCACATCCCTCCACTTGTCCCCACTCTATATCCCTGTATTGCCAGGTCTGATTACTGTCAAAACATGGATTTCCTTGCAGAGATGAGGTAATCCTCACTCAGCAAAAAGAAACTGCTTTTCACAACATGTGTTTATTCATTCAGTGAGTTTTTATTGTGCGCCGATTATGTATGAGAGAATAGATTTGAATGTAACTAAAAACCTCACCCAACTCATGTCAAAATCTTGCTCAATTCACAAATGCCCTTTCAAGTTAATTCAGCTATCCCATATTAAGTACTACAATGTACCAAGCACTGAGTTAGTGGCTATGATTCAGAAACAAAGCATACATTGTCCTTGCTTCAAGAAGTTAAAAAAATCATGTCCTGCAAAAAAAACTAAATGCTACAGCAGAGGTGCATAAAAAGTATAAAGGGAGCCCAGAGACATCCTCCCTGACAAAGTAGGGCAAGGCTTCAGAAAGGAAGTAATAGTTGAACTTGGCTTCAGCAGAGAGGTAGGATTAACTTGCATCTGACTTACATCTGTGCAGCACTTGGGATTTTGCAAAATGTTTTGGTTACAAGAGGCTCTCTCAGATATGGAACCTTGTTCCAGGCCCCAGTGGGAGGGAGGAGCTCCTGGATCATAGATGGAAGGACAGAGGAGAGGGACCTAGTTCTGTTCCAGCCTAGAAGGCCAGAGAACTGAGGTGACTTGCCCAAGGTCACAAAGAAAACAAGCTTATAGACTATACTTCTGCCCTCTACACTAATCTTCCCAGATGTTCATTTGGTTCACTCACTCATGTCATTAAGAATGACTCAAATGGCCTCTCCTCAGGGAGACCTTTACTGAGCCCCAATCCACAAATTAATTCCTTTCATAGTTCATTTCCTTACTCTACAATGCTCCCTTTTACTTCACAGGTCTCATTGCTACCTGACATTATGTATCCAGTTAGGTTTTGTCTATCTTCCCCACAAGATTGTGAGTTGATGAGGGCAGGGACCCTGTTTGTCTTGTCCAATGGGAATGTCTAGAACAATGCTTGATAAGTAGCAGGCCCTCAGCAATATTTGTTGGATGAATGAACTTTTACGTTTAAAAAAATGAATTGATGTTGCGATGAACAGCCTTATTCTTCCATTTTTATACAATTATCCAAATATTTTCTTATGATCTATTCCCAAAAGCAAAATTGCTAGGTGCCCGAGGTTGGTTATTGATTAGTTCAGTGACTGGCATACAGCAGATATTTGATTAACATCTGCTAAGCGACTAAAATTGAATGTTTTTCTTGAATGGCATGAAATTAACTGATTCCAGATTTAAATTCTGCCAGTATCTAATTGAGCATCTAAACCATTTGTTCATTCATTTATTAACTTATCAGACATTAACTACATTGTGGATACAAAATCAGGGGAATTTGTCCCCTGACCTCAAGAGGCTCTCAATCTAATGAGGAAGACAGTCGGGGTAGCTATAAGCTAGAAACTCATTTTCTCTTACCAGTGAACCTGGCTACTTGGTTCTTAACATGTATAATCTCAGGCAATTTGTATGACCCCTCTGAACTTGTGTTTTCTCATCTGTAAAATGGAGTTGCAATACCTACTTCACAGGGCTGTGGAGAAGAATGGCATGTGAATGCACATAGAAACACTTAGGATACTGCCTGGCATATAGCAAGAGTTCTGCAAATATTAATTAACATTATTTCCAGCCTCATTTTACAGAAATGACTGAGGCTCAGAAAATGTTCAACTGTTTGTCTAAGGTAAGTAGTATAGATGGAATTTGAACCCAGCTGTCCCGACTTCATTCCTAGGCACTCCCTGCATTGTGATTCTGCCTGCATCATTAAGACCTCTTTTCCTATGGCTGCTACCTTCTCCCAGACTTTGGAACATGGGTACCAAGCCTTGAGTTGAGTCTCTAGGCCTCCTGGTGCCCATCCAACCCTTGCTCCCCTACTCTCTCTTTTTCCTTTGCCCTATGCTGACAACCCCGTAACTGCAACCCCACATGTTAATAGTTTTATGAAAAAAAATGTATTTTGATAATTAAGCTAGTGGAACTTAGAAATCAACAGAACAGTACATTTTCCCAGCAGAGCCAAGAAATTAATTAGGAGCAATTTGCTGTCAGAAACAATTTCCATAATTTTAAGTTTTAAAAAAAAGCAGAAAATCATTTTTGTGGGTATTTGGGGTTTTTTTTCTGCTTTTCATTCCAAAGTGGTTTAACTCCTGGAAAGACAAATTCTTCCAAATACCCTATTTTCTGTTCTTCAGTCTCTTCCCCTGAGAGATGTTTCAGCCTCTCTCTGGCTGGTTATACTCAAGGGTGAGGAGGAATAATATGAGACAGAGCCTTTTTGATCCCCTCCTTCACCTTATAGGGCAGAAGTTATACTTTTCCAATGGCATGATTATAAAATGTCCACATTCCTATCAATAATGGAGGGATATGTGATGCTTTTGCAAAGGAGGCTGAAAGGGGAGAAACAGATCATAGTACACCAAATGAGGGTCCTATTGGGCCACCAGGCAGATAAGACTGCTCTATAGAGAGGCATTAAAGCATTGTGGCTAACAGCATAGGCTCTAACTCTGGAGCCAGACTGACTAGGATCACATCTCAACACTGTCCTTTTACTATCTATGTGATCCTGGTATAGTTCTTTAATATCTCTGTGGCTCAGTTTCCTCATAAAGTAGTTCTGATGGTTTATCATGGTCCACCAAGCTCTTATGTCCACACTAAGACCACAATGCCTGGCATATGGCAAGCACTCATGACTGTTTCTGATGATGATGATGATGATGATGATGACGATGACAATGGGTGGCAGGAACAAGCTCCCAAAAAGAGAAGTGTAAGCTGTCACTGTGTTCATCTTAGACCTTGGACACTCTAGTTCCAGACTCACAATGGCCAAAACTAAAGATCTGTTTTATCTCAACAACCCTTTATTTTGGAAGACATCATAGCAAAGAGCAATGGTTGTGAGATATCTTACATACATACATAAACACACACACACACACATACACAGTGCTAAGAATAGTGAAAATACCAATGTTTGCAAATGATCTACTTTTTTATGTTAGGTAAAGTAGATTTAAAGTTACTCCTATGATAATGATAATGTCCCTCTTATTTTCTTACAATTCAAATATGAGAGGAAAAAAAGGGAGTTGAGTTATAACTAGAGCTAAGGAATGGATTTTAACTGGCAGAGCTGGCAGCCTAGAAATCTTTAGTAAAACCTGTTGTGAACAACCATTACTGTTGCACAGTTAATAGTTTTGATTGAGTTGTTATCATGCATTATTTCCATGATGTTTTTAGTTTCATCTAAATCTGAATGTATCAGTCGGTACAAAACCAAGAAAAAAAATCACTCCACATATTTTAAACGAAGAGGATTCAATGCAGGGAACTGGCACCAGTTGAGAAGCCAAACAGGAAATGGCAAAGAAACCCGGAGATTAGCAACAATAGGAAGACACTCCCACCCTGGGCATAAGGGTCAAATGGAGAACAGGTGGCACTGGATCCCGGGAGCCACAGTTACCTAGCAAAAGATAGAGCCTTGGCAACCTCCATGGCTCTATCCAGCAAGTGCTAGAGCCATGGAGGAGACTCAGCTGCTGCCAGAGATACCTCCATGGTGGTAGGAGGGGAGTACTCCGGCTTCTCTCTTCTGTCTGATGTTTTGGCATGAGATGGGAGAGATTTGAACCCCATTTTCTTTTTCTTTTTCTTTTTTTTTTTTTTTGAGATGGAGTCTCACTCTGTTTCCCAGGCTGGAGTACAGTGGTACAACCTTGGCTCACTGCAATCTCCACCTGCTGGGTTCAAGCAATTCTCCTGCCTCAGCCTCCCATGTAGCTGGGACTACAGGTATGCACCACCATGCCCAGCTAATTTATTTATTTATTTATTTGTTTGTTTATTTATTTATTGTATTTTTAGTAGAGATGGGGTCTCACCATGCTGGGCAGGCTGGTCTCGAACTTCTGACCTCGTGACCCACCTGCCTCGGCCTCCCAAAGTGCTGGGATTACAGGCATGAGCCACCGCTCTCAGCACCCATTTTCAATACTTACTAGCAATGCAGTTCCCTGCTAGTCCCCAGCCTATTTTCACTTTTTTGACTCCATTTGTAAAAGGGAATATCCACCACATGAGGTTTGTCTCATCCCCCAGCCTGTGGAAAATTTCCCAGCTGTCATGATTCTGTACAGCTTAGACTGTTTCTTGCCTGCAACCATGCTTAAAAGGGCTTCCTAAACAAGGAAGCATGCGGAACTACATGTCTGCACATAGTAGTTACTCAAGAAATTAATTTTGCCTTGAGTTGAAGTTGATAACTGCATGGGGCAGTTATCCAGAGCAAGGACATGGAGCCAGACAATCTGAGAGCCAAGAAAACGATAGCAGTGTGGATGGTGGCCAACAGTATGAAGACACAAGACCAGAACTTTCACCCCAGTAGGCTTCTAGGGTTTTTCTGTAGCATAAGCAGATGTTGGCTGTATTTAAAGACCCATGACCTGGGAAGCTAGGGAGAGGCCAGGATTATAAGAGTTAATATCTACAAAGTGCTTGCCATGCCATTTTGTGAGCGATAATAATTACTTTCCTTATTACTCCTCTTTCATTTGCTTCATCATGAATTTATTAAGCACCTCAGCTATATCGAGACCTGCTCTAGTCAGTAGAGATTCAGAGATGATATAATGGAAGAAAGACATGGAAGCAACCAACTAAACTTCAAATACAGCAGACTTTCTACCAAATGAAAGTACAGTACAGTAACAGCACATTGAGGCAATACAAAAATGTTAATTCTGATTTAAGAAATCCGAGATAATTTCAAAGAAAACAGCATTCGTCCAGAACCTTGAAGGACAAACAGGATCTTGACTTCTTTGAGATTTTGTCTTATCTTGATCTTGATAGAGGAGGAAAGAATATTCAGGCAGCAGGGAAAGCATAGAGGTGAAAGCATAGAGGTAAAAGAGCCTATTTGCGGACTGGTGAATAGTCCAATGTGGCAGACTCTGGGGCATGGGGATAACAGGAGAGTGTGAAGTGATGCAGTGGAAGATGAGGGTGGGAAGGACATTGGAGCCAGATCCTTGAAGGTTTCCTGTTAACCAGAAAGACTCAGCATTTGTTGAGTCTTTTAGGGTTCAGAAGGCTGGGCTCAAATGGGCAATATGCTGGCAACAAATCATGGAAACAATTAAGGGGAACAAGATAAAACATATTCTTCTCCTGCTTTGACCTGTATTCAATCCACTATCTGGAGGTATTTGTAACCTCTAACTTTCCAGCCTTCTCTTGCTTTTTATCTTCTTTCTTGGGCCATGAGGCTATTTCCAAATTTTCTTAACCTGAAGTTCACCTGATTCCTAGGCTCTGGAGTCTCTTTGAATGAAGCTTATATCTCCCACCACAAATCTGCTTTTGGTTGGGTGTGGGGTGGAAAGGAACCAGGTGGTGAACTGGGATTGTAGCCCAGATACATGTTTTGCTAATGTGTGCCAGTGCTCTGGGCCAGAGGGCCAGTTTCAGTAGTTCCTGGTGATGGTACATGGCTTTAACAGTGCCAGCCAATTCAGCAAACTCCTTCACACCTTTTATTTTGTTTAATTATCCTACCAACCCTGAGAATACAGATGCAATTATCATCAACCCCATTTTACAGAATGTGAGACTGAAGCATGTGCTAGTGGCTGAGGCTGGCTTGGGACTCTCGTCTTCTGAAGCAGGCTAAGGATTGACTGTAGAGGGAAGGGTTATCTAAGAAGTGACAGGAGGGCAATCCTCATTACCTGAGATTTTAGGGAAGAAGCTGTTCCTTGAAGCTTGGGACTTAAATGCAACAAAGGGATCTTTTATAAGAGAAAGTCCCTGTCACGTTGAATTGTGGATGAAGGTAGAAGGGCTCTGAGATCCAAAATGAAGGTCCTAGATGAGCAGAGGGCAAAACCACGGAGTGTGAAAGCAGTGGGGAAGTCCCTCCTTTCATTACTTCCCCCCTAAATCTTCCAGCACATGACCTCCCTGCTTAAGCACCTTCGTTGTCTCCCCACTGCCCATAGAAGACAGTGCAATGTCATTAACAGGGCACTGAGAGACACGTACAAGCTAACTCCAAGAGACATTTCCAATTTTATCTCTTAGATGCTCTGAGTTTTTCACTTGGTACTTGCATATATGATGCATTTTACCATGCCTGTGCCTTTGCTCATGCTCTTTCCTCTGAGGAAAATGCCCTTTCCCCTTGGTTCCTACTTGTTCATTTATTTATGCACATATTCACTTAGTCAACGAGTGAATAAAGTACCTACTATATGCCAAGTGCTGGTCTGGGCACTGGGAATACAATAGAAAACATCATGAAATATCAGTAGTCTCTGCTTTCATGGAGGAAGGTGGAAAGTATTAAACAATCACACAAATAGATAAGGACAAACTCTAATCACCACAAAGAAAAAATAAATGGTGCAATAAGATATTGTGCCACAAAGTCCTAGATATGATGGGATATCAAGGAGGGTTTTTCTGAGGTGGGATATTTAAGTTGACCCTTAAGACCTCTGATACCATCAGGACAGTTCAGGGGCAGACTATTCTATAAACTGACTCAAGAGGCTGGTTGGAGTATTGGAAGTCACAGACCCAGTGAGAAGGCGGGTTGCACTAAAATAGGAATCTTTCCTTCCCTCCTGGCCTCCGCAGCAATTCCCAAAATAGGAAGCAAAGAGAATTGTGTTTGTGTTCAAAGCTGAAATTATTCTTGTTTCCCTCCTCCCTCCATGCTACCCCTGCCGATATGTTTCTCACCCATCTCAGTATTCATTTTAGAGTCATAAAGAGCCTAACATGAGCATCTCCCATGTGCCAAACATGTGCTAGGCACTTGATGTACATCTTCACATTAAATTCTTACAGCAATGTGCTGAGGTCAGTATTACAGTTCTAATTGCATAAATGGGGAGACTGCGGCTCAGTAAGTTTAAGAGATTTGCCAGTTTTACACAGGTAGTTGCAGAGCTGAGATTCCAGGTCAGCCAGTCACACCCACTTGTCCTAGCACTGCTCTCTGGAGCACACAGAGCACATCTGCTTCCTTGCCCCCTCAGCCCCTCAGTTTGAAGATAGTAACATGGCCTACCTCCAAGTCATCTCTTCTCCAGGCCAAGCTCCCCAGTCATAGGCTTTTATCCCAAGGATATCAGGTTTAGAGCATTTTTACCCCTAGTTGTTCTTCTTTCACTGGGCTCTTGTTTTTTCCTTTGGAGAGCAAATCTAGGCATGCTACTCCAGCAAGTAGATTCCTCCCCCAACTCCCACTGACCTGCATCTAAATGCCAATACCTCACTAGGGTTAATAAAGCCCTGTATGAGTGGCCTCTGTCTGCCTCTCCGGTCTTACATTTTAACATTTACCCAACCACTATCTCCTCTACCACCCCCACCCTAACACTCTGCACTCTGAACTTTCTGATGTCCTCCATTCTTTCTAACTGCTCTTCCTAACATATCTATTCCTGTGCCTTTAGTAAACTGACTCCTATTTATGAGAGATTAAATCTTCGTAAGAAAAGTCTGCTCTGATCATGTGGGTTATGGTGAATGTTCTTCATCCATGCTCACATGACCCCCATGATTTTTAGGTCCTAGCTCTTGGCGTGCTGGATTGTGACTGTCATCTTATATATGACTCCCCCATTGTGAGCTACTTAAAAGCAGAAAAATAGGTTTGACTTTCCTTTCATTACATTCCCAGTGGCATATATTAGGTGTTCAGTGAAAACAGAGGGCAAGAAGGAAGAAAGAAGGGAGGGAGGGAGAAAGGCTCAAAGAAACACATGGCTCTTGGAGGGCTCACAGTCTTATTGACACATCCTGGGAGAAGGAAACTAGCTATCCTAATGACATGTGTGCACACACACACAGACACACACACACACACCCCTTTTGTCCCACCATCCCTTTCTCTTATATATTCCTGGTAACAATTCTGATAAGCAGATATTCCCATTCTACAGATGCCAAAACTAAGGCCTAGCAGAGGTGCCTTAATTCAGAGATGAAATAAATAGACCTGAAATTCAAGTGATATCAGCGTTCACTTGTTCAATTATTCATCCACGCATTACACATTCTTTGGTACCCCTTCTGTTCCATACTTTGTGTTGGCCACTGGGAAACAGGGGAATGAGATTTATTCCTGACCTAGAGAAAGTCTAAAGGAGGACAAGGAGAAATGAAGCAATGCAGTACAATAGTCATAGCCAAGTAGAAATGTGTGCAGGGTGCTGTGTGAGCAATAAGGAAGGGGCAGGAAGCTTTTCCTAAGCAGGAGGCATTAGAGCTGGGTTTTGAGGGGAAAATGGGAACTTGTCAGGCAGACAACAAAGGTGAGGTACATTCTAAACAGAGGCCTTGGGAAAAGGAGAAGGAGAGAATCAGGAAAGGTGATAGGTAAGGACTTGCACCTTTAAATCACTAGAGTATTCAGTCTGCCCCAGCTGACCTTTCCCCTGGTGTTGGAGTCTAGCCAACCTTGGAGTGTGCATTGGCCTCCAGCTAAGGCTGGCTTACTTAGCAGGGGATGTTGGTTAATTATTTGCCACTGTGTTCCAGCCTACTGAGCAGTGTTAGACATAACAGAGGGAACCAGAGGTGATAGATGGTGATGGGAAATCAAAATTGCTTCTTAGAGTTTGCTTTTTGACTGTGCCTACTGTAAAACACACTATTAGAAGGAAGAAAATCTTTGCTCTATGAATAAATAAACATGTAGTGAATAGTTAGATGTATTAGAAAACCAAGCCACTGCTAGAATCGTGGGAAGTCTGATGCCAGAAGAGTTGGTCAAGGAATAAGAATGTTTTCTATCAAATTGTCCTGGTATGTTTGGTGCAACGCAATGGAATGTAAAGGTCCTGGGCTGGGACCATGAGACCTAGGTTTGCATTCTATCTCTCAAACTCATCAGGTCAATTCTGACGCCACTTAGGCAATGTGGATGCCAAAAAGGCTATTGTGATCAAAGTCTGTGTTAATAGAAGTGTAATTATAAAACAAGGAGGGATATATTTATTAGTCAGCGTTCTCCAGAGATACAGAACCAATAAGATGTGTGTGTGTATGCTATAAAGAACTGGGTCATGCAATTATGAAGACTGACAAGTTCAAAGATCTGCAGTCAGCAAGCTGGAGTCCCAGGAGAGCCAATGGTGTAGTTTATTTTGTTTGTTTATTTGGAGGAATCACAATACCCAATTGTAATAACTACTATAAAGTTACTATAATCAAGACAGTGTGATATTGGCAAAGACATATACATTTAGATCAATAGAGCAGAGTAGAGAGTTCTACCCACACAAATATGGTCAATTGATTTTGAACAAACATGCAAAGGCAATTCAATGAAGAAAGGATTATCTTTTCAACAGATGGTGCTGGAACAATTGGACTTCACATAAATCAAATCATATAGCACGTGGTCTTCTAGGTCCGATTGCTTCCTCAACATGTTGTTTTTTAGATTCATCCAGATTGTTGCATGTATCAAGAGTTTATTCCTTTTTAGTTTTCTTTAGCATTCCATTGCTCATAATATGCCATAATTTGTTTATCCATTCACCTATTTGAATTGTTTTCAGTTTTTGGCTTTTCTGGAAAAATATGCTATCAACATTCTTGAACAAGTCTTTTTTGTGAATATATGTTTTGATTTCATTGGATAAGTTGCCAGGAATATAATTGCAGAATCAATTATATAAGAAACTTCCAGTTTTCCAAGCTGTTTGTATCATTTTATAACTCCTCCCAGTTATGTCCAATTGCTCCATACCTTTGTCAATACTTGATATTGTCAGTCCTTTTGATTTTTGTTACTCCAGTGAGTATTTAGTAGTATTTCCTTATGGCTTTAATTTGCATTTCCCTAACAAGTAATGATGTTCAACACTTTTTCATGAGCTTATTGGACATTCAAATATCTTCTTCTGTGAAATGTTCTTCTGTGAAATGTCTATTCAATCTTTTGTCCATACCAAAATTGAATCATCTCTTTGTTATGGATTTGTATGCATTCTTAATATATTTTGGATATAAATCATTTGCTAGTTATATTATTATCAGTGCTTTCCCCCATTGTTGCTTGCCTTTTCACTTCTTAATATCTCTAATTTTTTAAAATTTTAGATTCAGGGGCACATGTGCAGGTTTTATTACATGGATATATTGCGTAATGGTGAGGTTTGGGCTTCTAGTGTACCCATCACCCATAGAGTTAATGTTGTCCCCAACAGGTAATTTTTTAACCTTCCCCCTCCTCCCACTCTCCCAGCTTTTGGAGTCCCCACTGTCTGTTATTTTCATCTTTATATCCATATGTATCCATTGTTTAGCTCCCATTTGTAAGTGAAAACATGTGGTACTTAACTTTCTGTTTTGGAGTTATTTCTCTTAGGATAATGGTCTCCAGATCTATCCATGCTGCTGCAAAGGACATGATTTCATTCTTTTTATGGCTGCATAGTATTTCATGGTATATATATGCCACATTTTCTTTATCCAGTCAACCACTGATGGACACTTAGGCTGATTCCATGACTTTGCAATTGTGAATTGTGCTGTGATAAAAATACAAGTGCATGTGTCTTTTTGAAACAATGATTTCTTTTCTTTTGGGTAGATGCTCAGTAGTGGCATTGCTAGGTCAAATGGTAGTTCTATTTTTAGTTCTTTGAGAAATCTCCATACTGTTTTTCATAGATGTTATACTACTTTACATTTCCATCAACATATCCCTTTCTTCACATCCACACTAATATCTGTTGTTGTTTTGCTTTTTAATGATAGCCATTCTTACTGGTGTAAGATGGTATCTCTATGTGGTTTTAATTTGCATTTCTCTGATTATTAGTGACGTTGAGCATTTTTTCATATGTTTGTTGGCCACTTGTATGTCTTCTTTTGAGAAATAACTGCTCACATCCTTTGTCCACTTTTTAATGCGATTGTTTCTTTTTTTTTTTCTTGTTGAATTGTTGCAGTTAATTGTAGATTCTGGATGTTAGTCCTTTGTCAGAGACATACTTTGCAAATACTTTCTCCCATTCTGTAGCTTGTCCATTTACCCTGTTATTTCTTTAGCTGTGCAGAAACTTTATCATTTATTAAGTCACCTAATGGTATAGCTCTAATCTGAGTTCAAAGGCCTGAGAACTAGGTAGAGCCAACTATAGTTCCAGTCCAAAAGTTGACAGGCTCAAGACCTAGGAAGAGCTGATATTTCGGTTGGAGTTTGAAGGCAGGGAAAAAGCTGGTTTCCCAGTTCAAAAGGAGGGAGGTAAGAGGAACTGCCTCTTATTCGGGGAATAATATCCTCTTATTTAGTCTTTTGTTGTATTCAGACCTTCAACTGATTGGATGAGGCCAACTCACATTACGGAGGGCAATCTGCTTTACTCAACAATAAAGCAGAGTTTAACATTTATCAATTTAAGTGTTAAACTCATCCAAAAATGCCCTCCCAGAAACACCCAAAATAATGTTTGATCTAATACTTGTGTACCTCTTGGCCAGTCAAGTCGACACATACAATTAACCATCACAAGGAATGATGATGCCTCTATATTCTGTACCAGTTAGAGGTCTCTGGGGAACCAAACATTCAGTTCAGATCTTCAAACCTTAAATAAGAGTGTTTTCTAAGGAAGTCCCAGGGCCCAGACAGTACTCAGAACTATAGCACTGGAGTCAAAAGAGCCTGAGGATAGAAAGTTGAAAACCCAGAGAAAAGACCTTATCCTTGTTCCATGTAGTTTCTTATTTCATTTTTTCCACCTGTAAAGTAGAAATAATAATTGTGCTTACTTAGAAGGGAAGTTAGGAATGTTGAATTAGATAATCAGCATGAAAACACACAACACAATGCAGAAGGCAGCAGAAAGGCTTTGTGTGGCTACATGAGGGAAAACTATGATTGGAGAGCAGAGCTAAAGAGAGCCCATTTTAGTCTGAATAGAAGAACCACTTGAACCAAGAGTGGGGTTAATATCAGCTTCCTTAGGTGGCAAGATCCCCATCACTGGATGTGTGTGAGCAAAAGCTGGACCACCTATTGGCAAGAACACTTTAAAGAGAACGGAAACACCATACATTGGTGGATGGGCTAAAGCCTATTAAAAGTCTTGCAAAGAACTCCTTATAAATAAAAGTTCTTCCCCTTCTGCAGCTTGTTTTTCCTCCAATGTCAAATGCAAACACTGGACTAGAAGATTTCTAGGGGCTCTTGTAAGTCTAGCATTCCTTGGTTCACACTTTGCAACTTTCACGAGAACTACTGCTGTTGTCCCCAAACTGGCCTCTCTACCTTCAACCTGTATCTGTATCCCCCACAAATCCACCCCTTAAATCCATTCCCAAGTCCATGCTGCAGCCGGAGTGACCTTCTTGGCATATGAGTCTGGCCACTTCCTGACCCTGCTTAACACTCTTGATGCTTCCTTATTGCCCTCAGGATAAATGCCAGCCTCTCCAGCCTTTCTCAGAGAAGGGCTGCTTTAGACTGGCTTTCAAGGCCCTTCAGAATCTGGCCTAATGACCCCTTTTATCACTCCTTTTCACGCACCCAACATTTTAGCCACAATTAAGTACTGGTTATTCCCCAAAACATAATAGATTCTTTCATACTTCCATACCTTTGTGTCCTGTTTTATTTTTCCAGAATGCTTTATCTCCTTATCTGCTTCCTTATCCTTCAAAATCTATTTTGAATATCGTCATCTCTAGGAAGCCCTCACTGACCACCCAGGCTGGTTTAGGAGAAAACTCTCTGCACCAGCCTCTTTCACACAGCAGCAGAGTTGTCCTTCCTCAATATTTCATGAAGCTTTGAGGGCAAAGACAAGCATCCAGTCCACTGTATATAGTTTTAATACTTGTTTCCTAATTGAATGAAAATATATTTCCATGATGCAGGCTAGCTTCCTCACTCCAGGATGTGGAATACAGTGACTTTGTGGGGTTGCCATTATGACAAATCATTTCCTTTGCTTGCCAGTCAATATATGTTTATTCAATAAAAACACATGAAAAAATAGACTTAAAATGCTCAAAAACTATCACCATTGCTATATTGATGTATTTCTTTCCAGGCTGTTTTTTGCATGCATATTATAAAGAAGATGTCAAATATCTAATATTTTTCATATTCTTTTTCTCTTAATAGTACAGTATTAGAATTTTCCATGTTAATATATAGTTTTTCATAACCATTGTTTTTAATGACTAGATAATAGTCCATCAAGTAAATAAGTAAGTAAATAACTTTTTGGTTGAACATTTAAGTTCATATTTTTTCACCATTATAAAAAGTCAATGACAGGCATCTTTGTGCATAAAGCATTTCTCTGTGTTTAGGATTTGTGTCTGAGGATCAGTGTCTGTGGCTGTTTTTATCTTGTGAAAATTAGGGCCTTTATCTAGCATCTGCCTGTGTTTTCTCCCCCAGACCTCCCAGACCAAAAAAGCAAAAACTGACATCAGTGCCCTAAGAGTCACTTAGTGTAATGTTTCATATATGGCTCCCAATTAAGGCAATATGCCCCTTTTCAAATATGGCCATAAATATTTTGCTTTGGTGAAGTAGATGCCACGGAGATAATATTGATTGCAAATTACAGCCTTTGTAATTAACTAATTTACGCAGCTGGAAGATGGAGCTGGTGAAATCATTTGCTTCTGAAAGAGAATGGTGGCCTTTCCAAATTTGACTATCAGATATGAATTTGGCCTGATCTTGGGAATGTTTCTGGTGAGACTGCAGACTCTTGGGTGCTTAAGAAGTCACTGAGGCTCTGGACAAACAGGAATGTATTAGCTTTTTGCCTACTGACTACACAGCCTTCACCACTCACCCAAAACGGATCTGCATCTCCTAGGTGCATCTGCAAGCACAAAAAAACACACACTGGGAAGGCTATGAGCTGAGGTTAGCCGTAGGTGCTGCACTGTCTTTTCCTGACATATCAGGATGTGTAGGAGGGAGGCCAAAGCTGCAGCACCAGGCTGGGCTTCCAGTCCTATTGCTACTGTGGAAGCTGGCTCCAGACAGGCGGGGGCAGCAAAGAGCCAGCCTGTATGGTCAGCTGGGATTCTAGTTGACCAAAGCTGTTGGGAGAACTCAAGCTCATCAGTGTGGCAAGTTAGATAACTTGATCTGGACACATGCGCAAATGGAATAGGGGTCCAGATACCCACAGGATTAATATTAATAAACTAAACCATTTTGCTTAAGCAGCAAGACTCTGTTTATATATTGAATTATATAAAATTATTTTATTGAATCCTCTCCGTAAGCACACCCATTTGATAAATAAAGAAACTGAAGTTCAGGCTAGTTAAATAGCTTTTTCCCAAGTTCACACTTGGACCTTAAATGCCAAAGCTAGTGATTAAACAGGTCTTCGACTCCATGGAGTGGCTGGATTGTGTTACATTCTTTGCATCCACTATCTCATTTGATTCTGGAGGCTAGTCTAGTCAACCAAGTACCTTTGTAAGTGGACTGGCTGAGACCTAAACTTAACAGAATACCACTACTCCCATGATAAAGGATCTTTAGGGGCAGGAAATAGCAACATTCAAAATGTCATACGTGGGGAGAGGGGTGGGCACTCGTCTCTGGCTTTCATAAAGCACTTGGGCAAACACCCCTCCTAATCTTTTTTCCCAGTTTTTGTTCCTTGTGCTCAGACTCTTCTCAAGTATTTGCAGTTCCTAGAATGGACTAAGTTCTATCTCATTTCCAGGCTTTTGCACATGTTGGTCTCTCAGTCTTCAATGACTTCCTTCACACTTGTTGGTCTCGTTAATTCCTATTCATCCTGACCACCTTCGAGGGCATTCTCTGAGCCCCTCCTTGCCTAGACAGATGTAGGCATATCTTCTGTGCTTTCACAGTGGATTGCACAAACCTCTATCATAGCGTGTATCATACTACTGCATATTATAATATCTTTTTCCTTCATTAGATTGTGGATGCCTTACAGACAGAACCATATCTCATTCATCTCTCTGCTGGGCACATAGTTGGTGTTCCAACATTTGTTGAATGACTGTATATATGTATGAAGAAGCATCTTTCAAGAATCTTACAAGAGTCCAGAGGATACCAAAGGTTTCTTATTGACTATAGGGGCTAGTTACCATAATCCTTGAGGGAAATGAGAGCTGACCCTTAAACCTAGAGGATATAGGCTGGCATTTCCTTCCTCTCTTTAGAAACATGATAAGTTTCTTGCCTGTGTAGTTATCTGGTTAAAAGGTATTTCAAATTCTTATTATACCTCATGCAACATGTACCTATTCCTTATCTTATTCCTACAAATGCCTGAATGTAGAGGCCAGGCCCCACCACAGTTCTGTTTAAGTTGCTTTTTAGATTGACTTGGCAAAGCAAAATCTGGCTGTTCTGCCATAAAAGGATGATCTCAGATATGATCAAGGGACTTCAAATTGTATCTGCCCATCCAAAAAGCGACAGTGCAACTATTTCAAAGGTTACCTTTAGTCCTCAACTTGTACACAACCTTCTCCCCACCTAACCACTGACATAACCATTTAACTGTGTTCTATATAGTGAAATCCATAATCAACAGAACTGGTGACATCTCTCTCTAGCTCTCTGTCTCTGTCTGTCTCTCTCTCTCTCTTTCTCTCTCTCTCTCTCTCTCTCTCTCTCTCTCTCTCTCTCTCCACACACACACACACACACGCACACAAACAGTTCCTCAATGAGTGGCCAAAATCTGCCCATGTTTTATTTAGTTTGAGCAGCTAATGCCAGAACAAAGGTAATGAAATATATTAATTACATTAGAGATATTTTAGAGAGCCAAGATTTGCTTTCAGAAAGAAAGAGCACATCTGACTGAGCTAAGTTGATAGCAACATGCAGATGATTAACAGCTAATAACATTAGCATTGTAATCAGAACTGCCTTGAACTCTTAACCCATCTGCCTTTCTGATTTTGAGATCCATACAGTGAAGAACAAGATGATCTTTCTCTTTTTCTTTCTCTTTCTTGATTTGCCTGGATGTTTATACTATATTCTCTCCCAAATAAATATTACTAACTGCTATCATCCACTTTCTACCTACTGTGTGCCAGGTGCTCTATAGATACTGAGTATATGAAGAATATATTATGCACTCAACCCTTGAGGAATTAAACATAGTTTACTTCTCTCAAAGAACTTATCTGGTAGGAATTATGACACCTATTTTTACAGATGAGGAAACTGAGTGAAGTCACTTGTTGAAAGTTACCAAGCTGGTTAACTAAGTACAGATTCAAAATTAGTTCCTACTGACTCTTGTTCTTTCCATCATACCACAGTGTTCTACAAATGGCCATTATTGCTATTACCTTGGTAATTTACTCACCCTGGTTGACTTTACTCACCCTGGTTGACCATGAAAGGGAAAATATAACTAAGCATGAGGTCAAGTACCCTACCTGGTTGTTTGAAAAATTCACCATTATTGTTAAAATAATCAGTCCCCGGAGTCCCGACAAAAGATGAGCAAATGATCTGAACAGACATTTTTTAAAAGACATACAAATGATCAAAATATATGGAAAATGCTGAACGTCATTAATCATTAAGGAAATTCAAATGAAAACCACAATGAGGTATCATCTCACCCATGAGGATGGCTATTATCGAGAAGACAAAAACAATAAATGCTGGCAAGGATATGGAGAAAAGGGAACTCTTATACACTGTTGATGGGAATGTAAACTAGTACAGCCACTGTGGAGAACAGTACGGAGGTTCCTCAAACAAGTACAAATAGAACTACTATATGAACCAGCAATCCCACTACTGGGCATTTAACCAAAGGAAAGGAAATCAGTATATCAAAAAGACATCTGCACCACCATGTTTATTGCAGAATTGTTAACAGCCAAGATGTAGAATTGATCTAGGTGTCCAACAACAGATGCATGGATAAAGAAAATGTGGTGTATATACACAATGGAATACTATTCAGTCATAAAAAGACTGACATCCTGTCATTTATGGCAACATGGAAGAAGCTGGAGGACATTCTGTAAAGTAAAATAAGCCAGGAACAGAAAGTTAAACACCACGTGTTCTCACTCATATGTGGATGCCAAAAAAAAAAAAAAAGTTGATCTCATACATAGGGAGAGATTTGCTAAAGAATACAAGATTACAGGTAGATAGGAGGAATAAATTCTAGGGCTCTATGCCACTGCAGGATGACTATAGTTAACAATAATAGTTATATAATTTCAGCTAGAACAATGATATTGAATGTTCCCAGCACAAAGAAATAAGTGTTGAGATGATAGACATGCTAATTACCATGATCTGATCACTATATATATATCAAAATATCACTGTTTCCCATAAATATGTACAATTATTATATGTCAATAAAAAATATTTTTTAAAAGTAGCAAATGAGCAGAACTCAGTGATGGGAAAATCAAGCAGGAAGTTCTTAAATGTTGATGTTAGCAAGTAAATTACACCAATGAGGTGTAAACTCTTGGCTGAAGATCAGGAGAAGAGCAAAGAGATTCAAGGTCCCAAGGAGGAGGTTGACAGGGAACTGGGGACAATCAGTCTCTGGCTAAAACTGCTAGACAGCAATATTGCTGAAGGTGTTGCTAAAATAACATCATGACAGGATTTTGCCAGGGGATTCAAAAATACCCAAATCTAACCTCATCTCAGCCAATTCTCCCTGGCAACTCCTTGAGGCAAATATATTCACAAGAGAGGAGAAGTTAGTTATTATTATTATTATTACCTAGGATTTTGGATCCAAATCCCAGTGCATAACATGACTCAGCTGAGCTGAACTAAAATGAAGGTCCTTTTCTCCCAAAGTAGTGAGGCTCAAATGGTCTAGAAACAATACAGCTCCTCAGTCCTCTCTTGTTTTCCCCAGTGCCCTCTCCTGAGCCTTGATTTGAAAAAAACAAAAAAACAAAAAAAACTACCCAAAATGTCTCCATCAGAGCCAGAAGAAAAGGAGCAAAGAAGTCTACACAGGAAGAATAGTAAGTCTAGTACTAGGATCCACCTTACCCAATTCTGCTCCATCACCAGTTATTCCTTTCCACCAAGGCTTCAAGGAAGGGAAATACACAAAGTCTGACCCATGAGAAGCAAAGCAGCATCTTATTCTTAGCTGGAACTTTGAGTCCAAACCCTAGTGCAGAGAGCCCTGGTGGCCAGGTTGTAGATATAGTAAACAATAAATGAGATAATACATGAGGCTTCTATCATCAAGCCTAGCCTCCCTTTACATGAGGTCAGCCCCCTCCTGGGAGCCTAGAATCACTTCTCTCTTCTCTTGAACCTCAGCCAAGAGTCCAGACCTCCCTAATGCCATGTGCTTACAAATCTGGACATCTAAGAACAACCTGCTTGATTTTCTCATGAACTGAAGTTTTCTTGTTTTGTTTTTCTGCCAGTTCATCTCACAAGCCTGCCTGTATTTATCTAAAACAATATGACACTATTTCTTCTTCATATATAGAATTCATATCCCTCAGTAGACATTACTGCCTTTTAGAAACTTCCGAATCTACTCCCTCTGACTACCTCACTTTGCCTCCAGTCTGGGTTAGGTGCCTCTTTTGTTTTTCAACAGCCCCCTTGACTTCCATCTCTCAAAGCACTTATCATTCCATATTATTTTTTAGTTTACTTGAATGTTTCTCTCCCAGAAATGAAATCCTTAAAGGTTGGGAATGTATCTGATTCGTCGCTGTTTCCCCAGTGTTTAGCCCAGGATTTGGCACAGAGCAGACTCTAGAGAGTGTTTGATGAATAAATAAATTAAGAAATTACTGAGTTTGTCTAGGCCAGCGCAGTGTTGTCTAGGAGCAGGTAGGGGAAATAGGAATATCTGATCCAGAGTCCTTATTGTGAATTAAGAACCTCCGAATCTGCTTCCTCCCTTCTGTTCTTCATGACCCATAGCCCTCAAAATGACTATTCACCTAAAATCATACTCATCCTCTCCCCCATCACACAGCATGAATTCCCTTTGTTAAGACCAGATATTCTGAATCCAGCTTTGTAGTTTTCACTGGACAACTTTCAGCCTCGAGAAATGCCCTTCTTGGCCTGACTCATCCCTGGGAACTTCTGTCTATTTTGATGCCC
The DNA here is from genome assembly GCF_043159975.1 of Macaca nemestrina. Classification (NCBI taxonomy): domain Eukaryota; kingdom Metazoa; phylum Chordata; class Mammalia; order Primates; family Cercopithecidae; genus Macaca; species Macaca nemestrina. Next base: position 184,792,629 of record NC_092125.1, read on the forward strand.
ACAATGGCAATTCCCTACCTATAAGATCCCAGCCACAGAACAGACCCACACTTATTATCTGTCTTAACTTCAGGTAGTGGCCTGTCTTCATGTTTTCTGGCTATGCTGCCCTGACTTCTGGACGGACCTTCCTGAGTTTGCCTTTCTTCCTGAACTTCCAAGTTACCTCTCACAGTTACCCAATCCCTGTGTAAGACCTTGCTGAACAGTCCCTTATATTTCATCTCAGACCCTCTCGATGCCTGCCTCTGGGGCTGTGATCAGAGATAACCATGCCCTGGACACTGCTGTGTCAACCCCTCTAGCAGGAGGCTCTAAAATCAGATCCCACCCACTCCCTAAATACCCTATCTGGTGCAACATAATGTGTTCTTCCTAGATACACACCCAAAAGTCACTCTAATGGAGAGGGTTGAACCTCACAGAATACAGAGTGGGCAAGACAGAGCAGAATCAAGAAGACAGACACACATAACTAGGAAACAGGAATCCCAGAATAGAAATCAGAGAAGAAGGGGACTTAAAAAAATACTAGATGAAATTTTAGATCAAATTTTCAAGAGCAGGATCTACCAATCCAAGTTGCTCATTGAGTTTGAAATAAACCTGGAAAGGTAAAGTGAGAATCAGATCTCTGAGACCCTAATTATCAGACCAGAACATTTGAATTTGAAACAGCTAAAAATAGGAAGCCACTGTAAATGCTTGAACAAAGCTATCCAGGAACATACAGAAGGCACAAAATTGGGATTCAGGAGGCTTGAGTCTGAGGTCCTGGCTTTGTCACTAGAGGTCTATGTGACTATGGGCAGTTCTCCTCCCCAATCTGCTCCAGATAAACTATGTACCAATGTTGAATGGTCTTAGCAGTTCCTCCAGGCCCTCAGACTCCATGACACACATGCTTTTGACCTAAAGAACTTGAGTTTCTCTCCATCTAGCATATACCACCCCCCACCCCACCCAGTACCTCGCACTCCCAATCTGCTGAGAATCAGAGCCCCAGAGGAACACCTATTGTGTCCCATCTGTTGGCGACAGAGCCAGAGAGAGGAATGCTGTGCCACATGTGCTCCTGTTTATTCCTGATACTTTCCAGAGAACCAGGGATGGGGGAAAAGGGGAGGGAGGAAGAGGCCTCCACGCAGGATCAGTTACAAGCATTGTTATCCCACTCCATATGTAGACACTGGACAAGCACAGCAGACAATCAGCATGTGGGAAAACCTGGGCCTTTTACCAACTAGCATCGTCCAAAGGTCAAATCTGAGACTTGGAATTTAAAAGGGAAACAAATAAAACAAACGAGGAAGCAGCTCTGAACTGGTTGCCTCAGATGAGAAAACATGAGAAGACCACATCCCTGCCCTTTGTGCTAGTCAGTGTAGGCTGGGCTAGGCCACTGGTACAGAAAAACTCCCAAATCTCGGTAGCTCATCACGGTAAAGTTCATTTATTTGTTGAACACTAATAAATTTTGCCAAAGCTGAAATTTTGAATAAAATAAAAATAGCTTCCATTTACTGAGTACCTATTTATGCCCAGGACTATGTGATACACTTTGCATAAATTAGTTCCTTTTTACACACGAAGAAGTTGAGATTCAGGGAGGTAAAGTGATTTGAATGAAGTTACACATCTAATAAATGGTAGACTGGGATTGAAACCCAAGATGATCTAGGCCTGAGGCCTGTGCTCTTTCCTTACTCTACACTGCCTCTGAAGGGGACCTTGAAATGGACCTGATCCCTTACCCACCTCAATCAGGCACATCTTGCATGGAAGAGGATGAATAAAAGAAATCATCTGACAAATGGCTTAGGGAATATACATACACACACACACACACATATACACACACACATACACACACACACATATATATATATATATAAATTTTTTTTTTGAGAAGGAGTCTAGCTCTGTTGCCCAGTCTGGAATGCAGTGGCACAGTCTTGGCTCACTGCAACCTCTGCCTCCCGGGTTCACACCATTCTCCTGCCTCAGCCTCCCGAGTAGCTGGGACTACAGGCGCCCGCCACCACGCCCAGCTAATTTTTTGTATTTTTAGTAGAGGCAGGGTTTAGTTAGCCAGGATGGTCTCAATCTCCTGACCTCATGATCTGCCTGCCTCGGCCTCCCAAAGTGCTGGGATTACAGGTGTGAGCCACCGCACCTGGCAGGAATGTATTTTTACAAAAATAATTTGCATTGTTCTTTCAGCTTGCCCACTGTCAACAGTGGAGGCTACTCAGTGCCCAACTCTCTATTGTGGACTTGTCTCCCCAGATCAGAAGCACCTCAAGCACAGGTGCTGTGTGTCCCCAGGAGCCAGCCTCAAGGTCAGGAGAGTTCTCAAGCATGTTTATTAGTTGGATGAGTGAATGAGTAGTTTCATTCATTCTTTAACAGAGTTTTGAGGAGTCTTAATATGTGTGGTTGAAATCAGACCACAAAATTTTGAAGGAAAAAGTCTATGCTTTATAGCTCCTTACATTTCCTGCACTTAACATAATATAGGGCATAGATTAGCTCTTATACCACCCAAAATACCTGAAGAAGTGGACCCTATTCCTCATGCACTCAGAATAAAACTGAGGAGGAAGGAGGAAGTGAATTTGAGGAGTATTTGAGACAATGAAACAAGGGGACTTACTTACCAACAGGGTGTCAGAAGTAAGGGAAGAAATACACAAAAGAAGCGTAGGGGTACCCGTCTTCGGAAATTACCTCAGACCCCTAGAGTAATTTAGAGTTTAAGCAGAGTGTGTAACTTATAGTTCCCCAGACCTGGAGAAATGGAACAGCCTGTGGGTACAAATGAGGTTCCATTTATAATAATCATATGTGATTTGCTGCCTCATTCCTCTACCTGTTAAGGTGGGACTCTAGTCTTCCTCCAAGTCTCATTCAGTTATTTCTAGATGACTCCAAGTGGCATTGTATGTTAGCTCAGAAACGGTGCTATCCACTTCTACATGATGTCTACCATATTGCTTCTTTCTTGTTCAGCCTATTCTGTGAGGCTTCCTGTTTCTTGCATTTGAGAGTGCCCCAACCTACTCAGGGCTCTCGCTGTCCACCAGGAGAAATCCCATTATCTAGCCAAGCGTGCTGCCTGTTTACAATATCAAGCTGTCAGAACAAGAAATACTATCCCAACCAAAGTCATACCTTTTTTTCAATCTATAAATGGGACAAATGTTCATCTCCCTCACTCTGTATTCACAGCTCTGTGGTCTTTTTGGAAATAGCTTCTACCTGCAATTCCTCTCTCCCTGGTGCTCAAACGTGGACTCATAGAGCTGATCCAGGAAACTAATCTCAGGGCACACACCCTATTTGTACCCTCCTCCTTCCCTAAAGTAGGGCTATTGCACTTCCCTGCGTGCTAATTTCAGCCCCCATAGATCTTCATGGGAGCAAAACCCTGCAAGCAGTCTGTCCCAACAGTCCTCCATAGCCTAGTCTAAAGCTGGGACCCTTCTTTTAGAGGATGAATACCGTGACCTCTGTTTCTCATTCTGGAATCTTATAAAAACACGTCTTAATATTTTTATCTAGATGCATTCATTAAGCACCTGCTGTGCTCCAGATATCATAAAAGGAGCTTTCTGTGCAGCTCCTCACTTAGTCCTTACCTCATCTTTATGGTCTAAGTATTACTAGCCCTTCTACGGCTCCAGGAAGGGAAAGTGCCTACCCAAGGCCAGCCTTCTCTGGCACATTCACTCGAGTCTCAGTCTTTGTGCTGACGCTCTGGCCATGGCCTCTCTTGGAAGCCTGTTTCTTGCCCTTCATGATTACCAGACTCAGTATTAATTCTCTCTTTTCCTTTCATGCCTTACACATTAGATCTGACACCTAGCATATCTTTCCAGCTGTGATCTCAGTCTCTCTGGTCAAAACATTTGGTTTTCTCTTCTCTGCTGGCTCATATACAGCTTAGGCCTCCTTTCACTTGGGACTCTCCAAATTTGGCCCTGCCTCATGAGGGACATTTAACTGAGCCTGACTTACCAGGGCCCTGGAAGTTAGGTCTGACAGCTTCTTTATATACTACATGGCCTTGGGAAAAATCTTAACATCTCTGTGCCTCAGTTTAGTTGACCAAAAAGCAGGAGTACTAATATCTATCTTGCAGGTTTATTGTGGGAAATAATAAGACAGAATGTTTAAGGTACCGCTAATAATGCCTAACACAGTAAATGTACAGTAAACAAAGTGCTATAAAAGAATAATCTTCCCTTCAATTGTATCTGGTAAGCAGCCAATACCATTACCATTCCATTTTATAGATGTGGAAACTGATATCGAATAGGTTAAAAGACTTACCCCAGGTCCCAGACCTTGAGAATGGCAGATCTCAAATATGAAGCAGATCATAGTATTTAATGGCTCACTGTCTCATACTGCTTGGCACAAAGCAGTCCCTATACAAATAGGGCTATGGGCTGCTCCTAAACGAATATATTAATGAATGAATTTTCCTTCTCTTCCCTTTGTGTCATTACCTCAGATGCCAGTGCTCTGCCCCAAGATGTGCCCACTGATTTTCTGTGTCCAGAGGAGATTAAGATGTTGCCGTTTTCTCTACCCCTAAAAGCCCTGCCCAGCCCAGTCTCTGGCTGAGTTCCTTGGCCCAGAACAATACAGGGAGAGATCCTTTCACAACTTGGGGCTTACCAATGGAGCACTCCTGCTGAGCCACGGCCTCCTGCCAAGCAACTTCCACTGCCCCTCTGATATGCAGATGTGTGCAAGAATCCTGCACATCTGCATGGGGAACATTAAAAAGCTATAAATTGGCTGGATAAAAGGAAAATGTGAGTGTCAGCTCTATAGGAATGGATGCTCCTCAGGGGCCAAGCAGAGGAGAAGAGCAGATCACATGCTGAGAATAGTTGGCCCAAAGCAGACTGGGGATGGAGAAACAAAACTACACCCCAACTTTCACCTCTCACACGGAGGCTCATGCAATTTCAGAAGTGTGGATACCACTGGCTAATTTGAATTATTTCTCCACAAATGTCCCCATCTCCCTGACCCACAATCTCCCTGAACCTTGTGGGAGTTTTGCTTTTCTTAATTTGCATCACCTCAGCCCATTATAAGAAAAGCAAAGCATGGCAGCAAAGCCAATGGTAAGAACCCTGGAGTAGGACTGAGACATCTTTCTTCAAATGCATTCATGTAACCAACATGTACAGAGTACCCATGCTTGTGCCAGGCACAGAGGCACAGAGATGAATCCATCACAGTCAGGATGCTCAAGAAGGTACTACAATCTAATGGGCAGACAGGCAAGGAAATGAACAACTTAGAAGAAAGCACAGAAAACTTCCTGGGAGCTCAGGGTTGGTTAAGGTCAAAAGCATATCACAGAATACTTCCTAGAGGAGGTAACATCTGAGTGAATCTTGAAGAGATGTGGCAAGTGGCCAAGTGAAGAACTTATGTGTACTAACACAACCGAAGCATTGTTGGATATATGAGAGTAGATGCTCATTCACAAGCACCGATACTTCCACACACATACGTACGTGCACACACACACACACACACACACATATGTGCACACATACACACCTTCTGAGGCAGGTGTAATATTGGTTGGGAATAGTTCATATGGTAACCCTCGCTGTTCATCTTGCTGCAATCCAAATGTCTCCCTTCCCCAGTGGTGCTGTTTCCTGAAAAGCCTTGGCAAGTTTCCTCAGAATCAGCTACTTTGCCACTGTTACTTTAAAAGCTTCCCTTTCTTCTACCAAATGGCAAAGGAAGCCAGAGAAAAATGAATTCACCAGGGCATCTTGTGCTTGCTGTTGCTCTTGGTGTACCCCAGGCTAATCCCTCAAGAGTCCTGTGCTAGAACAAAGAAAGAGCAGGCTTATGGTTGAAGGGAGTGGTAGTTCAGCTCAAGGAAAAGACTGACTTTGAAGGGATAGGGTCATTGCCTTTGATCCCTGCAGGAATATCTGAGGGCAGAAGAAACAATGCAGAACAAAGATCAATGTAGGGGCACTAGGGGTAGGGATTTTGCTCAATGTGAATGGCTATTTCCTCAAGTAAAAGCTGCCTACCAGTGGGATTAGCGGCTTTGAAAAGTGGTGAGCACTCTGTCCCTGCTGGAGTGTGAGGGGAACAGACCACTGCTTATGGGATGAGGAATATGTAGCTGGGCCTCAAACACCAGGTGAGAGGTCACATCTTTTTGCCCTGTTCTGCCATCTTCACATGGGAATTGACTTAGTACAGGGCAAATATTCAGGTCTCTAAGAGTCCAAGGATTTGCATTTCCAAGGTTATGAAGAAAGGCATGTAGTAAATGTGTGTATAGGCATCCAAGATGTGAAAGGTGTGATTATTTTCAGAACCTAATCTCATACCTTCCCATCCTTGCTGAACTGAATATTGCAAATATATTCTGATTTGTATTTGGAATGGTGTGTTTCTAAGCAATCATCATTCTGAATACTCATCCCAACCAGGAGATGACCTGAATATTTAATAGAATAAAAGTGTATATATTAGATTACTTATTCAAATGCCTATCTGGCAGTTTGGATAGAATTAAGCAATAGTCCAATCTGGCTGTTGTTTTATGCATAGGATGTCAAAGCTAAACAGCCCTTAGAGAATATTCTCTTATTCTTTCTCTGTACAGAACCTCATCTTGTCCTGTTCACAGATGGGGAAACAGGCTGAGAGAGGGGGGCATAGAGCACGAGATGGGAGACCAAGGACCAGTGCTACCATTTAGTGGCTAGGCAAGATAATATTGTCCCTGTTGGACAAAGGAAGCAACTGAGGTTTGTTGTGGTGAAGTAACTTTTGCAGAGTCACATAGCTGGTAAATCACAGAGTTTGTCTGCATCCCGGGCTATTATTCTTTTGCACTACCTCACTGAGCCCCTAATATAGCCTGAGAGTATGTTTCACCTTTCATGCCACCTTCAAACTATCTGGCAGGTACTTCAACTATGAAATCTTGGGAAGTGATGTTATTATCCCTGTTCCATAGTTGAAGAAATCCCAAGAAATATGGAACTACATTTTAGATTGCCCAAACCAGGGATTCTACCGCACAGCTATTCTACCTTCCATGCTCTAAATGCTCCACAACATCAAGCAACAGCACATTGTTCTGCCTTTCCAATAACAAAAGGTAATAACCCAAATTTGCCTTTTGAAATGAACCCAAATATTCCTTTTGATGGAAAACGTTCCCTCAGAAGTTTGGTTAGATGTCATTTCTAAGAAAACTTCTCTGTGCTCTCCCTACCCCAGACCCCAGAGCCCTTCTCACATAGTATTGTCATTGTACAGGGGTATTCTCCCCACTAAATCATGAGTGCTATGAGTCCAATAACCACCTCTGACTGTTCTCTGCATCTCCAGCATGGGGGTCTGGTACCCAGCAGGTTTCTGAGATTTGCTGAACAATGAATACATATTTGGGTAGCATCACTGCAGGGTGATGTAATAAGACTATGTGGTAGGAATTAAAGGGGAAGGGACTCTTCTCCCCCACCCAACCAACCAGAGTTTGTTAATCTCTGGCTATCAAAGAGAATATGGCAAGCCCTGAAACTTAACATGGTGCTTCCATCCCCAGCAAATAATAACTAAAATGTAGAACAACATTTCTGAGCTTCCTATGATTTTGCCATTGCTGGGGAAGAAGAAAACACCATCTGCAGCAATGTTTCTATTCAGACTAGAACCTACTTCATCTCACCAGACAATTCTGAAAGCACTTCAGCATTTTTTCCAGTACCATCCTTGCTAGTCTGTCCCTCCAGACCCCTAGAGCCCCTACCCTTCCAGGAAGGATTCCCCAGCTCAATAGCCCACCATGATATCTCCCTCCTAGCTTCTCTTTCTCACCGGATGCACCATTCCTTTCTTGTTTATCAGATGCTGCCTCTTATTTGTCAATTATGGAGGGTCAGTGTGGGTGGAGAGGGTTAGTGTGGGTGGAGAGAGGCAGTGTGGGCCAGTGAAGAGATCTCCACAGGCTCTGGGCTCAGAGAGGTTTGTGTATAAATCCCAACTTGACCAGTGAATAACTGTAGAACCTTGAAACATTTCTGTAACCACTCCCAGACAGTAAAATAGGAGTAAAACTTCACTCTCAGAATTGTTGGGAGGTATACAGGGACCCTGACAACTGAGGGCATTTTCTCTAAAGCTAGGGAGCTCATGCCTTATCTATAGACAACCCTGTAATGGGATACCTTTTAGAAATAATGCTGTGGCTATTGCACATAGAAGGATTGGAAAAGAGGCAGTAGAGGAGAGAAATCAGGCAGGCGAATTTGCAGGAATGGTCATGGGTTGGCAGGGTGGAGAGGAGGTGTGGCAGTATAAAGTTATAGAAGATAATAGCCTGAACAAAAGAGGTAATAAATAATAATAAGAGCTAGTGTTTGTGAGCTTCTACTCTGGGCCAGGAATTATGCTATCGTTTTTTGGGGTTTTTTAAAAATATTGTTAATAATCTAAGATTTTTAATCTCCATTTTATAGATGAGGAAACTGAGATGTTGAGAGGTTAGGCAAAGTATCCAAAGTGACAAAATGACATACTAAGAAAACTTGGATTCAAGTCCAGACAATCTCATTTCAGAGCCTAAGTGCTTAACCACCAGACTAGCTCACAATTATAGTAGAGATTGGAGAAGAGCCATTTAGATAGTGAAACTGGCAGAACTTGTTGAAAGATTGGCAAGAGTGGGCAAGAAAGAGGGTAAAGCATAGGATACCCTCAAGTTTCTCTCCCAAGGTCCACAGGTCCTGAGAGGCAGAGCCAAGATTTTAACCCAGTTTTGTCTAATGACAAAGCACTTCCTCTTTTCATAGCCTCAGAAAATTGTACCTCAGACCTTAGTAAGGTAGAGATCTGTACCTTCCCCAGAATTTTATAATTCCTTTGTTTAAACCATTATACCATGACTTGCTTTCCTTAAGAAGTTGAGGGTATATATTTCTTTACAGAGGGATTTATTATCAATTACAAAGAAAAATTGACAGGAAAATGCATTTGATAGCTTTTCTTCTTTGGTGCCAAAACAAATGCAAAAGAGAACTCCAAGTGCCTTTGGAAATAGCGGTAGAGGAAGGGTAGAACATCCACTGTAGGCAGAGGGAGATTGGTGTGAGCTTGAGCTCTACTCATTCATCCCTTTACCTGGCCTTTTCCAGGGCTCTTCTCAATGCAAGACTTGGGCTGGACACTGAAGGACAGTGCTGGATAACAGCCCCTGCCTGTAGAGCTCATAACCAAGGTATGAGATGGACAAATAAGTGGACCTTCAAGAGCTATTTGAAAGAAGAGGGAGGGTGTCCTCTACACAAGAGGAGATGCTATGTCTAGGTCTTGGCATTGGGCAGAAGAGAGCCATGTGACCTTGGGCATATTACTTGACTTAGCTTCGTTGTCTTTACTAGTGGGAATAATAAAGCTCACATTAGCCTGCTCTTTTCTCTCAGATACTCAAGGACCTATAGTGCTGGGTTGGTACTGGAGCCTTCACTGTTCCTGGGTGGATCAGGTTAGGCATGCAAACTGCAGAGTTTGATGCTGAGGGTGGGAACCAGAGGTCTATGGTGGAAATAAAACAGAAAAATACACACAGCCTAACCCTGAATCCCACTTGAATGGGCCAGGTAGAAATGTAAGTTCAAGTATGAAGTGAAAGGCAGAAGACAAGACATGAGTCCACAGGCCACGTGTTGTAATGGAGGGTGGGGCCAGAGGCAGGGCCTCTGGATATTACTGGGAGCACAGACATTGGAATCTCTGTGGTATACTCTGGATGGGGAGGGCTTTGTTAAGCATGCTGAGTGGTCCAGTACTATTAGGAGAATGAAATGACATTATGCATGTGAAGCCCCCAGCATACTTCCTAGTACATACAGTTAACTTTCAATGAATGTTAATTGTAGAATTGTTCTCTTTTTACATCAGAGTTCACCAAGAGCTTCCAATGTACTAGGTCCTATGTTGGACACTAAGAGGAAAGGAATGATTAATATACAATTTCTGTCCTCAGAAGCCCAGACTAATGGAGGTCCAGACACATAAATAAGATGTCCCAATTGAAAGTTCTAAATGACATAATGGGGTAGGCATAGAGATATGGCAGGGTGAGGGGGCATTATCCCAACCTAATTGTTCCTGGAAGGCTCCATGGAAGAGATAATGGCTAAGGTGAATCTTGAAGGTTAAGAAAGACTGAGCCAGGCAAAAATTAGTGAGAAATCCATGCTGGGAATGGGCACAGCTTCAACATAAGCATAAAACAGCATGGTGTGTTCAAGAAAGTAGAATATAAGGAGAGGCAAGTGATAAGGCCAGAGAGGAGGCAGGGAGACAAGATCTGGAGACAAAGGAACCTGGCCTCCATCCTGAAACTTTCTATCAACCGATAGGAAGCCAGTGAAGGGTTTTAAGCAGGAAATTAACATGGCTCATTTTGTGCTTTAATTAGGTCACTCTGACTGGTGGGGGAGAGGATGTTAGAGAGTGCCAGCTGGAGGCCAGGGGAAGTCTTTAGTTTGATGTTTTGAAGTCAAAAAAAAAAAAAAAAAAGATATTATGGAGGCAAGGCTGGAGAGGGAAATGGCGGATGGAAGACAGGACTGACGAACGTGCAGCTCCCGGCCAGAACAGCATGTAGAGACTCACACTGTGAACTTTTGGTCCAAGAACCACTGCAAAAACATGCAAAGAAGACCAAAAGAGTTCATAGATCCTGTGGAGGAAGCGGCTTGCTGTTGTAAACTTCACAAGACAGCCAAAAAACTGCAAGCTCCCAAAATGTGAGAGGGGAAAACCTGCCTATGAATACACATCCCCACTGGGGAACCTGAAAATCCAGAACACAGAAGGAGGACTTAACCTTACCTAGAGCTGGAATGGATTTAGGGAGCTGAGCAAGATATTAAAGTAGAAGCTATGGGAAGAGCCCTGTAGGCACTCTCAGTCCCCAGCTGAAGCCCAGGGAAGCCATCCCTGACTTTATCTCACAAGGGTCTTTGGGGAAGGCAGCCAGAGGAACTAGGGAGGGATCACAAGGTGAAAGAAGATTCCGACTAAACTTTGTAATAATTTCAACTGAGCATAAATTTTCTTGAGCAGAACCTGGGAGTTGAATGGGAATGACTTTTGATACAAGTGCAGGAGCTGCAGCCAACAGTGTGGGCAGGCAGGGAGGGACAAGGCCAGAAAGCCACACTTGCTTTCTCAGTGAGGAGGCTGGTAACCTGGGGCAAGGTTCAAGCCCTGCACGTGGCCTGCCTGGATATAACTTTGCTGCTGTTAGTGGGGCACAGTGGAGTGAGACTGGCCTTGCTGTCTGTGTGGGAGCTGGGTGAGGCCTGTCACTGCCAGCTTTCTCCCTACTTCCCTGGCAACCTGTATGATGCAGCAGAGGCAGCCATAATCCCCCCTGGAACATAACTGCATTGGCCTGAGAACCACCCTCCCCTATGCTCCACAGTGGCCACAGCAAGCCCCTTCCAAAGAGAGTCTGAGAACAGACCCCCCCAACCCTACCCCAACCTGATGGTTTTTCTCTACCTGCCCTGGCAGCTGAACACAAAAGACATAAACTCTTGGGAGCTTTACAGCCCCATGCATTCATTGCCTGAGAAACCTGAATACTTATCCTGGCCAACTTAGGGCAAGCTTATGTCCCCCTTCTACTACCACAGCTGGTGCTCTCATGAAACAGAATGATCTTTGGGTAAGCAATGAAATCAAGATGGAAAGTAAAAATTCTTTGAACTGAATGGTAATAGTGACACAAGCTATTGAAATTTCTGGGATACAGCAAAAGTGGTGCTAAGAGGAAAGTTCATAGCATTAAATGCCCATATCAAAAAGACTGAAATAGCACAAATAGACAATTTAAGCACACACCTCAAGGAACTAAAGAAACAAGAAAAAACCAAACCTAAAACCAGCAGAAGAAAAGAAATAACAAAGATCAGAACTAAATGAAATTGAAACAAACAACAAAAAAGATAAATGAAACCAAAAGCTGGTTCTTTGAAAGGATAAACAAAATTGATAGACCATTAGTGAGATTAACCAAGAAAAGAACAGAGATGATCCAAATAAGCTCAATTAGAAATGAAACAGGAGATTATTACAATGGATATCAGAGACACACAAAAGATCATTTAAGGCTACTATAAGCACCTTTATGTACACAAACTAGAAAACCTAGAGGAGATGGATAAATTCCTGGAAATATACAACCCTCCTAGATTAAACCAGGAGGAAACAGAAACTCTGAACAGACCAATGACAATGGTGAGATTGAAACAATAATTTTTAAAATTGCCAACAAAAAAATGCCCAGGACCAGACGGATTCACAGCTGAATTCTATGAGACATTCAAAGAAGAATTGTTACCAATCCTACTGAAACTATTCCAAAAGATACAAAAAGAGGGAATCCTCCTTAAATCATTCTATGAAGCCAGTATCACCCTAATGCCAAAAGACCAGAAAAGGATATAACAAAAAAAGAAAACAATAGACCAATATCTCTGATGAACATAGATGCAAAAATCCTCAACAAAATATTAGCTAACTGAATCCAACAGCATATCAAAAAGGTAATACATCATGGTCAAGTGGGTTTCATAGCAGGCATGTGGCGATGGTTTAACATATGCAAGTCAATAAATGTGATACATCATATAAACAGAATTGAAGACAAATAAAGTCACATGATCATCTCAATAGACACAGAAAAAGCATTTGAAAAAAATCCAGCATCTCTTTATGATTAAAATCCTCAGCAAAATCAGCATAGAAGCGTCATATCTCAATGTAATAAAAGCTATCTATGACAAACCCACAGCCAACATTTATACTGAACAGGGAAAAGTTGAAAGCACGGCCTCTGAGAACTAGAACAAGACAAGGATACCCACTTTCGCTGCTTCTATTCAACATAGTATTAGAAGTCCTAGCCAGAGCAATCAGAAAAGACAAAGAAAAAAAAGGCATCCAAATCAGTAAAAAGGGAGTTAAACTGTCACTTCTTGCCAATGATATGATTTGATACCTAAAAACCCCTAAAGACTCATCCAGAAAGCTCTGAGATCTGATAAATGAATTCACTAGAGTTTCAGGATACAAAATCAATGTACACAAATCAGTAGCACTGCTATATACCCACAACAACTAATCTGAGAATCAAATAAAGAACTCAGTCCCTTGTACAGCAGCTGGAAAATAAAATAAAATACTTAGGAATATACTTAACCAAGGAGATGAAAGATCTCTACAAGGAAAACTACAAAACACTGCTGAAAGAAATCACAGATGAAACAAACAAATGGAAACATATCCCATGTTAATGGATGGATAGAATCAATATTGTGAAAATGACTATGTTGACAAAAGCAATCTATAAATTCAATGCAATTCCCATCAAAATGCCATCATCATTCTTCACAGACCTAGAAAAAACAGTCCTAAAATTCTTATGGAACCAAAAAAGAACCTGAATAGTAAAAGCAAGACTAAGCAAAAAACCAACCTGGAGGCATCACATTACCAGACTTCAAACTATACTACAAGGCTATAGTTACATGGTACAGCATGGTACTGGTATAAAAATAGGCATATAGACTATTGGAACAGAATAGGGGACCCAGAAATAAAGCCAAAAACTTACAGTCAACTGATCTTTGACAAAGCGAATGAGAACATAAAGTGGGTGGGGAAAGGACACCCTATCCAACAAATGGTGCTGGAATAATTGGCAAGCCACATATAGAAGAATGAAACTGGATCGTCATCTCTCACCGCATACAAAAATCAACTCAAAATGGATCAAAGACTTAAATCTAAGTAACCTAAAACCATAAAAATTCTAGAAGATGACATCAGAAAAACTCTTCTAGATATTGGCTTAGGCAAAGAGTTCATGATCAGGAAAGCAAATGCAACAAAACAAAGCAAAATCAACAAAAACAAAAGCAACACAACCAAAGCAAAAATAAATAGATGGGACCTAATTAAACTAAAAGGCTTCTACATAGCAAAGGAAATAATCAGCAGAATAAACAGACAACCCACCGAGTGGGAGAAAATCTTCACAAACTGTGCATCCGACAAAGGACAGATATCCAGAACCTACAAGAAATTCAAATCAGCAAGAAAAAAAATCCCATCAAAAGGTAGGCTAAGGACATGAATAGACAATTCTCAAAAAAAGATATACAAATGGCCAACAAACATGAAAAAATGCTCAACATCACTAATTATCAGGGAAATGCAAATCAAAACCACAATGAGATACCAACTTACTCCTGCAAGAATGGCCATAATTTAAAAAGTAAAAAATAATAGATGTTGGCATGGATGTGGTAAAAAGAGGACAGTTTTACACTGCTGGTGGGAATGTAAACTAGTGCAACCCCTCTGGAAAACAGTATAGAGAGTCCTTAAAGAAGCAAAAGTAGAACCACCATTTGATCCAGCAGTCCTACTAATGGGTATCTTACCCAGAGAAAAAGAAGTCCTTATATGAAAAAGACACTTGCACACATGTGTTTATAGCAGCAAATTTTGCAATTGCAAAAATATGGAACCAGTCTAAATTCTCATCAACCAATGAGTGGATAAAGAAAATGTGGTATACAGGCCAGGTGTGGTGGCTCACACCTGTAATCCTAACACTTTGGGAGGTCAAGGTGAGCGTATCACTTGAGGTCAGGAGTTCAAGACCAGCCTGGCCAACATGGTGAAACCCCATCTTTACTAAAAATACAAAAATTAGCCAGAAATTGCTTAAACCCAGGAGGCGGAGGTTGCAGTGAGCCGAGATTGTGCCACTGCACTCCAGCCTGGGCAACACAGTGAGACTCTGTGTCCAAAAAAAAAAAAAAAAAAAAGATAATGTGATATATATATGTACATGGAATACTACTCATCCACAATAAGGAATAAAACAATGGCATTCACAGCAATCTGGATAGAGTTGGAGACCCTTATTCTAAGTGAAGTAACTCAGGAAAGGAAAATCAAACATTATATGTTCTCACTTATAAGTGGGAGCTAAGCTATGAGAACGTAAAGGCATAAGAATGATATAATGGACTTTGGGTACTTGAGAGGAAGGGTAGGATGGGGGTGAAGGATAAAAGACTACACATTAGGTACAGTGTACATTTCTTAGGTAATGGGTGCACCAAAATCTCAGAAATCACCACTAAATAACTTATCCATGTAATCAGAAACCACCTGTTCCCCAAAAACTATCAAAATAAAAAAAGTCATTATGCTTTGGTAAAATTAATTAGAAAGGATTCTGAAATGGGAACAAGGGTTTCTGGGTCTGAAGCTAGATATGAAAGGTTAACATTTTACTACCATATTCAGTAAGCTGAGGTTCTATTCTCTACACCATTAAACTTCACATAAGGGTGCGTATTGCCTTTAAGGGCCCTGCCAGGTTTAAGTCTTCAAGATGCAATAATTATATTTCTATTCTTAGGGTGTGTATGTCATTGACCCCCTAGGAGGACATATGATTCAACTTCTGCTTTCCTGTGTCAGAGTGGGCTGCTGTTTTCCCACGATGGAGGTTTGCCTTTAACCTTACCTGTTCTCCTTGTGGAAGATGCTATATTTTTGCATGATTGGACAGTGTTAAGATCTGTGCCTTGATCAGGGGCATTCTGTGGCCAAGATCAGGATTCATAGTGTGGGACCCAATCTGTAACCAAGATTGCTTTCAGTCTATGGTTACAGAGCTGAGAAAATTATCCAGTTGAGATCTTTGAAATCATGTCTTTAGACTCGTAACCACAGTGTCTGCTCCGCTTACCTGACCTGCTAAACTGTGCTGAAGGGTTCTGGACAGATGAACACGGGTACTCAAGGATTCTTCTGGTCCTGGCTGTGCCCAACTGTGTATATTTAGAAGCTGGGGAGCAAATGGATACTCTGGATCCCCACAACCTCCACACTTCCTTCCAAGACAATGCTGATTCAATACACTGTCTTAGGGTGGCCTGTTTTATGACTGGGAACTCCTTAAAGGAAAGAGCTCCACTGGATTCATCGGTTTTTATGAGTTCATTATTCCTATCTATTTTAATTGAGGAATTCCCTAGTTGTAAGTACTGTGCTAGATATTGGAGTTATAGAAGTAAACAAGCCACACATAACCTCTGCCTTCATGCAGACTAGTATCAATGCAGAGGTGAGAAAATAGGTGCTTTGATGGGACACAAGAAGTATTGGGTGCTAGTGGAACAGAGAACAAACATCCTAACCAAGTGTAGGATTAGAAAAAGTATTTTTGAGAATTAATGTTTAATTTGAGGTCTGAAAAATAAATAGTAATTGGACAAACGAATGGTATTAGGAGAAAGTGTTATAAGTAGAGGGAACAGCTTGTGTGAATACCTATAAGTAAAAGGAAGTTGACCCACTGAAGGCACAAGAAGAAGGCCAGTTTGATCCTTGTCGTGGAACTGTTCTGTATCTTGATGGTGATGATAGTCATATGAATCTATATGTGATTAAATTGCATAGAACTGGCCAGGCATGGTGGCTGTAATCCCAGCACTTTGGGAGGCTGAGGCGGGCTGATCACCTGAATTCAGGAGTACAAGACAAGCCTGGCCAACATAGTGAAACCCCGTCTCTACTAAAAAATACAAAAATTAGCTGGGTGTGATGGCAGATGCCTGTAATCCCAGCTGCTTGGGAGGCTGAGGGAGAAGAATTGCTTGAACCCAGGAGGCGGAGGCTGCAGTGAGCTAAGATTGTGCCCCTGCACTCCAGCCTGGACAACGGAGCGAGACTCTGTCTCAAAAAATTGCATACAACTAAATACATATACATATACACAAATGAATATATGTAGAACTGGTGAAATATGAATAATGTCAATGGATTATAACAATGTCAACTTTCTGGGTATGATACTGTACTCTATCTAGTATGCAAGATGTTACCATTGGAAGAAACTGGGTATACAGGATATCTCTCGATTATTCTTACAACTATATGGCATCTATAATTATCTAAAAATAAAAAGTTACAGAAAGAAGAAAAAGGAAGAGAAGGGGTTTAGGAAAAGGGGGAGGGGAAGGAAAAAGAGAAGAACAAGGTGGCAGCCAGTTTGACTGAAGCAGAGAATAAGGGAATATGTAACATGAGTTGAGCCCAGAGAGTTGGTAGGGGATAGAGATCGTATAGGATTAAAATCAGGTGGGACTTTATCCAAAGACAGATAGATGAGAAGCTTTTGGAAAGTCTTTTCTGAGGAGTAACATGATCAAATTTGCATTTTAGGATGATCATTCTGGTTTGGGGAATGCATTGGGAAGGGATAAGATTTAGAGCAGGGAAATAAAAATTGAACTAGGATATAGTGGAGAAGATAAAGAGATTTGAAAGATATATATGGTACAGAACCCATGGGAGTTGATGACTAAGAGGAGAGAGGACAGTAGGAGTCAAGAATGACTCACTGGTTTCTAACCTGATCTTTGGGTGGATGATAGTACTCTTTACTAAAACAGGAAACATTTGAGGAGAAGCAGTCTTCTCAAAAGTTTGAAGAGATGGATTTGAAATATTTGAGATGCCATTAAGACCTTAAAGTTGATATGTCTAGTAAGCAGCTGTATGCCTATGTTACTGGAGCTCAGAATAGAAGTCTGCAGTAGGTGAGTGCATACACAGGATGAAAAGGCCAGAAGGCCTACAGTAAAATTTTGAGGAATATTGACATCTGAAATGGGGGTCAAGGAAAAGGTGCCTACATGGAGACTGAAGATTATCAAAGAAGTCAGAAGAACTTAAATATTACTGAAATTAAGAGGAAAAAAGTTTTCTGGAAAAAGGCAAAGTCAACAGTGTGAATGCTCCTGAGAAACCAAATGAGGCAAAGTCCTTGAATCAGTAAGTCATTGGTGACTTTGGAGAGTAGGTTCGGTAGAGGCAAAGGCCAGACTGCAGTGGAGTTGAGGAGTGAATGGGAGGTGAGTGGATGTTTATAATAACTATGCATAGCACTTTCTTCCAAAAAGTTCTACTTTTGCAGAGGAGGAGAGAAGGAAGTAATTGAGGGAGAGGCAGGGATGAGTGAGGGTTTTGAGGTGGCCATTGTTGCTTTTTGAAGCTGAGAAAGGCTTGGGCATGTGTAAGTGCATGTAGAAAGGAGCCCTCCAAAGATAAGAGGTTGAAGACCCAGTAGGAGAGCACAGGGCCTGGAATGGGGCAGGTGCTCCTTGAATACCAAATGTTTTCTGAAACAAATAAGCAGGGAGAAAGTTCCTGTGGGTACAGTCTCTGGGTTTTGTCACACCCCACTAACTGTTCTAAAAATGTTGCTGTGCTTCCTCTTTCTGAAACAGCCAGGACATTAAGAATTGCATGAAAACCACCTTTTCAAACTCCCTAGAGAGAGCTCAATTTCAGATCCCAGCCAAGGTGTTTCCTCTCTGAAGCGCCTATGTGGCTGGATTGGCCCCTCCTCCAACAGCACCTAACCCTGGCTCCTAGCACAAGGGTAGATCCCCAAAGCAGCAGCAAACAGAAAAGTTTCCACTGGGGCTTCTTGACCACCAAGGTCGATGTGCCTGGCCCACTCTTGAGGAATCAGCATGGCCAGGCATATTCTCTCACTGATGACTTTATACCCACTTTGAAAAGGCATTGAGGCTGACTAGATAACCTAAACAGCTTAAAAGAGTGTGCTTAGAGATAATAATGTTATTACATTTAATTCAGGCACCCCCTTCAATGTCAGTCATTCCCCTTTATAAGCTACTACTACCTTGTGTAAGGTACCTAACTTTTTTGTTTATCAATGGGTGGCAAGCAGTCCATGGAGTTGCTGTAAAGAGTAAAATGAGAGAACATAAGTAAAAGAGCCAGGCATATATTAGATTCTTAATAAATTAACATCTCCTTCCCCTTCTTGCCAGAAGGCGAAATTTTCTTTCTCCCAGCAGGTGCAGAAGTCTTGAGTCTGAGGGCCAAGGGGGCTGGACTTAGAGAGAAAAGAGAGGTATTTCAGGACATACCTGACATGGGTAAACCTCAGGATAATACCATCTGTCTCTTAGGTGATTTTTGTTTTTTTTATTTTTGGGGTCCTGCTATAAGAGGGCTTTAGATTTAATATGTGAAATGAAAGTTCAGACTAAATGTTAAATTGAGGATGGGGGAGTTTGTGAGAGAGAGGCTCTTCGTGTTATGAAAAGGATCCTTTACGTTACCATAAAGTTTCTTTAAATATGTGCTCCCCTGGTACAATTAAGCATTTGTTTACAGATCATTAATTATCTGGCAAAGAGGCTTAGCTGGAAGGAATGTGTCCTAGAGACACAGCTGGAGAGTTCAGAGCTTGTGCCAAGTGAGAAGCCATCAGAACCAGAGACAGTAAAGCTCAAAAATGATTGTGTAAATCGGAGTTGAAAAGGAAGTCAATTACCAAGAGTTGGTCATGCGGACACTCAGAGATTTTTAGCTAGGCTACATGGGTAGGTAGTGGGGCCATTCACCAAGTCAGAGAAAGCAAAAGGAGAACATGTATGGAGTATGAATGGGGGTAGAAAGAGTGGTGTAGTTCAATTTGGGATATTTTGAATAGGTGTCTGTAGGACATCAAGGTGAAGAAGGGGGTCTAGAAGGCAGATGAATATTACCACCATACTCCAGCAATACTTAAATATTTGTAGTTTCCTAAAAATTTAAAAACTAGTTCACACTTTTCTGCTTCTACACTAGGCTCTCTAGCCTTAGTGGTGTCTTTCCCTCTGTACTTTCCCACACCTGCTAAGCTTCTACTCATCCTTGAGGTATCAGCTCCAACTATCCTCTTTGGGAAACCTTCCCTGGCTTCCTCCGGCAGACATGGACTGTCTGTCCTTTTCCTGGACAAACTACTTCTACTTACACATACCTCCATGAGCATCGAGGCTCACAAGATTTCCTGGCTTAACCAAGATTACATAATTTAATAAATATAATAGGCACAGCTCAGGGAACTCATTAAGTGTTACATCATTTATTCTGTTGGAATTATTGCATTTGCTCCCTTGCATATCTCCCAATTCTATTGGTTTCCTAAGGACACCACAAACTGTGTCACTTAAAACAACAGAAATTTATGTTCTCACTGTTGTGGAGGATACAAGTCCAAAATCAAGGTGTCGGCAGAGCCGGGGTCCCTCTGAGATTCTAGGTAGAATCCTTCCTTGTCTTTATCTAGTTTCTGATAGTGGCCATCGATCCTTTGGTGTTCCTTAGTTTGCTTGCAGCTGCATTACTTCAATCTCTGCCTCTGTCATCACATGGCATTTCTCCTATGTGTCTCTGTCTTCACATGGTATTTTTCTCATCTTATAAGACACAAGTCATATTGAACTAGGGCCTAGCCTAATGACCTCATCTTAACTTGATTATATCTGCAAAGACCTTAATTTCAAATAAAGTCACATTAACAAATTCTGGGGGTTAGGACTGCAACATATCTTTTGAGGGACACAGTGAAACCCATAACACCCATTAAAAATTATTTCCTGCAGGATAAGGACCATTTCTTGTTTGTTTCTGTCCCAACACTTAGAGTCTGGCACAGATAAGGTGGCTCAGGAAATGTGTTTTAAATGATTGACCATAAAACCTGCTTTCCAAATCAAACTTTTTTTATGTTTTATGAACATCAGTGCCTCCTATAGGCAAAGATCTGAGATAGATGCCTTATGCTCTTTTATTTAATTTTATCAAATGCCCTAATTTTATCTCCATGTCCAACAAATGAGAAAATTTAACAAGTCAAGTGACTTACTCAAATATGCACAGCTAATGGGCTGTAGAGCTGAGATTTAAACCCAGATTTTTCTGATTTCAAAGCTCAGATCTCTCCACTATGTTCTACTGCCTTTTCTCTTACCTCTGTTTTAGTAAAGTCTCTTTGTAAGTTCAGACTACCTCAGCTATGCTTAGGGTAACCCCCAAAATGGGTTGGGTTCATTCTTTGGCTCAAGTGTTAGAGAATTAACAGAACCCCTTGATGGGGATGGGGGAATGGAGGGTAGTAGTGGGGAGGGCAGCATGGAAATGGTAGCAGGACTGCAGATAGACTCCAAGGGGAAGGTGATTTAGAGAAGATAATTAATTGGTCCTCTCCCACCCCCCTCCTCAGCTGAAAGCCTTCTTTAAGGCTAAACCTGGAAAATGCTGACATAGGTTTATTTAAGACTAGGTAAGCTAATGCCCTGAGGATGAATGAGATTACCTTTTACTGAAGGCTCTTCATTGTAATCAAGGGAATGTAGAGCAATGGAGGACAGCGAAAAGGCCCACTAGAAGCTGAGCTTCATTATTGATTTGGTCATGTCTTAATCAGTTTTGTGCTGCCATAATAAAATATCACAGACTAGGTAATTTATAAAGAACATGAGCTTATTTGGCTTATGGTTCTGGAGGCCGGGAAGTTGAGGGGCTACATCTGGTGAGGGCTTTCTTGCTTTGTCATAGCATGGTGGAAGGCATCACATGGCGAGACAGATGAGAGAGATGAGAGAGAGGGACAAACTCACTTTTTTTTTTTTCTTCAGATATAAGGTCTTGCAATGTTGCCCAGGCTGGTCTTGAACCTGGACTCAATCCATCCTCTGCCTCAGATTTCCAAGTAGCTGGGACTACAGGCTTGTGCCACTGCACCCAGCTCAAACTCCTTTTTATAACAAACTCACTCTTGCAGTAATGAGCTCACTTCTGAGATAATGATATTAATTCATTCATAAGGGCAGAACCCTTATGATCTAATCACCTCTTAAATGTCTCACCTCTCTACACTGTTGTCCTCAAGATTAAGTTTCCAACCCATGAACTTTGAGGGACACATTCAAACCATAGCAGTCAATGACAAACTCTTTGACTTGGGGGAAATCATCATCCTTCTGGCCTCAGTTTTGTCATCTCTAGAAGGAGAGGTTTGATATATAAGTTCTCTGAGGTCACTAGTCTTGGTTTCCTCCTTCTGTAGAATCTGTTTCTGTTTCATAACTCTATTTTAAGGTGTTTATCACATTGCCAAAAAAAGGGAAAAAAGAACCTTCAGGATGAAATTTTTCTATGCCAAGGAAAAGATTTTTTTCCCCTTTTTTGCATGCGAAACTCTGTCTTTCTTCATTTGTATCTGTCTTTTCATTCTGGTAACCCTCACAAGTTTTCTCAGTGGCAACAGGCACTCTCTGGCACGACCGACCCTTCCTTTTCTTGATACCAAAGAGAAGGCTTTGCTCGTAAAGTTAAAAACACATGAATAGTGCTGGTAAATCTGTTATGTGCTCTTGCTGTGACTTGTCCAAACAAAGAGATGGAAGAGAAAAGGGTGCACAGGTCCAAATTGTTTAGCTTGGGGGCAGTTTTGCAGTCCTCTTGCCAAATGTAAGCATAGTGATTTCACTTCCTACTCTGCTTTCAGCTTCTTGAAAATGTGCAGGCCCTAAGTGAATGTTTTCTGACAGACTCTTTCTTCCTTGGATAGGCACTGAACGTCTTAAGTGGAAAAATATACCTTGTGGTTTATGCAGTTTGTATCTGCCTCCACCTAGGAAGTGGTAAGAGTCAGAGAGTTTTGAACATTTTATCTTTTAATGTCACTGCAGCAGAAATGGGATGGCTTGGGAAAGACAATGTTCCTCTTGCCAACAGTCCCTGTCCCAGCTGTCTCCTGAGTTGGTGAGTCTAGCTGCCCGGACCTTAAAGTTCTTCCCATGACTTGGAGTTAGTGAGCTTAATGCATATGTCTCCCTCCATTTCCTTTCATAAGTCTTCTTTATGTCTTGTCCCTAAAGAATCAGGAAACAGGATTTGGATTTCCATTCGAGTACCCCTTACTATACCCAGACCTTTAGTGCTATCAAACATATCTGCATCGTGGCTCATGCCTGTAATCCCAGCAGTTTGGGAGGCCAAGGTGGGCAGATCACAAGGTCAGGAGATCAAGACCATCCTGGCTAACATGGTGAAACCCCGTCTCTACTAAAAATACAAAAAAATTAGCTGGGCGTGGTGGTGGGCGCCTGTAGTCCCAGCTACTCGGGAGGCCGAGGCAGGAGAATGGCATGAACCTGGGAGGCGGAGCTTGCAGTGAGCCGAGATCGAGCCACTGCACTCCAGCTTGGGTGACAGAGCAAGACTTCGTCTCAAAATATATATATATCCACAGCAAGAATAGTACAGCCTCCTGTATTCTATGTGAAGTTGGTGATGGGAATTAACACACCCAGTGGATGACAAGCAGTGTTCCAAGACCACTGGAGGCAACATAGCAGAGTGAGAACCATATGGACTTCATACCAGGTTTGAATCTAGTATGTGACTTGGACCTTCACTCTCTCTCTCTGAACCTCAGTTGCTACATCTATAAAATAGCGATAACAACAATCACTTCCCAAGTTTATTATCAGAATTTCATGTCAAGCACCTAGCATCACTGGGGATCAAGTAAGGGGTTCAATAGATTTTAGTCCTCTTCTTTGTCTCTTCCATATATATATATATATATGGAATTTCATTTACTCCATTTGAAAATCCTAAAATATGCATTTCATTTTCCCATTTATAGATGGGGGAAACTGTCTGTCTGATTATCTACTGTATCCCAAGCATTAATCAGAGATTCTGGCACATTATAAGCCCTCATCAAATAGTTAAATAGTAAATCAATGAATGAACAAATAAGACAGTCTTAGAGGAGTTAAGCATCTTGCCTACATTTTCACAGTTAGTATCCCAGATGAATTAGGACATAAGGCAGGGCATCACAGGAAAATTCATGCAAGGAGACAAGAAGAGAACCCAGAAATGGAAACAGAAAGGCATCACATAGTTCATCCTTTTTTATGATTGAGAACACTGTGTTTCACAATTCTGGAGCCATGTTTTAAATATATAATATCTGAACATGATTTTTAAAACAGACAATAAAACCCCAAACTCAGCTTAAGTCCTAAAATTTATAAAAGCACAGACCTTAGTAAGATTCCAGCTTTCTTAAACAAGGCAGACTGCCTTCGTTGGCCAGGAAGGGATGGTGGGTGGCATATCTACAGTAATACTGCTCAGCCTTCAGGGAGGAGGAAAATCCTTCACCAAAAATGAACTGGCTCCAAGAACCCATCCTTGTCATTACCCTGTGACCTCCTGAAAGGAAAGAGTAATAGAAACTATCTCAGAAAATAAGAATGAAAAAGGCAACTGGTAGTTTCTGCAACCTACTGTGTGAGAGGCACTGTGCCTGCTATGCACTTTACATGCGTTGTCTCAGTTAGACATGAAAACCTTATAAGGATCTCTTTGACAGTTGAAAAACCTGAAACTGAGAGTCATAGATTTTCCTAAGGTCTCACAGTACCTTGGTGATAAAGCAGTAATTGAGTCCAAATCTGAGTTAAAAGCCTGTGCACTTTTCACTTTTCGTATTGCCATGTACCTTTCGTGACATACTACCTCTCCAGAATGGGTCCCAGAGCCAGTAACAGAGTTTAGTGATTGGAGCCATTTGATGGCCCAGCAATGTGGCCAAATATGTTAGCAGGGTGGGAGGTAGGGTCCTTTGCAGTTACCTACTGGACCCACCAGTTGAGGTAAACCTTCCCTTGGCCACTATCCAGAGTCCCATGCACCTTTGTGTGTCTTTCTCTTATCCATCCTTCTGTTAGCAAAAAAAAAAATGCCTCACCCTTAACTGATTATCTCTTTCTTCTCTATTCTTGCCATTTCTTTTCCATGATAATAAAGATGGGGAGGTGGGGTTTTAGTATTCTGCACCCCAATACATCCCCCACCAGGATTAAAAGAATCTATGAAAAGAACTATCAAAAGAAAATGTATCATATGTTGTATATATGAGTCAGTTTTCCATTGTAATATAAAAACTTAGAGGGAAAAGACTTTTTTATATTGGTTGGCATTAATAAATATTCCTTTTGTGCTACTAAATAAAGAAATTTGTGTTAGTAAATGAAAGAAAGCCATCTTTATCCTGTGGATTGGATCTAGTACATTCCCACCTACCATGACATAGAATGAAGATATAAATGAACTCCAGGGTGCTTGTTGGGACATTTGTATGACAGTGCCTGCCAGGATCTCACCTGGACCAATAGGGGTCATCTGGACATCCCTGGAGAACTTGTATATGACCCTTTGAGGATGAATGTTTCATCATCTCCCCATCCTGACCAGAAGAGCACAAATTCTGTCAATGAGGCTAGAGAGTCAGACTCAGTGGGAGCCAGAATTGGGGCAGAAGTCCATGGCTGGGGCTCTAGAGTCAAATGGCCTGGGTTTTAATCCTATGTCTACTATATACTCCTGTGTGACCTTGGGAAAATTACCCAACATCCCTATGCCTTGTTTCCTCACCTTTAAAATGAGGCTAATAATAATAGTACCTACTATCCAGGACTACTTTAAGGATTAAATGAAAAATGTACATAAAGCCTAGCACAAGGCAAGCATTCCTTAAATGTTTGCTACTATTATCTCTATTCTTCTTATTATTCCTCTAATCAACAATAGGGTAAGAAAACACCTTTGCGGGGTATTGGGGGAGGCTGACATTTTTCACAGAGATCTCTCTGACTGGAGCTATCCAATCGTCTCTTTTTTTGGCTCAAATAATCCTCCACTCTTCCCCTGCAGTAAGAGGTGATTACCAACAAGTTCTAATGCCTTGGCCATCAGCAGAGGATATATGACAGTAGAAATCTACTTGAACAGTTGGTAAGCTCAAAGAGCTTTAAAAATGCAGACTCAGGCGTAAGGAAGCCATGATTTAAGAAACCACAGATAATGTAGTCAAATCTTCAATATTTACAAAATCATTAGCTACTTAAGACATGAATGATTGGAATGGTAGATACTGGACTTTCCCATAGGGTCTAATTCTCAGATTTCTAGGTAGGGATTCAAGCCTCTAGGAAAAAGGGCACAGGGATTAAATCCCATAGTCATTTCAGCTCCTTGTTGCTTCAGGAAACTCTGAGGCAAGGCCTATATCAAAACAGCCATCACAACCCAAGTTCTGAATCAAAGAAACCCAGGTTGAAGTCTTTTCCATGTAACTATAAACAAGTTCTATGACTTCTCTAAGTCTTAGTTTCCTCATCGGAAAAATGGAGATAATAATAATACTGACTTTATAGGATATTTTGAAAATATTAAAAGAACTAAATATGTAAAGCAGTTAGTACAGTTCCTATCATGGAAATCAATAATCATTAGTTCTGTTTTCATTTCCCTCCTCTGATTTTGTGTTGAATTTATGGTGTGGTTAAGAGACATTCTTAAGAAAATCAGAGTTCACAGTTTGCTGTATACTTCTGAGATGACTTAACCTTCTGAATGAATGTTCTCCTTTATGCCTTTGACTCAGAATGGTAACCTAGAGTTGTCTTTTTTTTTTTTTAAGTCTAGGGGTACACTCTGGCCCTATGAGGACTTGTGAAGGGCAGGCATTTTGAACCACCAGGTGCTTAGGATGAGCAGAGTTGATAACCAGAAAACTAACACGGTCTTTAAAGGAAGGTTGCCCTATTGTCTCAAAAATGATATTGGAATCATCAGAAGACTAGAATGAGGCAGGGTTCTCCTTAACTAAGTAGGGGATTAGAGAGTCAGTGACTTCCAGCCAACAACAGCAGGATAAAAAGAACTCTAGCTTGTGGAATGAGGCAGAATCACCATCTTGTTTCCTGGAAGGCCCATAGACTGTGTCAATGAGGTTCCTGCTACTATGATGTTATTATTAGTATTAGTATATGACCACCATGTGTGACTGTCAACTTAACTATTTTTCTTCTGTGTACGTCATTTTCCTATTTATTTCCATTTTGTTCTCTCCTTGTATTTGGAAAACCATTTTGAAAATGTTAACCTATCCAGTGGTTGCTAAGGGAAAATGGGAAATAGGCTTTTATTGATGTTTCAGTCAGATTGTAGGAACCAGACATGGTGGAAGCACAGAAACACAGAGAAGAAAATGAGACTTAAAGGGACAGAATATGGCCCTTGGTACACCTGTTGCCTCTCTGGGTGGGGGGGTTCTCTAGGGTCTGCCTTTCAGACATGCACTCATTCAACAAGTGTTTGTTTAGGGTTTCTCATGGGCCAGGCTAGGCACGAAAATGCAACAGTGAAGAAAACAGATGTGGTCACTTCTCTAATGGAGCTTTGATCTATAGGCAGAGATATACCATAATAGAATAAACATATAATTACATACTATGATACACTCCATGAAGAAAACTGTAAGAAGCCATGGAAGTGTGTAAGAAGGACTGGAGCTAGTCTATGGAGGGGGGATGGGAGGAGTTAGGGAGGACTTTCCTGAGGAAGTGACATTTCACTTGAAAAATTACAGAATGAGTTAATTTAATAAAGGGAACCAGAGGCAACTTCTCAAACTAGTTGGCCCCTAATTGAAATTCTTAATTTCAAGAAGTGACTTGCATTTTTCCAAGGTAGGTCAATCTTTTCGTTTCTTTTTCAAAATGAATTCAAATGTTGTTTCTTTGTGACAATTTTTTTCTATTAATAAATTTCTTTTCATCTTTAACCACTGGGAATCCATTTGCTTTTTGTTGCTTATGCAGAATATATAGTATACTACTAGTAAAATGCGGGGATTCAGATAATTTGTTTGACCAATGATTTCCATTTGTGACCTACATGAGATCATAAGATAGGTGAGATCGGAATGGTTGAATTTGACCATAGTTTGCCTGAACTGAACTTCAAGTCAATATGCACATCTGCAAGGCTTCAGATTGCGGTAAACACTTCTACACTTTACATTTTATATAACACATAGAAGTTTTTATTTCTTCTCTTAAAAAAATGCTCAACAAAGTCCGTTTGAAAGAATGAATGGCTCCAAATACAGTATTTCAGAAGTATTTGCTGCAGGTTTGGGGAAGCCCTGTGGCCTCAGAGGCTCTTGAACATTTGAAATGAGAGAACTTCTTTACTGACTGTGACCCGTGACCATAGAGTTTTATTGAAAGGGATAGCATTTGGCGGGAATCATTCTAGGATGCTTGTTGGATTATCATCAGCATGGTTCAGTTTGTTGTATTCAATTTGATTCAGTAAAAATTTATTGGACACCCCCACTCTGTGTCAGAATGGGGATAAGTGTTCTCATAATTATAACTATAATAATTATTATGATTATAACAGTAACAGCAACTGTAATTTACTGAGAACTCACCACAGTGTCAGGCACTGGGCCAAGCATTTTACATAGATTATCTCATTTAATCCTCATAACATCTCTGTGAAGTTGAATTAATATTCTTATGCAGAAAGTGATGCTTGAAGAGATTAAGAAACTTACCCAAGGCCACACCATAAGGATAGACCTTACTTATCAGACCAGGATTTGACCCAGATCCTAAGACTAAATATACTGTTTTCTTATTACATTGGCATGTCCTTTTTCAGGTGAAGAAATCATAACTCAGAGATGCTAAGTGACTTGCTCAAGGTTAGATGACATTTAGAAGCCCTGTATATTTTTCCTGAAAATAGTAATATTTATGACTTGTTGAGAATTTCCTGTGTGCTTGGCATGTTACCTTAAGATCTTCTAACTCAGAAGTGCTCAATTTTGTCTCATGTTAGAATACTCTGGGAATTAAAAAAAAAAAAAAATCAATGCCTAGGCCCCATTCCAGACCAACTGAATCAGGGTCTCAGGGGATAGGACCTGGGAATGGAATATTTTTTAATTCCCAAGGTGATCTTAATACACAGAAAGGGTGGAAAATTCTTGGCCCAAGTCTCACAACACCTTCGCAGGTGAGAAAGCTGAGGCTCATGGAGGTGAACTGTCTTGCCTAAAGTTATAGCAAAGATGTAACAAAGTCAGGTTTTAACCACTGGTCTGATTCCTAAGCCCATATTTTGTTGGCACTCCAATCTGTCATCTACTTGACAAGTTTACATGCCCTCTAAGTCTCACCTGGATAACTTATCCAGGTGATGTTCATTGGCCTTTAAGCCTATACTCAATATGCAACTCCTCTCTTTCCTTCCTTCCCTGTCTCCATTGCTATTCTCTTCCCAGCCCAAAATCCCACAAGTAGACTCAATCAGACTTCATTAGCAGGAGTGCATATGAATTAGTTGGTGATGCCCCTGCTTTAGGGTATCACTACACAGCTCAGGATAATGCCCACTACAGGCCTCCCAGTAGCTCCAGATCCTCCTGGCCATGTATCAACATTCCTTCCTAGAATCAACCTGAGAAGACAGTGGCCCTCAACACAGCAATTTACTTTTTTGCAGCACAGCAAATTACTTTTCTGGCCAAAATAGGAAAATTTAAAAAATGTAAAAGGCCATAAGACAACATGAAAAAATCTTAAATGCTTATTATTAAGTGAAAGAAGCTAATCTGAAAGGGCTACATAGTGTATGATTCCAACTATATGGCATTCTGGAAAAGGTAAAACTATGGAGACAGTAAAAAGATCAGTGGTTGCCAGGGTTGGAGCTGCTGAGGTAGGCTAAATAGGTGGAACACAGAGGATTTTTAGGACAGTGAAGTTAGTCTGTATGATACCATAATGGTGGATACATGTCATTATACTTTTGTCCTAAGCCATAGAATGTACACCACGAAGAGTGAACTCAAATGTAAACTATGGACTTCGGGTGATGATGATGTGTCAATGTAGGCTCATCAGTTGCAACAAATGTACCACTCTAGTGGGGGATGTTGGTATTAAGGAGGCTATTCCTGTGTGGGTGATAGGAGGTATGAAGGCAGTTTCTGTGCTTGCCTCTTAATTTTACTATGAACCTGAAACTACTATTTCAAAAGTCTTTTAAAAATGTGAAAAGCAGAGACTTGAAAAGTCAAATCAAACATCACAGGGGAAAAAAGGCAAAATCATGAAAAAATGTAGTCAATCATTAGCAGAGAGGTTGAAAAGACACGCTCCAATTGCTTTAAAAATTTACAAAACCCAGGTCTCCTTAAAAATAGTTTTGCAAAGTACATTGAGAATTCCATGCAGTAATATGAAACATAAGTCCCACTGCTGCCACTGAACATGCTTCAGCTGGCTAAACCGAAGGAGCCCGACATTAACCCAAGGCTCTGCAAAACTCAACAGGAGAGTGCAGTGGAGACGCAGTTGCAAAGCTGCCCCAGATGTGTACATTTTCTGCTCCATTAAAATGACTTGGATGAGAGGCAAAGTACATTTGGCCCACAGAAAAAGAGAGTCGGGGGAGGGGTGAGACAGGACAGTCAGCCTCTTCGCAGGCCTCTGTCTCCCCAGACTTGCGTTCCCTCCAATCCTTCCCCACAAGGTTTCTAGAGCAAACTGTCTAAAATTCAAATATAACCACAAGCCTTCCAGGGCTCCCCAGAGCCCAACTGCTTTGCCATAGTTCTCCATTTTCTCAACTCTATCATGGGTTTAATAACACCCACTTCAAGAATTTGGTGTGAAATAACTGAGATCATGTATACACAGCGCCTGCCATGCATGATTTATAAGCTTTAGAGAAAAAGTAGGTATTACAATTATCATCACTGAAACCAGGTCATATGAGGAGAGACAGGTGAAGGAAACGAAGATGTTTGGGCAGAAGACAAACAAAGAGCTGGGAGACAGGATTCCAAGTTTTACCATGTCTGAAGGGCAGGTGTGAGAGTCTTGGTGAACCTAGTAAGGCTGCCACAAGGTTAAAGATTCTACCTCAATGCAAGTAAGAAAGACCTTTCTAACACTTAGTAATGTGTAAAAGTTAAGGGAAGCTAGTAAGCTTTCTGGCATTATAACTGTATAAAAGGTGCTCTAGATGCCCATTTGGCAGAAATACTGAAGAGAGGATTCAACAATGATTTGGTTAAACTTGAAGTTTGCAATTGCCTCTTTAAGTCTGAAATCTGTATTTAAACTATCTTTGCTTACCAGTCAATGAATCATCAATATCTTGAATATCTGGTATGTGTAAAGCCCAGGGCTATGGTGTCCAGGTCAAAGTACTCTTGCTCAGTTTTCAGTAGGGTGGAAGAGGCACACTATGGCACATAGTAGCTTTTCCATTAAGCTGTATCCATAGACTGAATGTGTGAGTCACACAGGAAGCTGAAACTGACGTCTTTCTGGTGCCGTCCGAGGGTATCTCTTTGAGCATCCCATGCTAGTCATGACTACTCCAGAATCTATTCTGTGGATCTACGAAAAATGCATTTCGATCTGTGTTTACTTTGTCAGCATCCAGTCCATTGTTCGTTCTTTTCCTCTTTCTAGGTTCTCAGAAAATGGAACTGCCTCCTTATAAGAATGATTTACACTGACATGGGTAGGGAATTTGAACCTGAGGGTGCAGTGATATTTAATATGTTCATGAATGCGTCTGTCTTACAAGGGGTAGAATCAATGTTCTGCCCTACGATCACTGGGAATGGGAAAGGCAGAGTTGGGATTCAGCTTCAACTCTTAAAAAGGGGAACAGGTTGTGCAGAAGCTCTTTAGTTTAATTAGATCCCACGTGTCAATTTTGGCTTTTGTTGCCATTGCTTTTGGTGTTTTAGTCATGAAGTCTTTGCCTATGCCTATGTCCTGAATGGTATTACCTAGGTTTTCTTCTAGGGTTTTAATGGTTTTACGTCTTACATTTAAGTCTTCAATCCATCTTGAGTTAATTTTTGTATAAGGTGTAAGGAGGGGATCCGGTTTCAGTTTTTTGCATATGGCTAGCTAGTTTTCCTAATACCATTTATTAAATAGGGACTCCTTTCCCCATTGCTTTTTTTTCCAGATTTGTCAAAGATCAGTTGGTTGTAGATGTGTGGCGTTATTTCTGAGGCCTCTGTTCTGTTCCATTGGTCTATATATCTGTTTTGGTACCAGTACCATGCTGTTTGGGTTACTGTAGCCTTGTAGTATGGTTTGAAGTCAGATAGCATGATGCCTCCAGTTTTGTTCTTTTTGCTTAGGATTGTGTTGGCTATACGGGCTCTTTTTTGGTTCCACATGAAATTTAAAGTAGCTTTTTCTAATTCTGTGAAGAAAGTCAGGGGTAGCTTGATGGGGATAGCATTGAATCTTTAAATTACTTTGGGCAATATGACCATTTTCACAATATTGATTCTTCCTATCCATGAGCATGGAATGTTTTTCCATTTGTTTGTGTCCTATTCTCACTCATAAGTGGGAGGTGAACAATGAGAACACATAGATACGGTGAGGAGAACACACCAGGGCCTGCAGAGGGGTGGCGTGTTAGGGGATGAGGGGAGGGATAGCATTAGGAGAAATACCTAATGTAGTTGACGGGTTGATGGGTGTAGCAAACCACCATGGCACATGTAAACCTATGTAACAAACCTGCACGTTTTGCACATTTATACCAGAACTTAAAGTATAATAATAATGATAATAATAATAATAATAATAACAATAATAATAATAATAAAGGCCAGGCACGGTGGCTCACGTCTGTAATCCCAGCACTTTGGGAGGCTGAGGCAGGCGGATTGCCTGAGGTCAGGAGTTCAAGACCAGTCTGACTGACATGGTGAAACTTCATCTCTACTAAAAATACAAAAATTAGCCGGGCGCAGTGGCAGGTACCTGTAGTCCCAGCTACTCGGGAGGCTGAGGGAAGAGAATCGCTTGAACCCGGGAGGTGGAAGTGGCAGTGAGACGAGACCAGGCCATTGCACTCCAGCCTAGGCAACAAGAGCAAAACTCTGTCTCAAAAAAAAAAAAAAAAAAAGGAACAGACTTTTGAGAAAAAATGTGCAAGAGGTTTGTTATTCATGCTGTCTTTATGTCTTTCTTTAATACGTTTGTTTTATAAACATTTACTCCTCAGCCCTGTGCTAGGTACCTGGGATGCTAAAGTTACTCAGCCTTTGCCTCCCCTCAAAGAGCTCTTATTATAGTGAAGGAAGATAAAAAGTACTGGGACAAAATATTGTAGTAGAAAGAGATGAGCTATGCTTGAGAAGTGTGGGTGGTTGGGGAAGACTTCACAAAGGCTGATTTGAGCTGATTTTCAGGGTAAGTTGAGGAAGGAAGAACTTCCCAGGATGAAGGCAGAAAAAGCACAAAAGCTTGGGACTTTCTAAAACATGCTGTCTTGGGAAATGTCAAATAGTTTAGGTGTCTGGAGTGTACTGTGTCTGGGAAGGTAGTAAGAGATGAGATTGGGAATGTTTTGCAGTCACCCCCATTTAGATGCAGAGAGGAGGTTGGCCATGGATTACTTGAAATCATTTTGGCAACACAGTCCGGAGCTTCAAGGACTTACGTTAAATACGGCCAACTCTGCATGATCCATCTTGTGAATTATCAGAAGTCTTGCTGAACATTACTTCCCCTTGACCACCATAGGAATGTATTCTTAAAAACTCATTGAAGATCAGTCCAAAGAAATCATAATCATGAGAGTAAATGTGCTAGAACAACTCAGAGTGGCTCCTCTTTTTTCCACAAGCTTGTAGGGCAAGATAAGACCAACAGCTGCCTCAGGACAAGTGGTGATCATTTTTGGCTGGTACCACATAACCAGTGGGTTGGTTTAAAAAAATTTGTACTGACCTACACATTTGGATATGAGAGCTGTATGTTGACGGGATTCACTTATATAATGCGCTCTCTATATCACAGTGAAATAAATATCTGCTTCATTGTTAGTGCAGATGATGTGAAATGTGAGCACAGTGCTTTGATTTTATAATGTTTAATGTTTTCTGATTATAAAGTAATAAAACATTGTCGATAATAGTTACATACACAATGAATACAAGGAAAAACAAAATCATCTACCACTACTAAGAAACTAAGAAAATCACTATTAACATTTTGGTGCACTTATTTTGTTTTTTTCTTACAGCTAAAGTTTATTAAAATGAATTTTTAAAAATATAACATTTAATTGAGTCCAACACCTCCATTAAGCATTCCTCTATGACAATACTTTTCTCATTATACTGTCATTACTTGCTTATACTTCTTTAATACTCCTAGACTAGATTGTAAAAGTTGTGAGGATGGGAAAGGTATGTTATTCATACAGTTACCTAATTTTGGCACAGGAACCCAAAACTGAGATTCAAGTTCTGGTACACTGACTTTGCAAGGCCCAAGAATCCAGGTGTTTGTCTTTTAATCTCTACCACCAGCACCTGGCCCAGAATCTGGCAGGTGGTGTAAATTCAGTGAATATTGGTGGCTTGAATAAAGGAATGAATGAACGGATGGATGGATGGATGGATGGATGGATGGATGGATGGATGGATGGGTGAATATGGGTTTTTCTTTATTCTTCTTTACCCAAAATTCATTAACTCACCGTCAAGTGCCAGGTCTGGCTAGGCAACAGAAATATAACTAGCCATATTTGATACGAAACCCACCCCCTCAGAGGCATCCTTGTGAAGGTATTGACCTCCTCTGATGTGGGATAGGGTTCCTATGAGTACAGAGCCCAATCAGCCCCCTGTGGCTGGTCCTCATAGCTTGTCTTGGAGGGGACCCAAGCCCCTCCAGGCTCTCTTTGACAAAAGACAGAGCAAAGACCGCTATTCCATGGAGTATATTCCTGTACTCCTCAAAGTGCTCCAGAAATCCCTAGCCTTGGGCCTGTATTACCCAGAGCGCTCCTCAAGTCCCTCCGCGATTCCAACTTGTCCCTGGTCAGTGGTGGGCGTGCTGTGGAGAGGGTACCTCAATGGAGAAAGACTACAGAAGAGAGGGGCGCCACTGCTCCCTCAGATGAGAGCAGCCCTTGACAAACCTTCCACCACTCCAGCCAGCTGGCACAACTGGAAATCCCAGATAAGCCCCAGTTCTGGTCAAAACTGGTTTGGCAGCTCTAGGGGAAATTTTCTGTCTGACTGACCCTTCCCACAGCGGGAGCTGGCCGTTTTGCAAAACAAAACAAACAAACAAAAAGAAAGAAAGCAAAGCAAAGGCGGGGCCAAACTAAGGCGCTGGGAAAGACGGGGGGGTAGGGGGGTGGCGTACGAGGCGGGCGGTAGGGTGGCTAAATTTAAAACACTCCAAACTTCTGCTGGCTTCCAAGTTTACACTTTGAGATTCAAACAAGATTGCCCCCACCCCTATCCCGCATTCATTCTCTCATACACTTCTCTCCTTGGCAATGCAGTTTTGTTGCAATGCAATTTGGCAGCGCGATTGTTGAAGCAATATAATCCTGCCCGCAGCGCACCTTTTAATCAATACATTTTTTTCCTGCAATGCTCTTGTTATTATTTTTATTGCAACTGAATCTCTGAGCCCTTTTCCCTCCCCATTCGAATCGCGCTCCGGCTGTGATTGCTCGGGTCTGACTTTGCAAGTGGCAGTGCGCTTCCAAACCCCCCTCATCCGCCCCTCGTCCCCCTTTCCCCCCCTCCCTCCCTTTTCCGCGCCCAGGCGAGAGCAGCCGATTGGCAGAACGGTGCTTTCAGGAACAATAACAGTGGGGGGAGCCTGGGTCCTGGGGAGCCGCCCCCGCCCCCCCAGCACGGCAGCGAGGCTCGCGCCCCCCGCCGGATCCCCACCTCCGCGCCCGCCCCGCGGGCTGAGCGGCCCGACCGGGGCCCGCCCCCGGCGCCCACCATGTACGCCTTTGTGCGGTTCCTGGAGGACAACGTCTGCTACGCGCTGCCCGTGTCGTGCGTGCGCGACTTCAGCCCCCGCTCGCGGCTGGATTTTGACAACCAGAAGGTGTACGCCGTGTACCGGGGCCCGGAGGAACTGGGCGCCGGGCCCGAGAGCCCCCCGCGCGCCCCCCGCGACTGGGGCGCGCTGTTGCTCCACAAGGCCCAGATCCTGGCGCTGGCAGGTGAGCAAGCGGGCGGGGAGGGACAGTGGGACCCGGGCGGGGGCTGGGACCCCGGGAGGGGCTGGGGGCTGGGGCGAAGGGGACCGGGGGGAGCCACTGCTTGCTCCTTCCTGCCTCCTTCTCCCGTCCTCTGGGCATTTCATTTGGGAACGGGGTTTCTCTAAGAGGCCAGGCCAGTTAAAAAGACCGGATGGTCCCCTTTGTCTTCCCCGCTTCCCCGAAGCTCCCGCGCTGTCAGTCCGTCTTCATCTCTTCATCTGTGTCTGTCCTCCTCTTTCTGATTCTTTGTGTTTTCTTCGTCCCTTCACTTTCCCTTTTTCTCCCTACCTGTCTGTACCGTCATTTCTCTCTCACCTTCTCTTTACCTCTCTACCAGTTCCTTCCCTCTGTTCTTTTCTGTCTACTTAAGTTTCTCAAGGTGTCTGTCTCTCTCCCTTTAAGGCCGTTGGTACCTCCTTGGAGTAAGGAGCAAGAAGGATATTGTCAGATCTTCTAGGTGGGAGTCCCTCCTCACAGAGGGAAGCTATGACATCCTTGTCCCATCCGGGCCAGCATTGGACAGGATGAGGAGGCCTTGAACCTCAGTGCACTGGGCGCCACACCACACTCTCCTGCCCCTCCCTGGCCAGGTGGCAGAGGTAAGGAGGTAGAGGCCCTAAGGCATCCCTCAGCCTCCACACCCCTTTCTGAATCTCCCATAAGGCTCCCTGAATGAGAGAGCTGAGGGCCAGGAGGGAGTTTCTGGGTCAGAATAACACTGGACCTCTCATCCCTACTCTGCCAGGGCCCTGAGAGATGGGCTAAGGCAACTGGTCTCATCTCCATTTCATAGATGAGGGTTCTGAGGTTCAGTTGGTGATAGGGAAAGAAACCAGCCCTTTATATGCTCCAGTGCTTCCTGTCTTTTCCGTTGTAAAGAGAAGACAGCTGGCCCTCTTTCCCAGCTAGTTCCAGGAAGTTTGAGTCTAGACAAGCAAGGAAGGGGGAAGTATCATCTCTAGTTGGGGGAGCAGCCTTTTTAGCTGCTGCTGGTAAAGAGAATGAACCTTAAAGTGGGCAAATAGTCACCCTGCCTTCTACCAGAAAGAACACCAAGGGTTAGGAACTGAATGAAGATGTTTTGTAATTTTGAGACCTTCTCTGTTTTTTTTTCAAGTTCCTTTGCTTCCTCACATTTAGCCTAAAAGATGAACCCAGCGTTCTCTCAACTCATAGAGATTTGCCCAGGGTCTCATGGCAAGTTAGCTCAGTCTCACGACTCATGACTGGTTCCTTTCTACCACCTCATTTTGCCTGGGGAAAATAGTTTTGCAAAAGTTGAAGAATGGAAGAACTGGAAACTGACCAGCAGCGCTGGGACCCTTTGTGACAGGCTCTATCCATACCACCTCCATGATAAGCCCTGGCACACAGGAGTGTAGGCCCACCCGCTGCCAGACACCTAGGGCCAAAGAAACTGAGGGAAGGGAAGCAGATTTTAGAAAAGGGAACCATTCATAGCTGATTAAGTTTTATTTTGTTTGCTTACTTGCCTTTAATTACCTGAGGGAAAGGATTAGGAATTTATTTCCCAAGACGATAGGCTTGAGGAAGTTATAACTAGGTTGTAACCTTAGCTTCCCTTTTGCTAGAAGAAAAAGCATGCATGGTTTTTGATGATTTTATTGTACTCCTAGATCTGGAAGAGTCCTAGGAGAGTAGAAGTGATGTGTTAAAGAGAGTCAGTGATAAGTGTCTTAGTGTGTAATGGCTGTTTTCCTCTCGGAGATTGTTTCATTCATCTACTCATTCATTCAGCAAACATACATATA
Organism: Macaca nemestrina; assembly: GCF_043159975.1. Classification (NCBI taxonomy): domain Eukaryota; kingdom Metazoa; phylum Chordata; class Mammalia; order Primates; family Cercopithecidae; genus Macaca; species Macaca nemestrina. Next base: position 184,830,335 of record NC_092125.1, read on the forward strand.
AATTGTGCTTGACTCTTCAGGCACCGCAGAGAGGCCACTTAGGCAGATGGCAGCTTCCACCAGCTCTGATTTTGAAATCGACGCAAGTCCTCAGAAGCAAGATACATGTAGCTGTTGGTTTGAGAACCATGAATTTTGAACCTGTAGACTGTACATCCTCCAAGTTAGAATGTTGATAAATCTGTGAGGTTATTTAAAAAACCCAAGCATCGTTTGGAAACTGGCAGACTAGGTTCAAAGAAGTGTGTCAGTTTGAATGAGTTGAAAAACACTTCCCTTACCTCTCTTCAGTTTTTTCCTTGGGAGGAGAAAGGGGAAAAAAGACAACAACTTGAAGTTGGCCAAACCACATTTTGAATTTCAGTTTCCTGGGTACCCACTGTCCTGGGTAGAGACCTGATCAAAGGGCCAGGGTGAGTTTGGGAATTCATTTACCTCCTATGTATCTTCAAACCCCTTCTTGACTTAAACTTGGTGGCTCTGAGAATTGCTTGCAGTGACTTCAAAGAGCTCATCTGGCATCTCCTACATGTAAATACCACTGTGCTGTGGCACCAGGTGTGAGGAGGAAACCCCTCAAGTGGGAAGCAGAGGTGGCTTTATGTTTGTGGATTAGCAATTAAGTAATTAATTAATCTCTCTGACACCAATAGAATGGTTTCCAAGGTAGTTTCAGCACAGCTTTCTGGCTTTTGGTGAGAAGTATGTTGCTATACTGAGTGTTAGCCCAAGCCAACCCAGAGCTGTCTTGAAGTATACTTCTTATACTCAGGAAATGTCAAAGCCAACTGCTGTGGAACTTTACATTTTACTTCCCATAGTAGTTGGTTTATACCACTACTTATCGAATTACAATCCCAGTTCAAGGAAAAATAAAACCCCTTCTTTCCTGACAGTCTTGCTATATGCCTATGCATTATCTCTGTTAGTCCTCTAAGTGACATTTTGGTAGGTATTGCTGTGGTTAGTATTTCCATTTCATAGATGAGGACACCGAAGCTCAGAGACTTGCCTACAGCCACACAGCTAATAAATGGCAAGGCTGGAATTGGAACACAGGTCTTCCAGTGCCAGGCCCCCACTTGGCAGTCTCCTTTGTAAAGTAGCCGATGTTCCCATCAGCTACACAGCATGATTTGGAAGGAGTGAAAGGAAATGGAAAAACTGTCCATGAAGCTTACAGCTCAAGGCAAGTTTGCAAGCCAGAGTATAATTTTAGTTTCTGAGTTTTCAAGCCCATTCTGCTCTTTCTGTATTACCAACCTCCCTCTTACACAGCACACACAGCTGTCCTATCTCTTCAGTTGGCATTTGCTTGAATAAATCTTCGCTAAGGCTGTCCCTCTTGGAGGGTCCACATAACTCAAAGTTTGACTCACCTTTGACCTCTGTTCTCTCTTTACTCTCATTTATTTGCCAAGCAGGTTGTGAAAGTGAGAACTACTCATTTGGAGAGCTCACCATCATCTAACTGCAACTGGGCTCATAGTGTTGAATTTTATGTTTCTTTTTAGGAGGCTTAAACTGGTTTCTCTGTGCCTAGAGCCCTAAAATTCCAAGTTGTTCTATCTAGGCACCTGTGCTCTGTTACTGTTGTTTGAGTGTGCTAAATTTTTTTGTTGTCAGATGTCTCCTTACTGCTTTCTGTATGCCAGGCCCAGTGCTGTATTAAGTGAATATACCAATGCACCTCTGCATCTCAGGTACTGTGATTGAAATGACAGCGTGACCCAGGGGTGGCAGGCATTGACTTTTCTTGTCCTGCTATGTAGGATTTCTGTGGGGGAGGGAGTGATGGAAAGGAAATGGGTATCATCCTCAGGGAGTGTGTAATATGGGGGCCTCAAAGTAAGTGCTAAAGAAAGGTAGAAGCCAGGCACTGGGGGAACACAGAGAATGGACCAGTTCAAGGTGGGCTTGGCAGTTTATCTTTTAAGTTTTTCTTTTCCAGCTCCACCATCACTGCCTGCATTCAGGCCAGCATCAGCTCTTATCTAAACCAGTGAGGCAGTCTTCTAATTGATTACCCCGTCTCTGATCTATTTTCCCAATTGCTTTTAGAATAATCTTCTAAAACACAGTCTTAGTTGACTGCTCTTATTAGAACCTTCTGCATCTCCCTATTGCCTACTGAATAAAGTTTTAGTTTCTTAGCCTGGCATTCATAGCCCTCCTTAGACCAGCTCTATCCCCAGCCCCACCTTACTTCTCCAGCCTCACTCTCTCTTCCCCCTTCCCTGAGACCTTTGGTATTTCTAACTCTTCTGTGAACACACTCTCTTGCACTCCTTTGAGCCAGCCAGGATGGATTAATCATTGTCTGATATGGGGCCTCTGCCCACCAGGAGCTCACCTTCAGGTGGGCAAGGTAGACATGTGACAGAAGTTTGTGGTCCAGCCCCCTCCGCCTGTGATAAAGGAATAGACAAAGTACATTGGGAGCACCTTGCTTCAATGGCATTCCCTATTCCTCCCTCTGCCCCCGAGAGAGACTCTCCCCCTCCTCAGAACTCTTTTCACTTTGCTTTTGCCTTGCTTATGGATTGTAGCATTTTATGTCGTGTTTTCATTAGTCATGAATGTGCCTCTCTTCCTGCCTGACAGGGAACTCCTCTAGGACAGGGGCCTGGCTTCCTTGTGCCTACATCCTCAGTGCCCAGCACATAGTCTACACTGGTGTGCCCATGTTGAACTCATGAACTTTGGGAAGACAGGTGCATTTTTGTGCTTGAGGAGAGGGAAATAGCGGAGATAGGAACCTCTGCAGCAGCAGCTTGTTTTTCAGAATAGAAACCTGCAGTGGGATTTTAAGTTTTCATTCAACTTTGTTCATCTGGAAAAAGTCAGCATTCTTTATCACTCCCTCAACTAGCTAGAAGAAACCCCACACTTGGGGGAAATAGCTTCCAAAGCCATGTTCTTATTGCTTTGGTAATTTTAGCTCATTCAGGGCTCAGGTCCCAGCTTGGCATTGTTAGTCCAAATAGATCATTTGCTCCAGAAATGCTTTGGAACTTCTACAAAGTTAGCAGTGAAGCAGGGGACTAGCCGATTTCATATGCAAAGATTGTTGCATGTCATCAGTGGGAAACTGCCAACAAAAGGATTTATTTTCTTTAAAAAAAGTGAGTGAAAACTTTTAATTTAGGTTTTGACATGTTTTGCTGATGTACTTTGGAGCAAAGATTGGAACTTGCCTGCTGTCATCTGTTGCAGATTCTACTGGGATGTTAACCATTGAAGGTTCAGTCTAATGCAATTTCTCATGTTCAACAACCATATATTTGTTACAACTAAATAGTATGTGCTACAGAGTGCTTCAGACTTCTGATTCACAAACAGAAAGAAAAAATTGTCCCAGGCAAGTTGCTTTTTATGCGGTGTTGTGTTATTCAAGAGCATACTAGTTTTTATTTTTAAAAGCACACCCAGAAAGTGGAATTCAGATTGGGGTCTTTGACACCAAGACCAATTCTCTTTCTAGTGTGCCTACCTGTTTTGTCTTATAAGCTCCTTAGGGGCAGAAGTTGTGTGTACTCTTCCTACCAGAAGAACATTCGTAATCTGGAGAGGTTTTCTCTTAAGTTCCACAAGTATTGAGTTATACTAGGTGGTCAGCCTTATACTCCAGGGAAATGCAGGAAGAGGGATAGGCATTGTTTTTGTCTACCAAATATGTGGTAAATACCCACCTGGTTCCAGGTTCAGTGCACATATTCTACATCCTTGTGAGATAGAGATTTTTGTGTTACTCAAGAAAAGAGAGCCATTCAAACAATTGTTTAGTGAACACTGTAGGTGCCAGGCAGTGGGCTAAGTCTTCCCACATGGGTTGGACTTGTGGAGAAATATGAATCAGTTCCGTCCAAAATTCTGAGACCTAAACTAAGGTGGTGGTGGTCATGGTGGCCCTGAGATGTTTTAAGGAAGGAGAATTCATGGGACGTGGTAACTGACTGGTTGTAATGATGTGTGTGATGATGATGTGGTGATCTGGACCTTCCTGTCTTGAGGAGAATCCTATAAGTGTATCTGGTTGAAAGGGAAAATGATGAGTTTAGCTTGAGACCTGTCGAATCTTAAGGGCCCATGGAACATCTGGGTGGATATGTCAGGAGAACAAGTAGGCATTTGGTCTGAGGTTCAGAAGAGCATTCCGAGCCAAAGATCTCAATCTGGCAGTCATGAATATGGAAGGTCTGAAGTTACAGTGGGAGAGAGTGCAGAGTGAGAGAAGTATGCCAGGGCAAAACATCAGCTTTTAAAGGCACAGTTAAAGAAGAGCCTGAAAAAAAGGTGACTGAGAAGAAACAGCCTTCCCAGTCTAACAGATGGACTTAGAATCGGGGGATAACCAGCAGAGATAGGTGTCCTGGAAACCAAATGAGAAGAGAGGTCTTTGGATCCTGGAACTAGGCTTGTTTTGGTTTCTTTTAACTATATAGCAGCTGCCTTTTCTTTTTCACTCATTGGTCAGACATAGGATAGGATAGCTAAATATATAAGCAGGAAAGAAAAATATTTGCATGGGATGATAGTTTGATAATTTTCATTTTCTGAGTTTTGCACCACAGAGGAAGGATCAGACTTGTTCTTGAAAGCAGAGTTAGGATCAGATTTGGAAGGATCAGATGCCTGGAATTCACAGGCATTGGTGGGAGCAATATAACAGCAGAGAAAGCAGACAAATAATGGAAAGGACTTCTAACATGGTGCTGGAGGTGGCAAGCAGGTCGGGGGTATTTTAGGATGGAATACTGGACTATGGGAGAGTTTGGTTAGATGACTTCTAGATCATTTCCATAACTACCGAAGAGGAAATTTTAGAGTGCTGAAAGAGGACAGGCTTTGAAGTTACATAGTCTGGGTTCAAATTGTGACTGTGCTACTTAGAAGCTGTGTGGCTTTGGGGAGATTACTTCACATCTCTGAGTTCCAGGTGCTCATCTATAGCATGGAGATAGTAATTGCCCACTGTGTTATTTAGCAAGATAATATGGAAAAATGTCTGGCATATAGTAGATTCTCCTTAAATATAGATAACTGCTAGGAACTACAGTGGACGAATAGGTGCTGAGAGAAGAACAGTGACTTGCTTAGTTGTGGGTACTGCCCACTGTGGAAAGGAATGACTTAGAGGAACGAGCACATGGAAGGAGCACACAAGTTTAAAATTTAACTTGTGTGTATGTGTTAAATCCTCCTGGGACTTGACCTAAGCATGAAAGGCTTACTATTAATATTTTCTTCCATGTTTTGTTCCTCTGTGACGCTATCCTGGGGGCATTTATTGCGCTAACAGCCCTGTTGAGGCACATAGAGGTAGCTAGACAAATGACTCTGCAGAATGAACTTCCCAGTTTTGTCTGTGCCCCAGTCCCGTACCAAGGCCAGTGAGGTGGTGGGAGTGAGAACAAGGAGACCTACTGAAACCTGGCCAGCAATTCCTTCTCTCCTTATTTGGATGGCCTCAGTAGGGCATTTCTTCAAACATGCCCACTTGAGGGATCTTCTAACTCATCTACTGTTACCCTACATTACACAGCTGAGAAAGAAACCTGGAAGTCCCTGTGACTGGCCAGCGGTCACATAGCTAGATGGATCCGTTAAGGTTTCCTACTGTAGTCTTCATGTTTTACAGAAAAGAAAATCTAGAGAGAGGACTAATCACCAAATAGGTTAGTGAGAGAGCCAGGCCTTGATTTGGTGTCTCCTGATGTCTTTCTGCCACACCACAGCAGGGCACTTTTTTTTTTTTTTTCCTCGTAGTCTTGGCTGTGTATAATCCTTGAAACTTGAGACTTTTGTCTGCCTTGGATTTTATAAAAACAAACACTATTGGCCAGAGAATGCAATGTGTTTGTATTTTCTGTGGCATATCTCTTTTTAATGCAGACATAAAACTTCACAGGATTTTTGTATGGATGAAAAACTTTAAACTTATGTGTAGATATTTATAAGACCTTTATAAAGTGTTTTATGTGTAGCCTTTCAGAATTTCATCCTGGCTAACAAACTTATACCAAATTTGGCTCTATGATGTTGGATTATTTTAATTGTCCAGCCTGATTATATGTCAAATGGAAGTTAAGACAGAGTTTCTCCCATTTTAATAATACTGTAAATTCTTCAGGGGTAAATTCATTTTTGAAGACAGACTTGCATTGGGTTTCCTGTCACCTGCTTGTTTTTTCTAAAACACCATTTGCCTATTACCACCATGCTTCCTTTTTTCCCAGTAGTAAGTTTAATGGAATGTTTCTCCTCCTCAGATTAATGATACTAAGTTCTGCTATATTTTTGAATAGCAGTTTTTACCATATATTTTTTACAAGAAAGTTCTTTGTGGCTTTGAGTAGAGACCCTATTGGGGCATTATTTAGAGCTTTGTGGCTTTGATAAGCCTTGTGGTTCAGGAGTGTGGCATCAGGTCATATTTATATAGTGTTTACTTCAATTTGGGAATTCATCACAGTATTCTCTTAGGGTGTAGGCAGATCTTAGGAGAAAGGCGGGCACTTTAGGAAGTTATATTGACATATTCATCATTTTATATGTGCCTTATAGTTCATTTGAGAAGTTACAGCAACTTCATACTTTTTCTCTTGTTCCCATAGGATAATTAGGTGATAGAAACAGGGCCTGTATTAAACAGACTTGATTTGAAATGTTGGCTCTGCTATTTGCGTCTTTATGAAAGCCACCTCGCTTCTATGAGCCTGAGTTCCTGCTTCAGTAGAATTATTGTAGGGATTAAATATAGGGAGTTTGTAAGGAATGTTGCCCAGGGCCTGGCACATAGGAGGTGCTCACTCAGTATTTGTTGAATGAATGAATGCAATTAGCACATTGTAGTAGCTAGAAAGAAGGAGGAAAAGGATAATGCCCAAATCTTTGGTGGATTTCCTTGCCCTGGACATAAAATAATCCAGAAGTTGAGATTGGTGATTTTATCTTCAGAGGCTCCACATTTATTTTTGTTTACACTAAAACTAATTATTTGGCCTCAAGTTTAGAGCAGTTGCACAGACTGGCTAAGTAGAGAGCTTTCTTCATCCTTCCTAGTCAACTGCTAATTTATTCTGTGGTTTCTTAGAATTCAAAGCCAGAAGCATATCCCAAAGTCACATTAAAATGCCACATAAAGTATCTACTGTCTTACATGATCCACACCACCATTCACCTTCATTCATGTGACCAGTCAAGAGTTATAGCTTCTTGTCATCCTGTGTTCTGTCTCCTCCTCACATCTCATCCGTCTTGCTTGCCACTGTCACATTAATCTTCCTAAAACATCTCTTTCATCATGTCTCGGTCTGTGTCAGATACCTGCAGTGGTTCTCTTTGCCATGAGACAAAAGCCAAACAGGTAATACACAAGGGTAGCCTAACAGCTGCTATTTATTGAACATCTATGACAAGAAAGGCACTGTGCTTGGTGCTTTTACATGAACTGTCTCTTTGGAAAAGAGTTTATTATCCCCACTTTACTGATAATGAAACTGAGTCTCAGACAGGTTAACTAGCTTACCCCAAGCTCCCACAGTTAGTATGTAGCAAAGCCAGAATTCCAAATCAGGACCACCTGATTCAAAAGACTGCACTGTTTTTGCTAGGTAGATACTGGGCCTCCTTCTCCCAACTGTTTCTTCCATTTGTTATGATGACACTGAATGTTCAGTAATCTTCTGTGGATATGAGGTATATATACCTTCAACTCAGGATTAGGGTTAGGAAGGCATAGAGAGCAGATATTTGCACTGTATAAGCCAGTGCCTCTCACAAAGTCAAACTTTGCATTTTGGTTGGGTTCTTGTCATATACTGGGTTGTAAGGACCAAAAACACAAGGACTACTTAGCATAGTGCCAAAACCAAAACAGGAACTTGGTAAATGCTCACTGCCTGCAGAAAAGAATAAGCAGAGGACTTGGGTCTTCCTGAACCCTCACCCTGGGAACATGGGTCCAGGAAGAGACTGGGAAGTATTAGGATGGAGCCAGGAGGTGGTTAACTCTCAGAGGAGCCTCGAAATCCCCCTGGCCAAGCATCGAGGCAGCCAGGATCCAGGTCAAGAAGCATGTGAATGAAGGTGCTATCTGCTTCTGTCTGTTTCCTGAACTCATTCATTACACTTCAGAGCTTCCTGGACTATTCAGCCTACCTTTTCAAAGAACCCATTCAAGCCCTGTTTCTGTTGTGCCTGGTGATGGTTGCTGCCTTCTGGAGACTTACTGAGGATAGAGGATGCGGTCTGGCAAGAAAGCGGGAGTCAAGTGGTCTTCTGCTTTGAACTTAGGTTGGGGAATTTGGATGTCCTCAACTGTAGCTATCATTCACTCATTCATTCAGTATTTATTCTGGCTCTACCATGTTCCAGGAATGTGTTTAGAGGGGATAAAGCATAGGCTTAGGAGGCATGTTGATTATAGCACATCTTGGCTGTGTACCTTCCCAGCTGGGTGACTTTAGGAAGAGAGTTTTTTTTCTTTAAGGCTCATTTCTTCTTTTTTGGGGGAAAAAAAATGTGGCTTGTAATACCTACTTGCAGGGTTGTTATGAGGTATAATTTTTATGAAGATCTTTATAGAGGTATCTGACATGTAGTAGACATTCCACAAGTGGTAACTTAATTTTCTATTGAGATATATTTCATTTGATGTGAATTTCACCATTTTAACCATTTTAAAGTGTGTGCAAGTGAGTGTTTTTTAGTATATATATTCCCAGTGTTCTGTAACCATCACCACTATTTTATTCCAGAACATTTTTATCACTCAGAAAGAAAAGAAATCCGTGTTACCCATTGAGCAGTCACTCTTTATTGCCCTTTTCCACCTGCTCTTGGTAACAACGAAACTACTTTTTGTCTCTATGGATTTACCCATTCTGAACATTTCATATAAATGAAATCAATAAATGGCCTTTGTGTCTGACTTCTTTTACTTTGCATAATATTTTTAAGATTCATCCATGTTGTAGCATGAGTCAGTACATCATTTCTCTTTATGGTTGAATGATACTCTCTTGTATGGGTATACCACATTTTGTTAGCCATTCATAAGTTGATGAACAGTTGGGTTTTTTCCACCTTTTGGCTGTTAATAATAATGCTGCTATGAACATTTGTGTATACGTTTTTGTTTGGGTATATGTTTTCATTTATCTTGCATATACACCCCGGAGTGGAATTGCTGGGTTATGGTAATTCTGTGTTTAGTTTTCTGAGGAGCTGCCATACTGTTCTCTACTGTGGCTGCCCATTCTACATTCCCCAACAGGAATGTATGAAAGTTCCAATATCTTTACATTCTTTACAACACTTGTTATTTTACTTTTATTTTTGATTTGAGCCATCCTAATGAGTATAAAGTGGTATCTCATTGTAGTTTTGATTTGCATTTCCCTAATGACTGACGATGTTGAGCTCCTTTCATATCATTATTGGTGTAGCCTCTTTTTATTATTTTTTCATTAAACATTTTTGTTTGATGAGTCTCTATTGTATGGATAGTTCTGTGATATGGGCCCTACCCTGAGGTTACTCATACACCAGTGGATAAGATCTTTAAGCTGATAATTGCAAATAGTAAGATAATAGACTACAAAGAAGGTATGTAGGATGTGTAGATGTGTAATGGCACCTTTGAGAGCAGGGAAGAAGATGAGTGGAAGCAAAACAGAGTTTGTCAAGCACACAAGAAAGAAGGGCATTCTAATTAGATGGAAGAGCCTAGAGCCTTGAGTATAGCTGGTAGGGCGATGAGGCCTCCTGTCATCAGATGGGGAGTGTCACCCATCTTAGGCAGCTAAGCAGGTCTCTACCTCCAGAAGCAAGCCTGCCCCAAGCACTAAGCCAGCAGAAGCCAGCAGGCAATCCTTGCTGAGCTCTGTCATCCACTGCGTCTTTGTGTCTTTATCTCTTTGTCGGGGCTCTGTTGTTTTCAAGGAACATTTACTGAGCTGATTTGATCCGACTTGAGGTAGATATTGTATCTCCATTTCTACAGAGAAAAATTATGCTCAATGAGGTAGCCGCTTCCTGACATCTCACACCTACAAAGCGACAGAACTGGACTTGGAATCCAGGTTGTCTGATGCCTAGTTTATTCCCCATCGGCACACTGAGCCTCAGCTCTTCTTAACTTGGCATTCAAGGCCACTTATTTTCTAGTTCCCACCACCTTTTCTTCCCTTCTCACCTCTCCCTCCTGCCTGTAACTGAACCATCTCAATCTAACCATTTCGATCTAAATATTTCCCCAGCCTTCCCCATTTGGCTTCTATTCTTTACCCCTCTTGTGTAGTCCAGATTCTTACCATCCTTTAAATGGCTATCCTTTTATGAGCACCAACTGTTGAAGTGCCATTCACTCTACTCAAGTTTTTAACACACCGAATTGGTAATCTTCACAATGTTCTGCAATGTGAGTAGGAATTATTTACTTCAATTCATAGATAAGGAAATAGCCTCAGAGAAGTAAATTAACTTACTCCTAACTTACCTAGCAAGTAAGGAGTCCAGCTCAAATGCCACCTCCTTTCAAAAGCCTTCCAGGGTTACACTGACCGAAGTGATTTCCCTTGCTCCCAGAATCCTTTAGCAGTTGCTTCTCCCTTATTCAAATTCAGCTTTTGAGATCTTGGGTTATCTTTTCTTGTGTTTTTATCTTATATCCTCAGCTGGATGTTTGTTCATATGTGTCCCTAGGACCTAGTTTAGATCCTACAGAGTAAATTCTCAGTAAAGGTTAAGTCAAGGCATAGAAAGCAAAGCTCTGGATCTGGAGTGGTCCAAGTTCTTCCCCATTCATGTAATGACACTAACTTCTGTGACCTTGCACAACAGTGAGCTCTCCAGGATAGGGACCCTGTTCATCCTGCCCCTCCTTTATTCCTGGGCCTGAGAGTTGCATGCATGGATGCACAGACTTCACCATTTAGAACCTTATTTTTCTCATCTGCATTTTGAAAAATAGAATTGGATGATCTGAGGATCATTCTCCATCCAGATGTTAACGTGGTTTTGTGAGTCCGAATGATTGCTTTTCTCCACACCAACATGATCCTGAGCTACAGAGTTTCAGCCCAGGAAGGCATAACATAGCTTGTCATTTCTAGTTTGGTGGCTCTGCATGTCAAACTTTGTCCTGAACTTGTCAAATTGAAGACTAGCCCAGGAGCTTTGCCCCAACACATTCAGAAATCCTAATACCACCCTCATCCTCTCTCTCTCTCTTTCTCTCTTTTTGTCTGTTTTTTTCCACACACACACATACACACAAACATACACACATACACAAACACCATGGTAAGATAATTTCATCTGAAGTACTTTCTTTAGGTTTTACATTTTAACATCCCTTTAACTTATAAGTCAGCAGTGATTTGTAGGAGGGAAACTGTTGCTCTTTTAGAAAACCCCGAGTCCCTATTGTTGTTCATAACCCATTGGATGCGTTTTATAGGCACAAAGAGTGCAAGAACGAGCCATTGTTATGAAAATAGAAACCCAAGGGTTGCTCCTCTGCTCAGTGGGAAAGGCCATTTTCATCCCTAGGGGGTTGTTAACAAAGACCACCTCCTTTTTTTCTGAGCAGTTCATTTATCATCCTTACCCTACTTAAGTCATTTCTTCATTTTTTTAAATTAAATCTCTATTCACTTTATGCTTAAGAGAAGAAAATGATTCAGAACACATTGACAATACCAATTATATTGTGCCATCCATCGAATGGCCAGTGTGTAGCAGGCACTGTCCAGTGAGTTGCGTGAATTATTGCTCTCATCCTCACAACCTCCATTATGTCCAGAGAGATTAAGGCCCTTACATACCTGTCCTCTTCCTGTCGTAGAAAAGCTGAGGTTCACACTTAAGTCTCTGATATTGGACTCCCACCTCTGACCAGCTGGGCCTTCATCACTAAGACTGTTTGGGAAGATTCAGCATTTGAGTACATTCTGGAATAGTTATGTGCTTATAAGCTGCCTTCTCAGCTTTACTAACAAGTTGTGAGGAGAGAAGCCTGGCCTGGGAACAGTGTAAGAGCATGTTTAACACATGCAAATACATGCATACGTATACACACACACACACACACACACACACACACACCCCTTCAAGACTGGATTTAACTAACTACCTGGCCATATGCTACATCCAACATTGGGCAACATGCTACAAAACACATTTGGGATATAGCAATGGGAACCTTTGAGGACTATGAGAAACAGCAATCTCTAAAGTGTCAATTTAAGCTTTGAACACAAAGTATTTTACCACAAGGGTATAGTTCCAGAAAAGATTGAGATTTTTACCTCTGGAGCCCTCTTGTTTGAACTTTTATTTTTGGACATATCCAGTGAGAGACAAATCTGGAAAGTCCAGTTTGAAATCTGTGCAGAAAAAAAAAAAAAAACAGATTATCTGAAGTTGAGCTTAAAGAATGAGAAAATGAGTAGAAGTAATATCCTTTTGTATTTGTGTAGCACTTTACGTTCAGTATGTGTTGTCAGCACATGTAAGCAGTGGACGAGGTGCCAGAGGCCTCTTTCCCACTCCTGGCTGTTCCTCAGCTCATGCCGTTGGCAAGCCTCTTCCATCCTCTGGGTTTGAATTTCCTCATGTAACATGAGAGAGTTGGACCACTTGTTCACTGAGGTCCCTCAGACTCAGGCATGCTGAGATTTGATACCAGTAAAAAGGGGATAAATGTTATTCTTCCCCCGTCTGCCTTACCTTAGCCTGCCTTGTGTAGGGCTGTGGAGATACCCCTGCCCTTCCTTACATCCCTATCAGCTATAATCTCTCTCATGTCTATTGGTACTTGAGCTGACAGAAACCCACCAAGTTCTCCTGGGAAGACACTTGGCTTAGAAAGATCACAGTTGAGTTGAGGGATTCATGGGCCATTTTAGTTTAGATCAGATAGCAATCTAAGGGCTGTTCCAATTCAAGATTCTAGAATTCCATAAAAGGCCACCCATTAGGGTACACTTAGAGAAACCCCTAAGCAAATTCACTGGCTGCTATTTCAACACTTTGTATGACAGTGCTTTTTGCAAGCACCTTTGTTCCTAGAGTTTGATCTGCACTGCTATTAGGATGCCTGCATGCAAGAGGGAACCGGCCTTGAGTTTGTTTGTTTGTTTTTCGTTTTTAACTGGTCTGGCCTCAATTATTTTCTAGCATTTGAGGTTTTGGGCATTCCAAACTCATAATGACTCATTTTAACTCATGATGAACCTTGTTCTCTTGATATGCATTTTAGAAGACAAATCTGACCTTGAAAACAGTGTGATGCAGAAGAAAATAAAAATCCCCAAGCTTTCTCTTAATCATGTAGAAGAAGATGGAGAGGTTAAAGATTATGGGGAAGAAGATTTACAGCTTAGACACATCAAGGTAACAAAATCTTTTCTTTCTTTGGAAGTATGCGGGAGCATTTTCAGATACCTCATAGATAAAGAATTTCAGTCTGGCTTCCTCTCCCCATGTAAATGTCCCCTGGTATCAGAGGCCATGATTTTTTTCAGGGTAGGGAAAGCATGGGACAACTAGTGTGTATTTGCCTTGCTGGCCAACTTTCCAGAGAGCCCTGATTCATGCTGTGCCACCAAGCACGCTCCTGTTTGCATAGTCTGTGCAGTGTCATCGCTGTTGGAGGTTTGGAACGGTGTGTTTCTCCTTGGCCCACAGCTCTGGAGAGGCCACTGCTGAGCTCCGACAACGTTAAGCAGCTGTTCTTGGGGAGAAGTTTAGGGCCAGTCACTGTCAGATTGCCCCAAATTGCTAAGGCTGGACTCACCGGGAAGTGCACGAGGTTCACAAAAGGGATCTGTGAGACCTTGGGTTAGATGAAAACGTTTGCATGAGGTTGTATTTTCTTGCTGTGTGCCCCAGTTGGTCTCCAGCCTTTACTTTGGAAACTGCTGAAAATCTTGTTCGGCAAGCTAGCTGTTTTCTTCTGTGCAGTAGATACCTGAGAGGAAGGGAGAAGGAAGATAAGGAAATGGGATGTCTTCTGCATTGCCCATGGTCTGATTTTGGACACAAGGTTGAGGGTGTTCCCAGGGAATGTAGCTGAGTTCAGTTCATGGCATTCACTGTACTCCTGCTATGGGCCTGAGCCTGTGCTGGTACCTGGAGCCATTAGCCAGACATGGTCCCTGCCTCCAGGGGTCTCACATTATTGTGACGCAGACATATTGTAACGATCACTTTAGATAAATGATAAATTCATCTACACTGGTAGCACCTTATCCCAGCAGATAAAACGACTTAAGATTTTGTCATGTAACACAATATCAGAGTCATAGTTTCATTGGGCTGGGTTTGATTTGGTTTGGTTTTCCTTAAATTTCCTGAAACTTAGTGAGAAGTGCCTGTCCTCAGTCGTCTGCACTTCCTACAAGTGCCCCAGTCAGGAGAGCTCCTAACCCTACTACCCTGAGTGAAAGAATTCATTTGATCCTGTAACTCTCACTGCCCCTCAGTAGAAGCTGTAGCTACCTGAGCTAGAATTTCCTCTGGCAGTAGAACCCCAAGCCCTGGGGGAGTCCTGGATAATTCTTTTGTAAATTAACTTTCTTCTCTCTATCCACTGTCTTGCTGAGGGAGAGGCTGGCAGACGTGGGGGGAAGGAGCCTTGTACTGGAAGTTAGATTCCAAATTCTGGTTTTGGCTCTGTTTGTATCTCACTATGTGACCCTAAGTGTAGTCCTTCCCCTCTCTGACCCTCAGTTTTCTCACCTGGAACATGAGGAAGTGAAACTGAAAGTACCTTTCAGTGCTAGAATTCTTTGAACTTTTCGGTTGAGTAAACATTTTTCAAGCCCCTACTGAGTGCCAGTTCTGAGTGAGTAGGCAGAGGAGGAACAGAGAAAATATGACATGTTTTCTTCCCTAGATTAGAGTAGACTAGAGTTTTTAACATCCTTTCCATCTAAAGCATTCTTGATGAAAAGTTTACATGGTGAATTGCCTTTAGGGGAGGAATTTTTTGTTTTTGTTGTTGAAGAAATTTGTGACTCCTCTGGGATCAGTTGGCCTGGCCTGATTTCTCCCTGATTCTCCACAAATACATATTGAACACCCCCATGCGCAAGCCACTGCCTAGGCATTGTGGGTGGGCTGGGGCCTGGGGAATTGGGAAGGGTGGTCATGATATATGCATCCAGGAGGCAGAGTGGTGAAAGGAAAAAGTGCAGGCCTGGGAAATCAGTATCCTGGTTATGACTTTGGGCAAGCCTCTTCCCCACTCAGAACCCCATTTATAAAATTTATAAAATGTTTCCCCATTTATAAAATGAAAGGCTTTGACTAAGTGTTTGCACAGGTTTCTCCAAGCACTGATGTTCTGTGATTCTGTGATTTTAGGATTGTCTGGGGAAATATTGAGCTGCAGTCCAAGAAAGTCCCAGCTGCCCTTGCCTGAACTGATTCTCGTTGTCCTACACAGAGACCTGAGGGGCGGAAGCCGAGCGAAGTGGCGCACAAGAGCATCGAGGCCGTGGTGGCTCGGCTAGAGAAGCAGAACGGCCTGAGCCTGGGCCATAGCACGTGTCCGGAAGAGGTCTTCGTGGAGGCCTCGCCAGGCACAGAGGACATGGACAGTCTAGAAGATGCTGTGGTGCCCCGGGCTCTGTATGAGGAGCTGCTGCGCAATTACCAGCAGCAGCAGGAAGAGATGCGCCACCTCCAGCAGGAGCTGGAGCGGACTCGCAGGCAGCTGGTACAACAGGCCAAGAAGCTCAAGGAGTACGGGGCACTTGTGTCTGAAATGAAGGAGCTCCGTGACCTCAACCGGAGGCTCCAGGACGTGCTGCTCCTGCGGCTTGGCAGCGGTGAGTGCCCCAGCAGGCCACCTACCACTCCACATGGGTGGAATGCTTCATCCAGATCCTCTTCTGGGAGGGGAAAGGGGAGAGGGAGACCAAGTGCCGCGGAGGCTAGGGAAGGACAGCCACTTGGCTTATCAGTTGTCTCAAGGAAGAGTCACTCCCACTCATAGTAAATCTGATAGGAGCTTATGTATGCAGCAGCCTCAGCTATGGGAACATTGGCGAACATGGGTCAGAGAATAAGAGCTGACAAAATATTTGTCACTGCTCACTCATTTATGCATTCATTCAGCAAGAGGCAGTAACAGGGATTGTAGGGAACCTCTCCAAGGAAATTTCAGGATAGTAAAAAGAAGTAGACATGATCCTAACAACATGTATTAGTTTAAGTCAGAAAGTGATAAATGCCAAAGGAGAATGCTGACAAAATGATATGAGAGTTCAGGGCTTGGAGTGGTTATTCGTAACTGAGGGCGTGGAGAGACTTCAGTAAGGAACTGAGGTTTGAAGGGTGGGCAGTGTTTCAAGGCACAAGAGGAGGCTGAGCAGCACTCATGAGCATGGGAAAATACCTGGAGCACACTAAGAGGAATAATGCAAATGTGCTTTGAGGACAGAAGATGGAAGGACTTGAAAACGACCAGCCTGGGATGTCTGAACTCGTTTTGGTAGGAATGGAAAGCATTAGAAAGCTTTGAGCAGGGAGGCACATGACCTTAGGAAGATGAATATAAAGACGTATAAAACTCCTTTGGTTTGCTCACAGAACTTTAAATAGGTTCTTATATTGCACTCTATTTTAACTAATCAGGTTTTCCAATCTAAAGTGGTTTAGAAGCAGGGATCAAGAAATCTGAGAGGCAGCAGCCTTGACTGCCAGAAGAAATGACTGCCTACCAGAGAGAGAAAGACAGAAAAATGCTTTCAGAACATAAGAATCCAGAACTGTAAAAGATAGAGCCCAGTCAGTATTGAGGAAATCAGTATAACACAAGTTCATTGCCTCCATAGCCCCTGAAGACAGTAATTGATAAACTCTGAGTCAGTGTGCTTTGCTTGAAGAAGGTGGTAATCTAGTCTAGGAATATCCTCAAAGTTTAAATAAAATATGGTTTTGCCCTTATGAAGGTTTTCATTATCTAGATAATATATTTAGATATGAAGCTTCATTCTTCTTTGATTTATTCTTACCCTAATTTACTTATATTTGTAGGTGTCATTTGCTTCTTAAAGTATGTCCCCAAGGTAGTGGCTCAGTAGATCTTTGGATGGTCCAAGGAGTCAGTAGAGAGGCCTTTTCATGCCCTTGTCATAGAAAAGGAAACTACATTGGGACTTCCCCAGAGTCACTTAGGGAGGCAGAGGTAGAGTTCTGTCTCAACTCTAGTCACTCAGTTCATAGGCTGGAGTTTGTCCACTCCCGAACTCTACCATTGCTTTGGCAAGTCAGTGTCCCAGATCATAGTCTACAGAGGTTCACAGGGACACGAAAAGTCGCATATGGTTTGCAGCTTCAAAAGTTAGTAAAGTTCTTTATTAAAACAAAATCTCAAAGAGAAATCATAAATGTAAAAATTTGTAAAAGCTATATTGTTCTTGTAGCGGTGATGGGGGATGGGGATAACTGAAATTTTCGGAGAGGAAAAAATGTTTCCCAATCTTAAAGTGAATAATTTGTATTTTCAGTGTGCTTTGTATGCTATGCCTTTTATAAACTTCTTGGGGGCTTGTGGGGAAGTACACCAAAAACAGAAATTCTTCGTACTTAATTCAACTCCCAGGGAAACTACCTGTTTTTCATGATTATGAACTGAGTTTAAACTCCAGAAACCACTCCTAAGCCTCTGGGGTGGTAAGACACCCTGCATTTTACATCATTAGATGCCTCTTTTAGTCCTAACACATGTAGAAAAACTTGACCTGAAGCATAGTTTCAGTGTCTTGATCTTTCTAGGCTCTCCCATCCCACAGGCCTTGAAGGCCATTGCACAGACCACTGGATAGCTCTTCCCTGATCTGAGTCACCATCATCATTACAATGGGTTGGACTCAACATAAATCAGCTGGAGCCCCAAGTATGCATAGGGCACCCACCCTATCCTCTCAGGACTGCAGGCATCCTGGAAAATCACACCCACTGTCCCTCATCTGTGAAAGCTTAAAAGTCTATTGATTAACACATGTTAATAGGAGAATGGTAATGTGCCAAGTTCCAAGACAAATCCACAAGAATAAAATAAAAGGGTCCCTACCCTTAAGAGGAGGTTGTATGTTTTCATGGCCTGGATTCAAATCCCAACTTCCCTACTTCCCAACTCTGTGGCTTTGGGAAGCTCATGTCCTTCCTTCCATTCTTCCTTCCTTTCCTGTGACCGTATTTTCTTCCATGAATACTTGCTGGTCTCCTGCTACATGCCAGGGATCTTGCCTAGTGTAAGAATTCAGTATATTTGCAATACAGACCTTGCCCTCTGCCCTTGAGGAGTTTAAAGTTTGATGAGGGAAACAGATCCTGAAACAATCAGTGACAGCACAGTACATAAATGCCATCATAGGGACAAAACCATAGAGGACTGTGGGACAGCAGAGGGAACTACCCACCAGATTTTGAGGGGTCAGAGAGGGAAGGCTTCCTGAAAGAAACACGTTTTAGGCTGGAGCCTGAAGGATGAATTTTTGTTACCGAAACAGGAATCAGTAGATGGGGAGAGTGAGGAGCAATTTAGGCAAAGAGCGTGTATGTCTCTGACCCTCAGTGTTCTCATCTGTAAAATGGGAATGATCATATTACAGCCTTGTGACACACAGCATAGTGCCTGACATTCTGTTAATGCTTGATTACTGTTAGCTCCTGTTCAACATCATGTAATGGAGGAGCTAAGACAGAGTTAACTTTGGCTTTTAACTCAGGCACCCCCAGCCTGTAGTTGGCTATATGACCTTGGGCAGGTTAACTAACTTCTCTGCCTCAGTATCCTCTTACAATATTGAAGATAAGAGGGGTTATATATGTTTGTTCATTTGTTTATTCATTCAGTCAGCTAACTTTGACCAAATGCTTTCCGAGCCTAGGAACTTGGGGATATCCAAAGAAGACTAAGACATTGGGAAGCAGGAGAGGGTAGTGATGGAGGTAAACATGTTATTAAAACACAGAGTGCCAGTTCTGTGGGAGAGGTTAGCATCTGAAGGGAGAATTCTCTCGTGGAAAGTCTAGTAAGATATCCCCTTGCTGTAACAGATCGTGATCTATAAACACCACTAAGAAGGCAGAGAACAACCAGAAAGCAAATGAGAGACCCTTGTTTGACTCATGGCTTCACTTGCCCTCTGATAAACACGTCCTGGCTTAGGGTTGATGTAGGGCTCAGGCTTTGCCATTCTCTGCCCCCTGGGCCTCAGTTGAGTGTTGCTCCTGGAGGCATATCCTTGAGTATTTTTATTTGTCCACCTCAGCTAGGGGCCTAGCTCAAGGGCCTTTGTCTGGCTTGGGTGCTGGATCATTCACACCATAACAGGCAAATTCAGAGATGAGGGAGGCCAACAGGTCAGGAGGTGCTCAGTTTTCAAAAGAAATCTACCTGCCTGGAAGAATCATTATTTACTCACCCACGTAGTGGCGTCCTACGAGTGGTAGATGGTAGTGGAGAGCAGCCGCCTGGTCTTTTCAGACTGATGGGGACTCAGAGTGGGAGGCGGGTCTGTTAGCAGCCAGGAGTTATAATGGCACACCTTGGGGAGGTTGGGGTCAGAAAGGTGGAGCCACACCCAAGGGTGGGGGATAGCAGCAAGAGAGTATGTTTCAGAGGCTTCACTGAATCGTACACGTCTTCATTTGTACATTTATTCATTCTTTCATTCATTCCACACACAAGAAAAGATGGGTTTAATCGGAAGTATTCCAACATGGAGTCACGGAGTTGTGAAAGAACTTAGGCTCTAGACTGTCACCCTCATTTTGCTGATGAGGAAACAAGCCCAAAAAGTGTCACTGGCTTATTCCTGAGGGTCTCCTGACCCTGTCCTGTGTGCCTCTCTCTGGCCCCTCACCTGTATGACCTTCTTTAGCTCTTAGACTTCAATTTTCCCAACATGGGGGTGTCCCCTCCATCCCCGTTACTCCCCACAAAGGACATCATCTCTCTCTGTAAAACAGAACTTTCCTTGTCTGTGATCTTAGCATGGTAAACAACCCCACTGTCCTCCACTGTCAAAATTAAATAAGGAAGCATATGTAATAACTTTAGCCCTGTGACCCCTATATTGTAAGTGTTCAATAAATGCCAGTCCCCTTTTCCTTTTTCTCCCTTTCCTGCCCATCTTCCCCCAAATAAGGAAATGCCGAGGATGCAAAAAGCGTGGTGATATTCCAAGGTACAGATGTTTTTCTGTGTATATTCATTTATTCATTACTTTATTCAGTGAACAGTTATCAAGGGTATCCTTTGTTCTAGGACTGGGTTAGGTGCTGGGAATAACGTAATGAACAAGACAGAGTGCCTTTTTGAAAAACAATACACAAGTAGATTAGAATGGTGTGTTTAAACGGGGCATTGGCAGCCACAGAGAATTTTAGGGGATGAAGGGAAGCGGAACAATAGAGACCCAGCTGGGGGAGGGTAAGCCCCCATGTGTGAGAATGGAGTAAATTCTAGGGTCTCTCTTGGTTTCTCCTCAGCTAGATTCCCTGTTCTTAGAAGGCAAAGTCCAAGGCTACGGTGTCCTCCCCAGTTTGTTACACTGTAAGTACCACTTAGATAGTATAATTCATTGTGGTGTGACTCGGGTAACATTAGTTCAAATAAGACTCTCAAGGGCTCTGTGAGGAATCCAAAGAGGAGCAGATGTAATCTTTGCCTTCAGGATGCACACAAGTCTCACAGGGAATACGTACATGTACACAGCATGACACCAGGCAAATAAAATCAGTGTTGTAATTGCAGGAGGGAGGCAGATGATGATATTAGATTTCATGTGTGCTGTGTCAGGGAATATAGGCAAAAATGATGAATTCTAACCAGAAGAGGCATAGATAGAGTAATAACAGTAATTCACATGTGCATGGCATTTTACCGGTTTCAAAGCACCTTGACATTTTTATCTCATTGGACAATTCTGATAGTCTTGTTGCAAGGCCAGGTAGGGATTATTATCTCCATTTTAGAGAGGAGAAGGCAAAAAGAAGAGATAATGTCCTGTTGGCTAGATCATAAGCTGGCTGAAAGTTTTGAAAAAGGAGAAAGCCATTGTGGCCTGCATATCTGTTTCAACTTTTTAGAGCTGGATCACTAACACCTCTGTAACCCTCGGGGTTTGTACCTTGTGTGCTGTCCAAGGTCCGTTAAAATACCAGCTTTGATCTTTAAAATCCTTTGCAGTCTGAACTGGCTTCTTTAAGCCCAGGTCTCTGATAGTGCCTTAGAAAAGGCAGCTAATGTCAGCCAAATGCTTCATGCTGGTTTTCTCCTGTACTGGAGACAACCTGGGCTTCAGCAGCAGATATTACTTGGGTTTGAATTTCAGCTGTCTTAATTTATTACCTGTGTAACTTCATACACATTTTTTAACCCTTCTCAGGTCTCTGTTTTCTCCTCTGTAATATAGGTATCTTAAAGCTCACTACATACAGACAGGAGAACCAGCTCAGTAATTAAGAGCCCTAATGGGCTCTGAGGTCAGAAATACTGGGGTTTTCAATCCCAGCTCTTCCAAATTCAAATTTTGTTGCCTCGGGCAAGTTACTTAACTTCCTCAGCCTTAGTTTCCTCATCTGTACAACAGAGTGAATGATAGTATCAACTATTATGGTTTTTAAAAGGAGCAAATGGGTTGGGGGCAGTGGCTCACACCTGTAATCCCAGCACTTTGGGAGGATGAGGCAGGTGGATCACGAGGTCAAGAGATCGAGACCATTTCCTGGCCAACATGGTGAAACCCCACCTCTACTAAAAGTACAAAAATTAGCTGGGCATGGGGGTGTGCGCCTATAGTCCCAGCTACTCGAGAGGCTGAGGCAGGAGAATAGCTTGAACCCGGGAAGCGGAGGATGCAGTGAGTCAAGATCATGCCACTGCACTCCAGCCTGGCGACAGCGTGAGACTCTGTCTAAGGAAAAAAAAAAAAAAAAAAAAGGAGTAAATGAACAAATGCAGTAAAGTCATCTGCCTAGAGGCCAGCATATAGTAGGTGCTCAGTAGGTACTGCATCAAGATGTAGAATCATTTGAAGATGCGCATGAGAAAATGTGTTATATAGTGCTTGGCACATCGTAGGCACCCATTATGCTACAGCAGAACACAGATGTGATGGTCTGGCATGTCTTAATCTTTGGTCAACCCTGAATGACTCCTAGAGATTTCCTATTTCCCCTTGTAAGTCCTTAGAAATCATATTGGAACAGTCTATTTTACAACCATGCCTGGACTTGATTTCAAGCTCACTGGTCTGTAGCTTATAGAATTTGTCCATTACCACCCCCAACTTTTCCTGGGCAGAATTC
Source organism: Macaca nemestrina (assembly GCF_043159975.1). NCBI lineage: Eukaryota > Metazoa > Chordata > Mammalia > Primates > Cercopithecidae > Macaca > Macaca nemestrina. Next base: position 184,852,676 of record NC_092125.1, read on the forward strand.
CATCTTCCCATCTCTAGCTCTCAAACCCCCATTTGACCTCCTGGATTTTTTTAGACATCACTAGTTGTGGCTCAGTCTTCTCTTTGCCAGGACTCTCTTCCTGGGGCCTGTTTGTCTCAGAGCTCTTTCCCATCTCTTTCAGCCTCAGTTCATTCTCACAGTGAGCTGGAGTACTATAAAAAAGTTGGGCTTTGAGAAAGGCCCAAAGCAGGTGGACAAGAGCCATTTTGTCTAGTTAGGTGTTTACATCTCCCTTGTGGAGGTGAGGCCCAAGAGGCCCACAGTCTGCCTGCCGGTTTACAGTTAGTGGTGGGGCAGTTTCAAAAACTATTGTACCCTGCTCAATTCAGATGGCACGAAGAGATCTAGTAGTAAGAAGTGGAGTAGGTGCTCTGAAAAATATTGGTCATCATCTACTTTGAAGGACTTTTTTTGAACTGTTGCCCAAATTAGAATTAGCCACAGTTTAAAATAAACCTAGATTATTTTAAAAGTTGATTTCAGGCTTGCTGAACAATTCAGGACCCTCCTTTCCCTTTCTTCCTAGACTCCGTTTTCCTGGGGGCATTGGGGATGGGGTTGAGGGACAACTCCAGGCTGTCCCTTTTCTAACAACTGCCTAGGTATTTAGAACATCCAGAGGAAGTTGCTAGGCTTTTCCCCATTGTCAGAATAGGAATGTGTTTCTCCATTAGAGCAGGGTTTTGCCTTCCATATTGCCATGTAACAGGCTTGTTTTCTTTTGGATTTGCCAGTCAGGAAATGGAGGTGGGAAAGTGTTCATTACAGACAAAGCCTGGTCTCTGGAATACCTGCTTTCGGCCAGACACTAAATACCTTCCATATATAAAACAACCTCAGCAGTGGATAAAACAGGCTCAGAGAGATTAGGTTAACTCGCCTGAGGTCACACACCCAGGAAAGGGTAGAACCAGTTTTCAGAACTGAGGCCCCTCTTGCTTTGCCATGCATCAGGCAGTCTGATCACAGAGTCCCTCAGCCATGTGCTTCTGTGGCACTGTCCCTTTTGCCTGCCTCCTGATTAGGCCTTCTTTGTTGGCCATTATACCATCCAGTACTGCCGTGCATTCTGTGACTGCAGGACCCTTGAGCTGTTAGATGAATATTTCCTGCTTAGTTTAAAAGCCCACCACGTCTTAAAAGTTTCAGCCTTACCAGGCAACATGGCCTCAAGATACCAACCAGATAATTCCTGGAGTTTTCTTAGAAATTGCCACTTTAGAGAGAACCGAGTTCAACCTTTCACCTCTGTCTTATAGAGGGACAGCTGAGGCCCAGAGAGTAGAAAAGACATATGTATCTATGCCATGTGGAATCAGAATATATAGGATTTCATGAACCCAGTATCATGAAGCAGTGGAACGTTTGTGTTCAGCTAACATGGATGGATGGAATTAGTTTGGCTGCCAGGATTCAGCAGGTCCCGGAGGCTGGCCATACCCTCCCTTGCTGCTCCAGGGGGCACTCTGAGTGTGGGGGGTAATTCTTAGAGTCCTAGGACCTTAGTCCCATAAGGAACCCCAGAGTTCACCTCGTCTAGCCTCCTGTACATGACAAGAAGCTTTCTTTAGTCTCCCTGCCATGCAATCACTCAGCCTCCAGTAACATTCCCCTAGAGACAAGATGCTCACTCACTTCCTTCCAGTGCAGCCTGTCCCACTATTGGACAGCTCTGACTGTAGGAAAATGTTTTTGTGCAGGGAACATTATTGGATCCTTCCTCTGTTCCGAGCCCTGTGCTAGGCACAGAGTCATCAAATTGTTAAGCCCCCTTTGTGACCTTAAAGAAGTCACAGACTCATCAGCAGACTGTGAGGTGATGCAGGGTGAGCCTTACTTTGGTCCTGAGCTCCCAGGATGTTGGGGAAGGATACAAAAGAGAGCTCCTTACATGGCTGGGGTAGGAGAGTTGTGGATGGCTGGAGGAGGCCCCAGGTTAAGGGACTATCCCAGGCAACAGGAGAGCCTAAACAAAGGTTTGGAGTTGTAGGAGAGGCTGGCTTATTCAAGGAACTGAAAGTAGTTCTGGTTGGACGGCACAGTGAAGGGCGGGGTAGCAGGAAGAGATGAGGTTGCAGATACAGATGAAAGCAAGCAGAACTACCCCAGACCCTCCTGCAGGTGGTTCATGGGGGCACTTCCCCATTGGAGTGGCCTGGGGTGCAGTCCTTCAACTCCCGAGTTGCTGTTTTCCTCTGAGCCAGGTGAATCCATCAACAGCCATGTAGCAAAGATGAATCCCATATGGTCCCTACTCTGGAAGGGCTCATGGCCTGAAGGGAGTATCAGCTGAGGTCAGGGTCATGGATTGATTTGTTGGACAGACATCCACCATGTGATCCAACTTTGCCTCCTCATAACTCCTGCCCTCGGGCACTCACTGTGCCCACAGTGGTCCCTCAGGAACCTGGGAGCAGCTCTTGTGCTGCCCACCCCACTTGTTCCCACCACAACTCCTTAGCCCCCCAACCCAGCCATCTCTGACAGGGCGTTCTGCACCTATCCTGCCATTTGGATACTCTCTGGGCACAGATAGTTGGGCAGGAGGAAAGTAGAAGCAGCACAGATGAAGAAGCAGTCCAGTCTTCCCTGGCCACCAGAGGATAAGCTCAGAGCTCCTAGAGGTGACACCCTATTCCCCTTCCACCGCACCCCTCACGATTGTGGAGCTTTTCACAGACCCCCAAGGAATGTCTGAGAAAATCAGAGACTAGTTGAGGGTCACACAGAATGAGCATTAGGCAAGAAGCTCTGAAAAGTACAGTTCACTGAGGAGGGGCAGGGCGGTGGAAAGAGCTGTCTTTGGAGTCTGACGACGCTGAACTTGAGCACTCACCACCTGTGTGACTTCTGGCAAGTTATTTTACTGCTCTGAGTCTTTACAGAGATAATAAGGTCCATTTTGTGGGACCATCATAAGGATTAACTTCTTTCACTAAACACATGTTTAGTGAGTGTTCTGTATGAAGGACATTGTGCTGGGTGCTGGGGATATAGCAGCGAACAAGACTCCTCATCCCCTTGGTGTTTATGTTCTAGTCAGGGAGATATTAAACAATCACCTGACAGTGGGCTGAAAAATGCTACAGAGAGAAAAAAGAGAGATACATTTGATATAAGACACTTAACAAAGAAGACATTTGTAGGTTTCAGCCACCTTTCCTTCTCAAATATGTCATTTGAAATGGGCATCTGCACTTCCTCAAAGTCGGGGATAACCTTGACCCCCAAGACTGGGGACCCGGGCCTGCTTGTTTTACCTCTTTCTTCCTGGGTGGGCTTCTCCCGTTTGGAGCGGGGGCTCTCTCAGATCCATTTCAACTCTGCCGCTCTGTGGTTCACATTCCCTGAGGGTGTGGCCCCACTGTGGAGGCATCTGTGTGAGCCGCTGGGATCTTACCTAATCTAGGATTCATGCTAGAATTTTTTTCTCTTGCCTCTGCCCAACAAAGTCTGCTCCTGCCCTCACTCGAAGAAGGCACTCAGAAAATGGAGAGAGAGAGGACCTGAAGAACCCCGGCCTCGCTACTCCCCCACCTCCCCAAGATGTCACCCATCCATCAGAGCCCCAGTCAGAGATCACCACTTTCCCGAAACCTTCTAGGATCCCTTAACCAGCAGTGATCTCCCCCTCCCCAAATTCATGCAGATCATCACGTTGCACCCTTTGTGCACAGTGAGCCTGTGGTTTGTGCCACTTGCCTTCACCTTATGAGAACTACCCCACCCTAGGGTCTCATACCCAACAAGCTCCTCTCATCCTCCAAGTCCCAACACATAAGTTTGTGACCATCCTTCTGAAGATTTCCTAGTTTCCTCCAGAGGCAGCACCCCCTCCTTTACTTCTGCCCCAGTTTTTTTCCTAATACTTGTTAGCCACATGGGTGGTGGCAGTCTGCTGCCTGTCTCTTTCCACTGATAGACTGTGAAGCACCCACTTCCACCTAGCCCAGGGCTGGCACTCAGCGGTACTTAGTAGATTCTCACCAAAGGAATGAAACCAGATTTGTCTGTGTTTCACTGGAAGCCTAATGGGGCTAAGAAACAGAAGCACAGCTACAGCAGCAGGTGAGAGCAGCTGATGACTTCTGAGAGGGTCTGAGAAGGTCCACAGAGGGGGATCCTCCTACCCAGCTCTGGAGGCATCTTCCCTAGTCTTTTTCCAAGGCCTTTGTTTAACTCCTTCATTGTTAATGTAGCTGTTCCCATGCCCAGGTCCTTCTCAACAGTAAAATCATCTCTATTCTGCCAAATCTAGTACTCCCTGTGCCACAGCAGATGTTCTGTATGCATTTAAGAATTTTGACTTGATTTACTTGCATTTTTGAAGAAAATAGGATGGTACTTATTGCAGAGAAACTTCCTGTTTACTTACAGAAGTAAAAGGATTTAATCCTTTTTTCTAAAAAAAAAAAAAAAAATATATATATATATATATATATATATATATATTATTAACCTTTCTATTTCAGCTGAAATCGGAAATATTTAGTGTCCAAACACATATATGTTTGAAAAAATAGGTGATTTCTCAACCCAGAAGTCACACAAACATAAACATTTGTGTTAATCAGAAAGAACAGCATTAGTCCAGTTTATGATACAACAAGAATAGAAAATCGTGTAATTTCATATATTTGTTGCCCCAGCAAACACTTACAAAGACGCTAACTGTGTGTCATGCTTTCCATTTTAGGGAAAAAGCCAGTAGGGCTTACAGAGGCAAAGTAAATAACAGAACCAGGATCTTTACCAGGTTTTTCTGACACTAAATCTATTGCTCATCCGTTAAATCAGAGTTATTTGTATGCTCTGTAATAGTGCTTCACATGTTAAATCTGAACTTCCCCAGAACAGGAACATACTTTGTCTCTGGGTCCCCAGTGCCTCTTACAGAGCCGAGATCTTGATATGCAGTCAGGGGTTGTGAGATGAATGGGTTCATGAATGATTGAATGAAAAGACAAGTACTACCTTTCATGCTTTTAAAAAGCTTCCTTTACCCAGCTGAGAGGTTTCTTTCCATGGAAGAGATATTCTCCCCCAAATAAACCTCAAGTGTGTGTCAATATCGGAATGCAAATGGATCAAAGCCCTTTTTTAAAAAAAAATTCCTACTCTTCCCACAAAGTGAAAAAAGTTCTTTTGTTACCTAAAATATCTGCGCCAGATTGTACAATGCTGTCTCTTAACGCAAGTGCTTATTATTGTGGCTAATTTGGTCACATGTGTTTGAGGGAGAACAATGCCTCAGAAATTTTTTAAAAGCAAAACAGCAATCTGAAGCATTTGTTGTAATGAGATGTAAATTGCCAACATCAGTAGTAGAGCCGACTAAAATTTGCAATGAAGTGATTTTCCCCCCTCTTAAATTAAAAGCACTAGGGGCCCTCCCTGCTCTCCCCAAAGAAAACATATGCTTTTTTGTTCCTCTTCTTTCCGATCCTGTAATGCTAAACATTGCGCTCTATTGATTGATTCATTCCTTCATTCATCTGCCATTTTGCCCACTTCTGTCTGTTTTGTGCCTCAGTGCTAGGCCCTTCCAGAGGCATCAGCAGCCTGCATGGTGGCTTTTGGTAACCCCCATTTTGCAGGTAGGAAAGCTGAGTTGCAGAGAGGCTAAGATGACCTGACTTTAAAGTCATGAGCTGGGATTCAAACCCAGGTCTCCTGAAAAGTCCCTTTTAAGATGTACCTTTGGCTGGCTTTTCAAGCTGACTTTCTGTAGACAATATCCTGGAAAGAGGAGGCTGTTGCGGAGAGCTTTTGCCAGGTGTTAAGCAAATGGTGCTGACTGAGAAGTGTAGAAAATAAGTTTTTCTTGAGAGCCAAGATCTCAGTATAGTAGCTTCTGTATTTGACAGAAGTTTATCAGTCCCATAGGAGACCATCGTGAGCCTTGAGGGGACCATCGTGAGCCTTGAGGAGAGTGGGTGGGCTGTGGAGTACAAGGACCTGCTCTGTGCTGGGCCTGTGCTAAGCACTAGGGGCAAAAGCAGAACAGCAGGGCCTCTGTTTCACAGAACCTATGGTTTAGTAGAGACGAACTTAAGCGCACAAGTGTGACTTGTGTGGGAGTGGGTGGAGAGGGAGTGAACGACTATTTACCAAGCACCCACTCTGTACCAGACTCTGAAATCATTGTTCCATATAAATATATGAATATATATATACACACACATATAATATATATATAGTTATCTGATTTAATCCTCAGTCTTGCCAAGTCACTGTTATCTTTCCTTCTTTCAGGTGAGACAACAAGATCAGAGAGGTTAAGCCATTATATTTATGTGTACATTATCTCTTGAGGATAGAATGTGAATCAAGCACTGTGCCAGGTGAGCCCTGGTCTCTGACATAAAAAGACACAGTCCTTGGCTGCCCTCAAGCCTCCTCTCTGACATAAAAAGACACTATTTTTGGCTGCCCCCTCCTCCTTTTGTAGGGGAGACAGACATAGAGATGAATGAGCACATCTGATTACTATGGTAGAGTGGGGGCAGAGGGGTGGGGAGAGTCCAAAGGAAGGTGGAGCTCTACTACCCAAGGAAGATCACAAGTCAGCTAAGCAGTAAGTGGAAAACCCTGTACTTAAACCCAGTATTTGGAGCTCTGTCTCCAAATCCCAAGCCAAGGGCTAGAGAGAATTATTTACTAGTTTTTGAGGGGATAGGGCAGCCTCATTGAAGAGATGGCATTTGAGTCAGGCCTTGCATCACTGGTGGAGCTTGTGTAGGTGGACATCTGTAGGGGCAGAATGTTCTGGACAAAAGGAATGGCACAAGCAAAGACTAGGAGGCAGGAAAGAATGGTATATGTGTGGAGAGGATTAGGCCAGCCACTTTGCCTGGAATGGAATCTGACTGTGGGAGGGGACCAACAGGATGGAGCCGGAGAGGTGACTCTCTCAACCCCTGCTCCCTCTGATGTCCCTTAGCTGTCCCTCTGTAGACAGTGTGATAGCAGAGCCCTTTGTCTGGAACTGTGCCATCTGAATTGTCCATTCTAACTAGATGCTTCTGATTTCTAATTAACAGCCCTGATTTCTACTTCTCGGACTCCAAGAAAGGTTACAGACATTCAGAACAGCTTCCCACCTGCCCATGCCTCTACCCTCAAGCACCTCTGCTCAGCAGCAGGACTTTACTTCAGAATCTTTGTCACAGCCCATTAAAGTCCCTCTCTTCCTCCCCTCTCATGTCATGAAGAATTTACTAAGAGCCTGTCATGTACCAGCACTTCCCTAGGCTCCAAGATGCTAAAGGGAGTAAAGCTTTGCTATTGAAGAGCTTTATAGTCTAATGTTGAAAACCGACAGGCAGACGATTGCAAACATAATTTGCTAAAAGTAGTCACAATGTAGAGACCCCCCTACCTGGGAGTGATGACAGTCAAGCCTCACAAAGGAGACACCTGAGCTATGTCCTAAAGTCTAACTGGGCGCTTGGCAGACAGATGAGGTAGTGTTCAAGGCTAAGACAACAGCACAGACGCCTGGAACAACATAATACTTGGGGTACCTGAGCAGAGGTGAATATTGGTGGGGGAGGTAAGAAATGACCCTAGAGGTAAGGAGGCTGGTTGTTCTGGGCCTTATGGAGGCCATGGTGTGGGACTTAATTTTGAGGGTAGTGGGCAGCCTAAGCAAGGAAAGACAGGGTCATGTGGAAGATCCCTTTGATGGCCTTTATAGAGATGGATGGGAGAGAATCAACTGAAGTCACGGCTATACTGGATTCATTCTGTTGTCCAGCCTCTCATGGAAGGAAAAGGAGGCTTTAGAGGAAGGGCACGTTCTTGCTAAAGATGACTGTGAGTGCGTGGCTTTCATGGACCTCCTCTTTTCAGCCTATTATTTTTTTTCTGTTGGCTGAAGGTCAGACCTGGAAGAGATTTCACACACCAACTCAGCCATGTGCTTTAGGGGAAATTTAAGTAATTACCTCTTCCCAGATCTGAGAAAAGATCAAATGTCCCACTTGAATTTGTTTGTGTCTCAAAAATTTAACCTGTGATCCCACCCAGAGAGAAGAAACTTTGGTATTTGCTTCTGAAACTTTAGAATTACTCATTCATTGTCGTCATTGTTTTATTTACTTAGCACACATTTAGGGAGTGCCTACTCAGCGCTAGGTGCTGGGGACAAAGGAAAGAATAAGACCTAGGCCCAGCCCTTGAATAGGTCCTGCACATCTTATTGGGAGGTGCTGTCAGAACGATTACGATGCTATTGGTCCTTTGCTCTGCCAACTTCTGTATCTGTAATTTACTCACCTGTGGTCACACAATTAAAATATAGCATAGCCAGGAATGGGACCTGAAATCTCTACCAGAAGGAGTCAAGCTCTTTTATTTGCACTGTTCTGCTCCCCAGTCATCTTGCATTCAGCTTTGTGCAAGTTTCATTTGAAATCTTAGGGTACTACAGAGATTTCATCTTTCAGTTAGCAGCTGCCAGCAATTCAGGATTGATATTCTCTCCTGGGAAGCTGTATCATGAAGAATTTTAGTAACAAATTCACCAGGACCTTCACTGCCACCAACCAAAGTCTAGGATGTGTCAACTGAACCCAGAGTTGCAAGCAGATTGTTACAAAGGGCTTTAATATATAAAGAGCTTTGTACCCAGTTTTCCACATGGCTAGGATAAGAGAAGGCTGGTCTGTGAGTTCATCTGTTATCTAAGTTAACATGCACGGCCAGAGGGAGCTGCTGTGGCAGCAGCCAAATCTCTGATCTCAGTCAACTCCTGAAATGTTTGCATGGGGAGAATTTCCAGCATGTTAAATTATGTTGGCCTTTGAAGTTGTTCTCCCACAAAAGTTAATCAAGTCATTTGGCCTTATTTACCCATTTTCATCCTGTTTCTCTGCCCTTTAGTAATCAACACACAATAGGTGATTTTAAAAAACAGTCCATTTTTAAAAGCTAATGGAGAAAAAATAACCCCTTTAGAAACTATCACCATTTATCTAGCTTCCTTTCGCTGTTTAAACTGCATGTAATTTGTGTTGATTGCATTAAAATAAAAATCAGAGTAGCTGCTGGATCAGGCAATCAGGGGCTTAATGTGTATTGTGTTTTAATTTCTTGGTTCAAATGCTCCTGTCTAGATACTAGGTCTTGGGGAGGGGGAGGCCTTCACATTTTTGCCCACACTTTCCTAAGCTCCCTTCTTCTGTTACGGCCTTCTCCACTGTAAGATACTGAGGTGAGGATTTTGGCAAAGACACGATTTGCATATTCCAGTAATTGCCACCCCTTCTTCTCCAACCCAGCCTTAACAGAACCTCTTTCCTGTGCAGGAAGTTGAATCCCTGCCTTTCCATTTAGACAATGACAGCCTGGAAGAGTGCTTCTCATTCAAACTTGATTAGAGTCTAGTCCACTCTTGTCTTCCAGTTTTCCACCTTTTCCCTTGTGACATTCATGCCTCATATTATTTTCAAGTCTGGGTTTAAGTGTAGTTCAATGGACAAAAATAAGCTAGGATATTTTTGTGCCACTGTGTGCTGATAGATGCCTAGTTAAAAATATTTGCCTTTTATTTTCCTTGGAGTTCTAGACAGATTTCTTTTCTTAACTGCCTAGGTCCCGCCATTGATCTGGAAAAAGTAAAGTCAGAATGTCTCGAGCCCGAGCCGGAGTTACGGAGCACTTTCAGTGAGGAAGCAAATACGTCGTCCTATTACCCCGCTCCTGCGCCTGTCATGGACAAGTATATCCTAGACAATGGCAAGGTAGTGTTTTAAGCTCAATATCCATTCCCTGCAAGTGTTTGTTAGTCAGAGTAAAGGTGGAGAGTATGGTGGGAGCTTTCCAAATCACAGCTTGACTGGTTGGCCTCCTGGCCTCGCCCTGAATGACTGTTTCTGGAATTTGTATATTATAAGTAGCATAGCTTTGCTGGGGCGTTTTCTCTTCCTTCTTCCTTTTTTTTCTTTGTTTTTTTTTTTAAATATTGAGCCAAAGCAACTATAAAAGTAAATTGACATTTTAAAATAGCTTACTAGTGAGAAAGATATTTCTTAACTCCCATGAGAGTTTGATGAAACTTGTCCCACCTTCCTATGAAACCAGATGCCTAAAATTTATAAGGTGAGCTGGAAATGAAGTATCTGATTTACAGATAACAACTCAATTTGTATTCATTCACCACTTAGAAAGTATCTGTATGTTCTAAACCCTGTGCTAGATAACAGGAATACAGGGATGAATAAGACATACTCCCTTATCCCTAAGCCTCCTTCAAGCTGTGTATGCAGCAGTGGTTAGCCCACAGCCCTAGGACCACAGAGAACTCCTCAGAGTTATTTATATGACCTTGAAAACAAATCATGAACAAAAACTTAAGCACTATTAGTAATGGAATCGCTTTTGAAAAATCTTAAAGCCACATGATGATATATACCAGCAGGGCAGGGGAGGAAACTTTTCTGACATTCTTCTAACATTCAGTTGAACTGATCTTTAAAGAAGTATATCAGAGCCCTTTGTGTAGGCACTGGTGAAATTCAGCTTTAGTGTTTTGTTCTCTGCCACTGTGGCATGCATTACAGACATCGCCCCTCATGCTCCTTAACGCGTCATGTGTTGGTTCATTTTTCTTGCCTCATGCTTCAAAAGGTCTCTGTTTATTTAGTATCATTCTCTGGTAGGTTGATGAGAAAGAAAAATTTGTTTAATTTGGGTTTGTCCAGATATGTCTCTGCAACTGGCCAACCTGAGCCAAAGCAAATATTGTCAAGCTGAGGAAATGAAACGTATTAGTTTTCAGGGCTCTCTTGGATGTGCTGTCATTCCCTGCATCTCCCACTGCGCGCTTCCTCCCCTGCAGAGGTCCATTCTGCCTTGCCTTGCTCCCTTCAACAGGCTTGAAACATCAGCTTTGCAGAGGAGAGGTGGCATGACAGGTTGGAAGTCGGCAGCCTGGAGCCTGAGTTCTTAGTATAGCTCTACATCTATCCTACCTGTGTGACCTTGCGAAGGTCCTTCACTTCTCTGGGTCTCAGCATCCTTATCTGTGAAAGATGGGATCGGATTGATGCTCTCCAAAGGCCTTTCTGATTCAAACTGTGTATCTAAGTTTGGTGAACCTTCCCCAGTCAAAGATAAAAGTTAGGACTATACTATGTTTGTTGATTTCTTTTTAGTCATGAACACATTGTGGAGTGACTAGAGAGTTTTTCTTAAAGTAGCTTCCAAGAGAAATCTATTTCTCCCTTGCCTTGAAGGCTGATGGATAGTTTCAGAGCAGTATAGGGGGCCTCTTTTGCAAAGATAGCATTCTTCCCCCAGAAAACGAGTCTCTCAAACCTCATTTAATATTTTAACATGAGTTGAACAGCAAATCTTGAAAATGCCTATTTTGTTTTTTCATTGGTTTTTGCCAGCGTGTTGCTATAAGACTAACCTGGTTTTTGTTTGCACCTAATTGGTAGTCAGGCAGAGAGAGTTTTAAACGCAGAGGAAAGGAAGTGGACACACTGGAAATGATGGCAGCTTCCCAGCAAAGCATCTCCCACATCCCCCAAGTAGCCCTCATTGTTCTTGGCTCTGCTGTCTTCTCTAACCCTTCCTTCTGTCTGCACGATCAGAGGCCTTAATCTCTGCAAGGCTTAGAGCACTGGAATGGGATACATTTCCTAGTAGGAAATGATTTTTGTCCTATAAAACTTTTCACATAAATATATTCTGATCAAGTTCCCTCCTACCAGATGCCATATTTTTAATAACCTCCTTTGACACATAACACTAAAACTTTGGTCGAATAGTATACTGTGGTTTACATGAATCGGGCTTGCCACACAAATTTCTGATTTGGGTAAAGTGCATTGTGTTTCTTTGTCTAAAACGTTTTATTTCAAAAACTCATTGAATCATAAAGCTGCAAAGACCATTAAATTTTAAATAACCTAATTTATATGTAGTATGGATAGGGAAACATATCCAGAGAAGGGACTCCTCTACAATTACATAGCAGGTTAGAGGCAGGCAGGAACTGAAAGCCAGACCTCCTGGTTCCCAGGCCAGTGTTCTCACCAGTCTGTTCTGCTACATCCCTGAAAGCTGACCATTGCTCCAGGTGACCTTGAGCCTTGCTAACCTCAGGGGCCCTTGTCTTAGATGCCCCAGTATATACCTGTGATTGGTCATAGTGAAGCCCGTTTCTTTCTGTGCTCTAAAGTTGGCCTTGTACTTGAGTGAATGTCAGAAAATATTTTCATCTCCAAGGAACAGCAGCTCATCAGAAGTGAAAAACAGTTCCATAAAGACATTAAATATGCCCATGACTTTTTACTGCTTTGTGTACAGACTAGCCCGTATCACTTTGTAGGGGACAGAAGAGGCAAAGCCTTGACCCTCCCCACTGACATGTACTGTGAAGGACTGAATCAGGTGGCAAAGGCTCTAAGTGGGCTAGAAATTCAGAAAGGATAGAACTTAGCCCTGCGGTAACTAAGGAGTGTTTCCTGAATTTTAGACTGGGGCTTGAAAGATTAGCAGGCTTAAGAAAACATAGGGAAAACATTCATTCCTGGGCAAGAGAATGGCAGGAGCAGAAACCTGGGGAGGGGAAAGGGGGTAAAGGATGTAACAGTTGCTGTCCTCCTGACGCTTTACATATCTTTTCTCATTTCACCCTCTCAGCAACTCTGAGGTAGCAATGATCTGCTGACTGTATAGATGAGAAAAGTAAGGCTCAGAAAAGTAAAGTGGCCCAAGTTAACCAGCAAGCAGGTAGAAGAGCTGAGATTTACACCCAGGCTGGCCACTCCAGCACCCATCCTCTTGATGTTACAGCACACTGGAAGTAGCAGGAAGTGAACAAGTTCAGGAATTTTGTAGTATAGATGGACTATATAGATGAATATAGTAGGGGAATGAAGTAGTAGTAAACAGAATGGATTCTAATGGGCCTTCAAAGCCAGACTAAGGAAGTTGGATTAAATATGATAGGAAACAGGGAGCCATTCAAAATTCCAGAGGATTTACATAAAAACACAGTTGAAAGACCACAGAAGTCATCTAGTCAAACAAGGAAGGAGATGTTTTAGGGAACTTGATCTGTCGTGATTATAGGATGGGCAGGTTGAAGGGGGCAAGGACTGGAGGCAAAGGCCAATCCGTGGCTGTTTTCCTGGTTTCCCTGTCTGCAGTGGTGAACTGCACTGGAAGGTGGTGTGGGAAATAGCCAGGCAGATACAGATAAAACTCAAAAGGAAAACTAACTGAACATTGATGTGTTAGGTCTGCTGTCTTTGATCTATATCAGCACCACCTTGGTGGCAGCAAGGAAGACAAGGAGAGCAGAGGCTTCAGGATTTGGGTTTGAATCTTGATTCCAAAATTGACTGTGTACCTTAGGAAAAGTTACATAGTCCCTCTGAATCTCTGTTTACGTCTGTAAAATGGGAAAATAATTTCTACCTATTTTCATCTCTTAAGGTCATTATGAAGAATAAGTAAATTGAATGTACAATACCTGGTTCATTATAAGTACTCAAAAATACTAGTACCCCTTTTCTCTTGTAGAACTTTGGCTAAAAGGACTTTCATCTCCCTTTCAAGAATAACAAATTAAAAGATCACAGGAAAGCAAGGCCCAGAGGGTCGGGGTGGGATAGGGGGGAAGCAGAGATTTTTGAAAAATCTGAAGTTGGCATCCATCTCTATGATTTTCTGATTCAGAATTTAATGTAATTCAAAGTTCCTTGTTTTTCTCCTGTCTCAGGAAGCTTGTGTGGGTGGCTTCAGGTGTCATCAAGGGAAGTGATGCAGGGTCCAGCAGGGAGCAGCAGGGAACTTGTCCTCAGCATGCCCAGTCTGGCACACAGACTGCCCACCTGCAGTTCGAACTGCGGAGGAAAGGCCACACTTGACCTTGGTGTCCGTGTTGCCTAGCCAGCAGCCAGGTAGCACATCTCGCTCCAAGGCTGCTTATCTTCCCTGAGCGGATGAACAGCTTTGCAGCACTGAAGTTTACAGCACAGAGAGGCCAGGTGGATCTAGTTATCTGATTGCCTGCAGCAGTCTGATCTTTTGAGCAAAAGGAGGTGAAGTCAGACGTGCAGGTAGATTGTTGACTTACATTCATGGGTGGGTTGTGTTGCTATTTTTTTTTTTTTTCTTCTTGATGGTTGGAAAATTTCAGTAATTGGTAAAGGAAGAAGCTTTGCTGGCTGACCTGACTGCCTAACTATGTGTACTCGCCTTCCTTCCCAAGCCAAGCTCCAGTAGTAGAAAGATCTTTAATTGTTTTTTGAACAATTGGTCTTGCTGGTCTACCATTAGTTGGGTATGCATCCAGTCTCTTAGAGCAGGACCTCTCCAGAGGTGTCTCTGACCATGTGACATTGGCAGCCTGCAGGCCTTTCTGAAAACAAGGACCTTTGGCAGATCCTTCTCATGCCCCTTAGAAAGTTTAGCTCGTTAGCAGCTGCCGCCCAGTGTCCCGACAGAGGCCATTTCCTCCCTTCACAGACACAGCAGAAGCACAACGTAGATGGCAATGTCAAAGCGAACACTGTTTTTTTAATGATGAATGTTAGTAAATGACTTGTGAGATCTAAATTTTATAATAATTTTTTTTTTTTTTTTTTAGATTTACTAAAGGTGCAGGAAGGGAGAACAAATGAAAATCTTGTAGCTTATTGCTGGAACATTCTGTGTCTTATTGGCTCTGCACTGAAACTTGTAGGGAGCGTAAGACTGTGTTTTGTTCTTTGTGCCGTCGGAATCAAACTGGGTACCTTGTGGTTGTGTTTAAAATCATAGGTGTTTTGAGCCAGAAGGAACTTTGAGATGAAATCCAGCTCTACCACTTCATAGGTAGGGAAATGAAGCTCACAGGTGGGAAAGGACTGGCACAGCCCTACTCCAGTTGGCAGGGCAGCTGCTTTCCTTACTTGAGCTGGCAGAGGTTCTCACACTTAGCCATACATTGGAATTATTTAGGCTACACCCAGCCCAAATAAATCAGACTCTCTAGGAGTGGGACCCAGGAACTGGTGATTTTTCTTTTTTTTTTTTTTTTTTTTTTTTTTGAGACGGAGTCTCACTCTCTCCCAGGCTGGAGTGCAGTGGCGCAGATCTCAGCTCACTGCAACCTCTTCCTCCCAGGTTCAAGTGATTCTCTTGCCTCAGCCTCCCAAACAGCTGGGACTACAGGTGCGTGCCACCACGCCTGGCTAAGTTTTTGTATTTTTAGTAGAGACAAGAGTTTTACCATGTTAGCCAGAATGGTCCCAATCTCCTGACCTCGTGATCCGCCCACCTCGACCTCCCAAAGTGCTGGGATTACAGGTGTGAGCCACGGCAGCCGGCTGGCACTGGTGATTTTTACAGCTCCCTAGGTGACCCCTGTGTGCAGCCAAGGTTGAGAACCACCATGCTAGGAAGGTTTATGTCCCAGAATACTCACATTAAAGGAAGGTGGAACTTTCCATAGTGTAACACAGAAAGAAGTTACACATGTGTGTCCTGAGATTTGGTCAGGCTCCGAGCAGCCTCGCGATAACCTAAGTATAGTGTAGAATCTCAACTCTGCCACTTACTAGTTGAATGATGTTCAGCAAGTCACTCCACCTTTCTGAACCTGGTGTTTCCATCTGAAAGGAAAATGGTGTTATAATGCCTTCTATCCACAATTGCCATGAAGATTTGAGATAGCAAATATAAAGCACTAGAATAAGGCCTGGCACACTACAGGAATTCAGTCGATGATAGCTATTCTGATTACCCTTAAAGAGAGTTAATTTCGTATTTGTGACATGAATCTCTTACAGTTGTGCAGCAATGCTTTTTAAAGGACAAGAGAAGCCTCCCACTGCCCTCCTGTCGGACTAAACAGGTGCTGGTGTTCTTATTCCTCTCAGGTCCATCTGGGAAGCGGGATTTGGGTTGATGAGGAGAAATGGCACCAGCTACAAGTAACCCAAGGAGATTCCAAGTACACGAAGAACTTGGCAGTTATGATTTGGGGAACAGATGTTCTGAAAAACAGAAGCGTCACAGGAGTCGCCACAAAAAAAAAGAAAGATGCAGTCCCTAAACCACCCCTCTCGCCTCACAAACTAAGCATCGTCAGAGGTAGGTCACTGAGTGGAAACACAATGACTCTGTCAAGAATGTGTTAGGCACAATTCAATTCAATGATGGCTTATGAAGCCTCTGCATGCCAGACCCTGGGCTGAGCCCGGGGATACCAAGCAGATGTCCCAGAGGAGCTCACATTTACCAGGGCAGATGAGCTGTGGACACAAGTATGATTATATGCCACAAGGAATTAGCATGAGAAAGGGACAGATGGCGTGCTAAAGGAGTTCTCAGGTTGGGAGAATACCCTTAGCTGGAAAATCAGGGAAGAATTCCTGGGGACCGGGGTCACTGAACTGAGCCTTGAAGGATACAGCAGACAAGGAGACACAGATATGTATGGTGAGATATTGCACTTCTGGAGGCAGAAGCATCTTGAACAAAGGCATGGAGATGGGAAGGGAATGCTGCCGTGTACCCAGAGCAGGAAAGGTCAAGGCTAGGGGACGCAGTTCTTGGTGGTTCTAGCATTGTGCCTGGAGCAGTTAATGAGATGAAGACCAGCTGGTAGTCACTACATTCAGCTTCCTTTCTGGTATTTGGGACAGGTTGGAGGGCAGGCAAAGAGACAGGGAGTCATTTGTCTCCCTAAAGATAGGGCTGTATCCTGGACTCTGGAATTTTCTCTTTCTCCCTCCCTTTCCCCTTTTCCTTCTTTCCTTTCCTTTTTTCCTTCCTTCCTTCCTCCTTTTTCCTTCCTTCCTTTCCTCCTTCCTCCTCTACTTTCTCTCCTTCCTCCTCTCTTCTTTGTCCTCTCTGTTTTTTTCTTTCCTCCCCTCTCTCCCACCCTCTCTCCATCCATCCATTCTTTGCCAGGCCCTCTACCGGGTATTGAGGACACAAAGAGGGATAAGACACAGCCTCCATCTGCAAGGAGTTCATAGTCTCACAGGGAAGATAAACACAAAAACAACTAGTTACTCTACAGAAAACACAAACTATAGAGACAAACAATGGTCTAGAGGGAGCACAGAGAATACAGTAGTTGCTAATTATTTTAGGCACTTACTGTGTTTCAGGATTTGGGGGTTTTTGTTAAATGGTTCTCTTTTAAAAAACACTTTTATATATGTTAACTCATTATCCTCATAACAACCCTACTGTTGGCTACTATTATAATTCCTGTTTTACAGACTAGGAAACTGAGACACAGAAATGTTAAGTAACTTGACCAGGTTATACAGCTAGTGGCAGGAAAGCCAGGAACCCGAGCCAGCAGGCTGTCTTCAGAATCTGTGCTCCCAACCACTGACCAGTGTCCAGCTCTGCCATGTTTTCATAAAGAAAGTAAGACAGTCAGTCAACACATGTGTTTTCAGCAGACCCTGGGGGCAGACAACAAATACGTCTAGGAACAAGCTCGATAATTTCAGGTACTGTGAGCTTGCTCATATGATGTATATAGGACAGAGAGGGCTACATTCACTGGGGTAGTTGGAGAAGGTTTGTTTAAGGAGGTGACATTTGAGCTGCAATCTGGATGTGGAAGAAGCATCTTTGTAATGATCTGAAGGGTGGCACATCAGGCAGAATAAGCAGCAGGTATGAAGGCCGGCGTGCTCCGAGTGTGAAGAAGCCCCATGTGGCTGGGATGTAGAAAGAGTGAGCTCAGGGAGGTGGGCGAGAGCCTGTCTCGTAGGGCTGGGAAGGCCACAGTAAGCAGCTTGGATTTGCTAGAGTAGAAGGGCAGTGGAGGTCTTCCAATCACGGAGTGACCACAGGAGAGATGAGTTACAAAGCTGATGCACTGCTCTTGGTGGGAGATGCTGCTGCCGTAGACTAAGGGCACAGCAGTGGAGGTGGAGAAATAGGCCCAGGTTTAGGGTGTATTTTGGAGTTCAAGGTGGCAGGACATAGGGTAAGCAACCAGCCTGAGGTAAAAGCTGTAAGGTTTCAGAGCCTAGATTCAAACACACACCCACCGACTCTGGTCTGGGGCTTGTTCTGCTGTAACGTAGCTGCCTCCCTTGCCTGGCTGGCTCTGGATTAATTGATTTAGGCAGCCGCTTATTTTTGGATAATCAGAGGTAACCTTTCATCTGGCTGCTGTCTGAAATGGTAAAGCCTGATTTGGGAGGTCACCCTGAGAAAAAGGCCATCCTGGGGGTGCAGCCCTGCTCTGCCCTGCCTGGTAGGTGACCGACCTCTGATTCTGCTATGCTTGTTGGAATGTGACTCAGGAGGTCCTGGGTGCCTTCAGATAACTGCCTGTTCCTGCCATTATTAGTTTGCATAAAATCATCTCCTGTGTGTCTCCCTCAGGGATCTGGGGGACTGTGTCTGATTCATCTCTGTGGCCTCATTGCCAAACATAGTGTCTGGCACATAGTAGGCACTCAGTAAATGAAGGTTGAACAGAAGAAACACTGAGACCCACAAGCTGATCCCCTGACCAAATTTGGTGTGATTTCTTGTAAATCACTTTCTCTATATGTTTCGAATTTCTTAGCTGAAAACTAAGCTGAAACTGTCTTGCCTCTTCAGATAGTCAGGGCAGCCTAGGATTGTAGCAGTGCAGCAGTGTAGAAGAACACATCTCAGCCATGTGGCTTGGGCCATTACACACTCCTTAGTTTCAACCCCAGCTGGGACTCAGCATCATCTGCCAAGTTGTCTGAGTTTCCCTCCCTGATCTACTGCCTCATTTTCCAAGCGTTTTTAAAATTTTTTTACTTTTTCCAAATACGATAGTTCACATCTATCAAAGAGATAGGCCTTGTCTCTTCTTTCACAGAGGAAAGCAAAGGAATTTCCACAGTTTTGAAGCATCACACCTACAGATTAACTATGTCCTCCATTTTCCTGTCTCCTGTCCCAAAAGAGTTCCTTATTTGGGGCTGGTAATTCTCTCCATCTGGTCTCTGGATTTTAATCCACCTGCCTTCCTAAGCACCTTGTTCCTTCAGTTATGTTCCTACTCTACTGTTTCCTTCCCAGCATTGTATAAATATATTTGATCACTCATTTCTTACAAAAGCAAAGAAATCCTCCTTGAAGGGCACTCTGTCACCCAGCTGCTGTCATATCTCCCTTCTTTCACATCCAGGCTCCTGGAAAGGCTGGCTACACCCGCTGTCTGTGTTCCCTGTTAATGCCCTTGCCATTTGCCTTCCCCTCCCAGCCTTCTGCTTAATGTGTTTTCACCAAGGTCCCTAGTGACTTCCTCATCACTAAATCGTTGTGTGTTTCTCACACTCTCACTGGCACCATTTGACACGACCATTCCTCCTTCACTGAGAAAGCTGTTCTGCACACTGGGGATTTCTTCCCACCTCTCTGGTTTCTCAGTCTCCTTGATAGGCCCTCTCCTCTGTGTCCAGCCACCTTCTCTCTAGTCCTACCAAGCATTCCTCAGCTTCTCTCTTCACTTCCTATTGTTCCCATTGCCTTCATGTGCCCTTGGCTCTGGGTTGAAATCCGTACTCCTCATCTGTTACAGATAATCTGCCTTTGGGCCTAGTGATCTGCCTTTGGGACGCCTCTGACCTCATCTTGTACCACACTTCCCATTTGCCACCATGCTGCAGCACTGGAGGCCTTCTTCCAGGTCCTTTCTGTTCCTACTCGCTTGCTCCTGATCTGCATGCCCTCCCTCCCTGTCACTGAGAGAGGCCTCCCCAGCCACTCAGTCTAAAGTAGCCTCTCCATTGCTGTCTGTCACATCACGTGCTTTAAGTCTCTGCATAGCATTCCTATTTACTTTTATTACTTGATAATTTTCTTTCTTCTCCCACTTCCATTAGAATTAAACTTTATCAGCATCTTGTTCAGGGCTAGCCTATAGTAAGCGCTCAATAAATATTTGTTGATTCAATGGATGATGACTCCCAAATGTGTATTTGACTCAATTCACACTTCTGATTTCTTGATCTATGTATCAAAGTGCCCACTGGTTATCTCTTCACAGATGTCCACATGGCATTGGCAAAACTGCACTGCTCACTTCTCTTTCTTTCTTCCTCTCCTTCTCTGTGAAGCCTTCGCCTCTTCTGTGTTCCCTGTCTTGGTGAGTAGTACCACCAGCCAGGCACCCAGGCCTCATCCTTGACTCCTCCACATGCCTCACTACCCATCTGTTTGGCCCCAAATCTCTCTTAAACCACTGCTGATCCACTCCCCCATTTTCTAAGCCATTTTAAAGTGTCTCTCCTTTTTCCAAATATGGAGAGAACCATCTGTATCTCTCCATAGTTACTGCCCTTCTCATAGCCCACACTCATTTCTCCCCTCCATTACTCTGGCAGCTTCCAGACTCCTCTCTCCATTATGTAACCAGAGCAATCTTCAGAAACCAGATATCCCTTGACCACCACCCAGTCACAGCCTGTTCAGAATGTTCATTATTAAAGAGTAAGCTTCTTAACATGCCAGAAAAGCACCTTTGTAATCTGGTTCCTGGCTGTATCTCCAGTATTATTTTTCAGCAGTATTCCCCCTGCACTCTAAGTTATTACCATGGTGAACTGCCGTATTCCCTGAGCAAGCCTTGTTCCCCGTCACCTTGGGGAATTTGCAGATACTTTTCCGGATGCCTGCAACACAGGTTACACTACCTACCTTCCATCTGTGCTGCCTTGCCTGGCTAACTGCTGCTTACCATCCAGATCTGCTTAGGTGAGCCTTCCTTCAGGAAATCATCTCTGACCTTTTAGGGTGGGTCGATGCTTCTGTCGTTCATCTCAGAGCACCCAGTGCCTACCTCAGTTCTCTTACTGTATCTTTGCCTCCTAGGGACCTTGTCTAACCCTTATTGCCTATAAATGCTTGCTATGTACATGAATGAGAAGGAAATTGACTTGCCCAAGGCCATACGTCTGATTAGAGACAGCCAAGCTGAACTGGGTTTTCAGGCTACCTACTGTCGCCAGAGTTTTCTTGTATTACTGAAATATAATGTTGATTTTTTTTTCTTTTTTTTACTAGACAGGCAGGTTTGACGTCTGTCTCCTATCCCACGATATAACCACTGTTTTTAGCCTAATTATTTGAGCTATTCCAGATTGCATTTGGCTGGTTCTTCCTGTGCAAGCTGTCTGCTGGATTGAGATTGTTTGTATTTATTTTGTCTGATTTTATCACATGTAGTCACATTTGCCATATAAAAAAATAGAAAAGCCTTTATGCTCACAGAGTTGGTGAGGATTTCTTCTTTTCCTTGATTTTAAAATAATTCCTTGCCTGATAGCAGAGGGATGGGGCAAACATTGATGCTGCTTTGGAAAGATAAAAGCAGGAGAACTGAAGCAGAGTCTTGCTCTAATGACAAGCTCCAGAATGACAGTTAAACCTATTAAGGTCAAATGACCTTTTGTGGAGTGTCTGAGTTTTCTAAATGAGCCTCAGCATTGCGTTCTGGTTAATTTTTATAACTTTTTTAATAGGACACATTAGCACTGTTATAAACCTTGTTAATTAAGCAATAATCTCAAATGCTCCCTCGCAGAGGGAGACATTCCCAGCAACTGCAGGTGATTAATATCTAGAGTCTAACGAAAGCCTTTTAATCAACCTGAGAAGCTGTTCGTTCAGTGCTGTTACCCACAGGAAATGAGAATGATTGAAATTCTATGGGGGCTCCTCCGAAAGCCTTCTTCCATTTGCACCTTTCTCCTTCTACCTCTTCCCTGATTAGTGCTAGGGGCTTCAAGGGCCACCACGCCCACTGTCCTGCCTTCTCCTTCTGTCTCTTTTGCCACTTTACCTGCCATTATTACCTTGCAGACAATTAGAGACTTCAAGCTGGGGGAATCTTCTTAGATTCTCTGGTTTGACATGCTACTTTTGTAGATAGTGAAACAGACCCAGAGAAGTCCCCCCTAGAGGTTGCACAGCATCTAGGGTTAGAATCAGATATGAATATCTCAACTTCTAAGCAGTTCTCATCACAGTTTGTCTCCCTCATTTGGTTCAGGTTCCAACAAAGTCGCTCTGGGTGTTTGTTTTCTCCTGGCCTAGGGGTACAGAGGGACTGCCTGAGTGTCCCACTCTGTTGGGGGAGACAATGTGGTTACAGTTTTATTAGATTGTGATTCATGCTTTGACAGAGAGAAAAACCCAGACAGGTGTGGGAGCACAGAGTTCTAGGTAGAATGGGGTCTCCTAATTCAGTCTGATACCAGGTTTCAAGAAGGCTGAATCTGGAAGAATGAGTAGAGCTTAGGCAGGTGAAGGGTAAGAACTTAAGCAGAGATGAGCAGAGTCACTGACAGGTGGAATAGGTTGAAAAGGATGATGAATATAGCAGAGGTGGGACTGGAGAGACAGGGCCTCCTACCTTCTTGTCTCTCAGTCCTTACGGAAAGGACTGAGATGAAAGACAAGATGAAGTGAGGATTAGTCAGGGTTGGGAGTAGTCAGGAAGTGACGGGTAGAGGTCAATTAAAAGCTTTTAAAGGCTTCTCTGTGCAAAACCCTTCTCGGTGGAAAGAAAAGGGTGCCTCAGAAAAAGAACGCTTATGGGAGGTGCACCTGCAGCATGGATGGCAACAGGAGGCAGACTGGCTGGCTCTGTGCCCAGGGAAGGGCTCAGCGTATGGGGAGGTAGCAGTGGATTCTGCCCTATACCTACTCCCTTTCTCCAGGGCTCGGGCTTCTCATATGTTAGTGGAGAGGTTAGCACAAGTTAGTCATCACGATCCCTTCTAGTGTTGACATTCTGCATCTCTGAGACAATTACCTGTTCTGAGCTGGTTTGCTAATGACAAAATTTTGCTTGTTCTCCATAGCAATTCCTCAAGGTTGGATTGCCATTCTGTTTAGTTGAGAAAACTCAGGCTCAAAGAGTCCCCAGGGGGTTTGCCCATTATTACACACTCCCATGGTACATTCACTACCCACACCCTAGTCCTCTTCTGTCCACAATATTTGTATTCCCTTAGGTTTCCCTGGAAAAGCATTTCTTCAGTCATTTCACATATATTTATTTAAGCTTGCCCCTGTGCCAAACACTGTGTTAGGCCCTAGGAATTAATAGTTGTAAATACATAAAATACTCAGAACAACCCCATACAGGTATAGTATTCTTTACAACTTGAAAAAGGCAACATGTTTATCCCACATGCCTCATGGCAGCATTAAAAAAAAAATGCTCTGTAGTTTGTTATCCTTACTTATGAGGTGAGGAATCTAGGGCAATGATTTGCACCAGGTCCCCAGGCTAGGCAGTCAGTTGAAATCAGGCTCCAGCCAGACCTTGTCTGGAGCTGGCTTTTTGCTTTATCACAGCAAACGGTGGACTCAGTAAGAGAGTGGCCGTACTGAGCCTCATTAGTAATCACAGCAGTGAGACACTACTTCACACCCACCAGGTTGTCAGAACCTTAATAATGTGACAATGTCAAGTACTATTAAAATGGGGCAACCAGTACTACTTGCATACACTGTTGCTAGGAGTGCCAGTCAGCACAATCACTTTGGAAAACAATTTACCAGGCATCACCTAATAAAGTTGCATATGCACACATCTTAACATTCAGCAAGTCCATGCCTAGGCTGATACTGGAGAATTTCTTGCATGTATTCCCCAGAGGCATGTGCCAGGGTGGTTTTAATTGCAAAACCAAGTATCCATGGATGATACAATGGATAAACAAATTGTGACAGAGCCATACAATAGAACACTACTCATCAGTGACAATGACCTACAACTACATTTTTCATGAGTAAACCTCAAAACTGTAACATTTGAGTAAAAAAAAAGCAAGTCAGGATGATACATAGAGTGCGCACATTTATAAAAAGATTGAAAATGGAAAAATGAACCATATATTATTTAAGGATATATACATGTGTTAACACTAAAAGAAAAAAAAAAAGCAAAAGTTCAGGAGAATGGTTATCTCTGGTGGAGAGTAAAGAATTAGGGAGGGGCCTCCAGGTGCTTGGGAGGAACCGATAGTATCCTGCCCCACCAAGAGGTGGGCACGTGGCGCTTCATCATTACTTTTAAAGTGTGCATTTACAGTGTATAGCTCCTCTTTTCTAAGTACATTCTATGATGCAAATTTTAAAATATAGCTATGCCAGATACATGAACTGGTATTTGGGATGTATGTTGAGAGGCACATTTTCTTTTACCCTCCTTAAAAGGTTTTTACTCAAATTCACCATTAATCCTTGGCCTTGTTTCTTCTCCCTGTCTAGAGTGTTTGTATGACAGAATAGCACAAGAAACTGTGGATGAAACTGAAATTGCACAGAGACTCTCCAAAGTCAACAAGTACATCTGTGAAAAAATCATGGATATCAATAAATCCTGTAAAAATGAAGAACGAAGGGAAGCAAAATACAATTTGCAATAAACTTTGGATTTTTCATAAAGCTTTTGTGTTTTCCTTGTGTGGCATGTGATTTGCGAGCGATGGTGCCGTCCAAATCAGACCCCACCATGCATGGTGGTGTGTGGGCAGGAATCCACCGGGTTCTGGGGTCAGCAGCTTGTTCTGAGTGTGGACACTCCAAAGAAGACAGATGGCTTTGCTGAGACTCAGGAGCAGCCTGGCACTGGTGTCCTTCTGGGAATGGGGAAAACACTGTTCTTGGAGGGAGATAACGTTGCCTGAGTTGCCTGTCACTTGACTGGGATTTGAATGGATATTTTTACCATCCAAGGACTTCTCTGTTCCTCTATTTTGTTCTATAATAAAGTTTCATTAATTCTTTGATGTAGATAGTCTTTATCCTCATTTCTTTAGTATATTACATATACAGTGGAGGTGACCAGTGTGTTGTGCCACCTGGCATGCCCTTCCTTTCAGGGGAGGAATATGCCGGCTGAAGGAGAGAAAATTCCTAAGAGATATGGTTGCTTTCTACAGATTTGAAGGTCTGTCTCAAAAGCAGATATCTTTCTCTGACTTCAAAGGCCAGATCTTGGACCAGTCACCTTTCTCACTTGAGGTGATCTGAGATTCAGCTTCCCTGATAATTTGAATCAATCTTTGTAAAGGGGTGAAGACAGGGTGATAATGCTAGATGAGCATAGGGTTACATTCAGGAACTAGGGGCACTGTTACCTGGTATCGGTTCTTTCATCCTATCTTGTATCTCAAATGTTCTTTCAAGTTACATAATTTTTTTCTCATTCTTTATTCAGTTACTGAGTCTCTAAGGTGCCTGGCACACATTCTGGCAAACCACATTAGAACTTCCTGTTGATTTGCACTTTGCTTTCTGTAATGCCTGTGAAGTATGCATGGCGTATTAGAAAGGGCAAGGGCTTTGGGCCGATGCGTCTAGATTCCAAGCCTGGCTCCCCTGCCTGCTTTGGGCTTAACCTGTCCTCTCTGAGTTTCCATTTTCTATTTCACGAAAAGGAGATAATACCTACCTTTCCGAGGTGCTACAAGGATTAGAGATAACATAAGTGTTCAATAAATGTTAGCAACTGTTACTCATTTCTGATTATTGGCTGTTATCGTTGGTTAGAAAAGTGGCCTCTGGTTTCTCTAATGGTTCATCCATTAATTGGTAGTCTGTAACCAAAAGCTCAGGGTCACTGGAGGAAGTAGGAGAGGTGGCTGCCACTTTGAGAACTTGTATTTTAATTGACTTTCAGTTAACTAAACTTATTTTCAGAGTTCTTATCAGTAATGAGGAGGAAAATAATGCCTACCTCATAGGCCGTGTGGGTAACTTAATAATATTAATAATAACAGATCGTTAATATGTGCCAAGACTTTTCTAAGTGTTTAACATAGTATGTTAACTCATTTCACAGGGTAAGTAAAGTTCCTGACACTTAGTAGATAGATGTTCAATAAATACTTGATAAGATATGTTCATTTAAGGGCATGGGGAAGCTGGGGCATGAGTTGTGTGGAGCGCGTGAGAGGCTGGAAAACAAACTTTGCATCCTTGTTGAGCTCATCCCCTTTTCTCTCCGTGCATAACAAAGATACTAACACCCACTCAGAGGCTCTGCATTTCTCCTTACAGACTGATAAAGTATGGTACCTGCTTTACAAGTGCTTTTAGGTTCGTGGGGGAATAGTTGTGGAAATAACTATAATAAAAATGCTATGATATATGTGAAAGTGCTTTGTGTAATGTCTGATGCATATATTCAAGAGAACAGGGCAGTTAAAGATTATGGGATCTGGGTTTAAATCCTGGCTTTGCCACTTCCAAGCAGGTCACTTGACCTCTGGGCCTTGTTTCTTCTGGTGTGGAGAGAATGATCCCTAATTCAGGGTTGTTGTGGAGAGTAATCTAGATAATATCTGAAAAATGGGCTCTGTAAATCACAAAGACCCTTGCAGATGTTCATTATTATCCTTAGCATAGAAGGCAGAATGAAATCAGAAGTAGATGCAACAAGGAATCATGCTTATAAGAGCCAATTCTGATGTAATCAGGAGGCTTCACACGCTAATTAGGCTGAGACGGTTTGGCCTCTGTTGTGTACCTGGTGCCTTGTTATTGTAATATGAGGGCAAGATCATCATTCTCACACCCATACAAATGAAGAAATGGGCTCAAAAAAGGTTAAGTAATTTCTTGCTCAAGGTCCTGGAGCTGTCAGCAGTGGACCTGGATCAGAACTCAGGTCTGTGAAAAACCTGCCCTTCTACCTCTTTCCTGAAAGATGAGTGGTAAATTATGGTCTAGGCTGTGAGTCTAGTCACATAGTCTCAGGATATGTTTAGGGGAAACCCAACCTAAGTATTAATCAATGGAAATCAGTCTTATTCAGGCCATTTGGAGGGACTAGGAATGATAGTACTGCTTATAAACATTCACAGTTTTATTACATTCAAATACATATAAAAATTCAAATTCATTTTGTTTGGTAGAGTGTTTCCCAAACTTGCCCAATCTTAAGAATTGGCTGAGGTGCTTAAAATACACATTTCCTGTGCTTTGGCTTGGAGAGCCTGACTGGGTAGGTCTGGGATGAGGCTGGGAATGTGTATTTTAACACAGATGTCAGTTTTGAAAAATACCAGTTAAAGGTCATTAGAAGACCTTCATTAAAATGAAGGAATAAGAGTGTTGCCTATGTTAAAAAAAAAAAAAAATGGATGGGGAGCCAACAAACTGATGGTCTTTCTAATATGCCTGAGGATACTTGAAAATTGAGAGTAGTTATCTTCTTAAGTAACTGAGACTGCCGTAACACCTGTTTAGAATTCCTCTTCATGGCCACCAAATGCTGTTCAGCTGGACACAATGCAGAAGGTGACTTTCTGTCTAGGCTCAAATGATTTTTCCCTCGCTTGTACACTTAGATTCCTTGGATTCTTGTGCCAGGCCAGTGAGTTGTGTAGGAGAGGACTGTCAATACTGAATTGGCAGGACCTAAATCAATGAGGTTTGGCGCTGTCTTCAGAAGCCCCGGCAACAAGTTTTCTGACACCAGATGAAACAGAAAGATGGGGTTTGGCTTTATTTCCTTGCTTATTGGTGACTTTTAGGTGCTTGTATGCTTCCTGCAGGCATTTCTAACTTGCGATTTTTTTTGTAATTATAGTGAAAAACTACTTTATGGAAATTATTGCCAAAAATAGGAAATACCCTCAAAACTGCACTGCTGAAAGCACTTGAATGTATCTCATGTTGTCTTTTTTCAAGGGTGAAAATATGTATTTTCCATACCTGTGATTATAGCACATAGTCAGCTTTGTATCCTTCCCTTCGCATTTAACATGTTTCACCATTGCTCCATAAAGTTCATAACTATCAGTTCTAACATCCACAAAGTGGACCGACATAAAGCTGCAATTGAGTAAGCCACCTGGTCAGCTGCCCAAGCCCTAACCCACAGATCAGGGGTTTGTGAAGGGCCTGGCTGCACGGTTTTCATCACACACACGGGCAAAGTGAGCTAGAGTTAGGAGGCGGATGCATGCGACTTTAGTTCTCAACTCTAGCACTTAAAACAGACGAGGCAAGTTACTTCGTCTTTCTTAACACCAGCTTCTTCATCTGCAAAATGGAGGAAATAAGGTCTAGTTATAGGGTTATTAGGAGTAATGAGAGTGTAATTAATGTGCACCAGCAAGAGAGGGGCTAAATGGCTGTCAGAGTAAATGTTGGGCTTCCTCTCCTCTCTTCTCTCCCTACACCTGTTCATTCCTCACTGACGTGTGCTCCTCCTAACCTGCTGACCCCGTATGCAGTGACCTAGGCCTTCATACCCACGTTTGGCTCTCTGGACACCTGCTTATCCCATAGTTCTCCGTACATGGGGGGTTTCCCCCACGCATGCTGACTAGCTCACTCCTCGGCTTCCAGCTCCCCTCACCTACCTCAGCCTCTACTCACTGCCACCCAAGGGCCCATTTACAACTTCCTTGGATTTTTAGACTCTTTATAAATAAACCTAGATGAAGATTTTTCTGTTTCACAATGTTTTCTCTTTATATTTTCCCTCGTTTTCTTAAGAGTGGTTGTACCTGGGTCAAAAGGAATGACATTTTATCACTCTTGATACATATAATGGGTATGACCACTTTTTAAATTATTTTGCCCACTTAATAGGTGAAAAATAGCACCTTGTTATGTTTTATTTTATTATAGTCAAGACTGCAAATCTTCCCAGTTTGGCTACTTCTTTGTAGAAAAGGAAAACTTCTTTAAAACCTATAAGTAATTTCAGCAGAATCCATTTCATTTTCTGTGTTTAGTTTTCTCGTGGACCAATGTGTTAACCTGGGCATATAATTTTTGCCTATATGTCTGCAAATAGACAAACCAATAGATATTTTCACTTCTTTTGAAGTGATTGATCCCTTTCTGCCAGGCAGCTTCATAGGCTCATAGAACCTAAGGATCAAAGATGAACTTTGAGGTTTTCCACCCAAATCTCCCCATTGTAAGCAAATATCATTCCAGGCCATGCTTGAATACCTCCAAGCACAAGGAATTCATATTCCTACCCAAGAGTCCATCCAGTTATTGCCATCAGTAAAATATTATTCCATTGAGCTAAAACTCTACCTCCGTGAGACTTTCAAAGTCATTCAAATTCTTCTCTTTCAAGCCACACAGAATGTTTCCACTCACAGCCCTTTGTAGAATTGAAGGTGACTGTCATTTCTTCTCACCAACTAATAAATAGCTCAAATTCTGCTTCACCATTTCTTGTGTGTGGAAGGCTACATGCGAAAGAGTGGGGAGTGTGGATTTAGACAGCCATGTGTTCAAATCCTGTTTCTTCCACTTAGTGGTGTGTGACCTTGAACAAATTCTTAACCTCTCTGAGCTTCAGTTTTCCCATTTTGACAACGGGAATAGTAACATCTATCTCACAGGATTATGTTAACAGTTAAGTAAGATAATGTGAACAAAGCATTCTATGCATTCAGTATCTCTTAGTTCCTTAATCCTGAGAACTCTGACCATCCTGGTTGCTCTTTTATGGATCCGCCCCTGTAGATGAGACTCAGGACTGGACCTGGTGCTCCAGGAAGAGTTCGATCAGCAAGATGTCACCTCTTACTCTCAGACTTTGAATTAGCATCTTTAGCAAAAGAATTGTCTCAAATTGAGCCAATAAGGCTCAGTAAGGTAATATTGACAGTATGTAGTGAAGGAAATGTTACCAGTCCGCTATTCTCTCTTTTTGGCTAACACGATACTTGTCCCTTTCATTTACTGTGTTATAAGGGAAAGAGCATCAATTTTGGAGCCAGAGAGACTGACATTGAATTCAAACCCTGCATTCACTATTTATTAGATTAGAGGAAATTTAACAAGTTTCTTAAAGTCTCCCAACCCCAGTCCCCCTGTTCATTGTGCAGTTGTTGGGTAATCATACTGACCTACAGTCAGTAGGTCCTGACTACAGCCACACCTACAGTCCCCACTCGACCCCAGTTCCAGCCTTCAGTAAATGTGAAATCTTTTTGTTCTTTTTTTCCTCTCCTTTTTTATCCTAACAGCTCTTTAGTCCTCCCCACCCTTTAACTGTGTAAAATTTTCAAGTATATTTCTTAAATGAAATACAGGACTTTGAATTCGTCCCTGTTCCATTTCATCTTATTGGTTTCAGCCCAATATTTCAGCTGGTCGAGATCTTTACAAGTTGTGTTTAAAATACAAAAGACCCCCCAATCCCTCCCTATTCACCGATGCCCACCCACCCACCCCAACTAAACAAACAATAACCAGATGTATTGACCAGTACTTAGGCCAAGTTGTCACTTTTCTTTGTCTCTGTTACTCTTATCTGAATAATTTCTCTCTGTTCTTCTTATGTGCCTGATCTGAATAATTCACAAACTGTATCATAATTCCATTCACTATCCACTTTAGTCTCTTGGTTTCTGTTTTGTTCACTGCTGCATTCCCAGAACCTGGCATATAGTGCACACTCATTAAAAAGTTATTGAATGAATAAATGACAAAAGTCAAAGACCTGTTAGGAGACTGGGGCCCAATCCAGGCCTGGATAACAGTGAAGGACCCTACAGATGGAGGGAGAGCAATGGAGCAGAAGCAAACCCTGGGGTCATCACGGCTCAGTCCCAGTGCTGGGAAGACAGCTCTGTCCCTGGTGAGCTCAGGCAGCCCAGGCCTTGGCCACTACCTAGTGTCAGACCACAGGGGTTCTTGATCTGGGCAGTGCTGAAATGGGGAGAGGAAGGTAATAAATATCCAGGGCCTGGGTCACCCCCACACTGATTGTTCTGTGAGGAGTCTGGGCCAGGGACCCTCCTCACCCCTGGAATAGGCACCTAAAGTTTACCCAGAAATCCTTAGTGAGCCCATATTGCCAACAGTCACACTGGACCCCATCGTCCTTGTTGCAGCAGCTGTCAGAGAAGCCACACAGGGAACAAATGCCAAGGTGGCGTTCCCTGCATCGTTGTCCTTGGTTCCCTGCCATTGATTCCTCAGCATTTCTCATTCATGGCCACCTGTAGCTATGGCCAGCACTCAGCAGAAATGAGGTTTCCATGTTGAGATCATTTCTGGAGACTTTAGGGTCTGAATTGCAGTGATCATGGGTCTCTTACGCTATACCCCAGTTCTACCTCACATAAACCTTACCCTACTCCCACCTCTGGGAAAAGAAGGACTCAATTTAAATGATTTTCTGGAATCAGCCATACGTCAGCCCAGTTACAAATGGCCTTGCACTATCCACACTGTCCTGCCCTTGTGGAGCACCCTCAAGCTTTACACTTTCCCCCCGCTCCTCTGCCTCTCTACCTTCAGCTGCTTGGCCCTGCTCAGTCTGGGGCTCTAACTTATTCTTGTCACTCTTTTAGATCGTTAACCATGGGAGAAAAAAAAAAAACAAAAAACTATCCTCTCTGGGCTTGAAGGCTCAAATCAAATATCATTTCCTCTAAGAGCCTGTTACCATCTATTCCTAAAGGACTCTCTCCCCTCTCTAGTTTTCCAAGTCTTCCTCCATCCTTCATTCCCAGCCCCAGTCTTCCCTGTACCGTAACACTCAGAGGATTGTATTGTAATATTAATTTAGCTTCCTCTTCCTCACAAGGCTGTCAGTGAACTGCAGGCAGGACTGTAATTCATCTCTATACATGTTTGCTGAACCCCTACTCTGTGCTAGGTGCAAGAGATATAGTTATTGTGATATTTTTTAATTAACTAATATTTATTGAATGTTTACTATGAGGTAGCACTGTTCACCTTTTAATTCTCACACAAGCCTGTGAAGCAGGTACTGTTACCATCTGCATTTCACAAATGAGGAAACTGATTTAATGAGGTTAAGTAATTTGCCCAAGATGGCACAGCTATGACCTGGAGAAGCCAGAACTGGCATCTAAACCTGTGTGACTCCAGTGTCTGGCATCTTAATGATCATGCTAGATCCTACCTTAGATCTCTCAACATTATCATAAGCTATTTTTTCCATCTGAGGCTTCTCCTGCCTCCTCTACTCTGTGACCTGCTTCTTCTTCTCCTCCTTCCAGGAGATCTTTTGTGCTCCATCTCCAGCCTGGGTTGGAACCCCTCCCCCTGCTCTGTGGCACCTCTTGTGACCTCTGGTAGAGCCTCATCAAGCTGTCCCGTCGTTGTGTGTCTATCTTTCTCCGTGGACTAAGCCCTTTAAGGTGGGGACCACCCTGTGTTGATCTCTGAGTCCCCAGGCCCAGTACAGAGCCAGTACGGATGGCATGGACCTCTCCCTAGAAGCCTGGTCCCTGGTGAGGAAACACTATGGGAAATAAACACCAAAAAAGTTATTTCTGCCTAGGGGTATAAGGCCTTGAGGGATCAAGGGAGCCCTCCATGAGGGGGTCATGAGGCCTTCTTCTCTTGTTCTCATGGGTTTGATAGGCCATCACCAAGTCAAGAAAGAAGGAAAGGATTTGGCCGTAGTTAAGTTTGAGAACTCTGACCTCTCACTGTCAGAATGTGACTATGGGCTTCACCACTTACCAACTCTGTGACCTCAGGCAAGTTACTTATTTGGTTTGGGACTCAGTTTCCTCTTCCATAAAATGGAAGGCTTCACGTTTCTGTAAGCATTAAGTCAATAACTAAAAATGCACTTATAACTATACCTAGCACATAGTAAGCACTACATAAATGTTTATAATTATTGTGAGCTATGGGCAAGAGGTGGAAGAGAGTAGGATGAGTTCAGATGTTTCAAGGTATGAAAGTGAAGCTGGTAGTGGGAGATGAGGCTGGAGAGGTGGGTAGAGGCCAGGTCATGGAGGGCCTTGGTTCCAGGCTGAGCTGCTAGAATCTGAAGACCATGGACACACTGAAGGGTGGGGCTTTGTGCCTTAGAAAAATGATGCTGGCATCAGAATGGTGAATGGTTTGGAGGGAGAGGAAGGAGTTGAGAAGGCTATTGGGGGAATAACAGGTGAGAGATGATGAGGGTAGATGCTCACCCCTCTTCCTCCTTAAGTGCTGGTACTGCCAGGTGGGAACCTGACTATGAGCACCACAATGCAATGGTGCAGATGTGGAGTGCCCAGGGCAGCCATGTCTAGAGCAGTACCTCCTTCATGCAGCTCCTGGACCCTGGAACCATTCAGCCCAAGGAGGTGTGTCAGACACAGCATCCACCCTATGTCCAGAGGGAAGATCAAATGTGTTTGGGGGAAGAGGGTACATTTCAGGGTTAGACATGTCTCTGTCAGGTCTTTCCTGAGCCACCTCCCTGATACTGTGGGAACAGCATGGGATGGGGAGTAAAAGAGTGTGGGTTTCAGGAACATGACCTTGGCTAAGTCATACAAGCTTCTGAGTCCTGAGATTTATTAGCAACAAGGAGCTGATGTATTACCTTCAGTACAAGAATAACAATGTCAACATTTAAGGCTGTTGCTAAAGTGCCCATCCCACAGCACGTATGTAGTCGGAGCTCACTAACAGGTACTGCCCTCCCGCCAGAGTGATAGAAGCAGGGATCATGAGCACTTAGTTAGGGACGTCACACTCCACCTATGGGAGCCTTTGGACTGGTCACTTCCTTCCTATGAGCCTCAGTTATACAGGCTCAAGTATAATATGTGTGTAAAGGTCCCTACTCCACAACCTCCACAAGTGGTGTGGCCCTGACAGCATCCATGACTCGAGTCAGGGTTAGGAAACTTCAGAGCACTCCAGGTGGGAAGGTAGATTTTTACAGTCTTCCTTCTTCCCCTGCCCCCACCTCTCCCTCCCATCAGGGAGCAGATTCCAGCCTCTGTTACAGTCTTTTCCAAAACTAGTGGGAAGCACCTAGCCCTGGATATGAAGAATGACAGCCACTACTGAGAGGCTGTCATTGCTGGTGGAAGAAAGGAATCTGGAGTTCTTTTTTCCAGTGGGTCTTTAAATTATTTTCATTTTGCTGATTCGTGCACTTTTCTGAGCTAAGGAGATTTGGGAGGTGTTTATTGGTTATTTAAGCAGAAAGCCTCGTTGGCTTCAATCTCTTGGAGAGGAAGGGATTTAACACTGTGTAGCCCAGCCTGTTGCTGCCCTCCACAGGACCCAGGAGGGCAGGTGGAGGCTTTGCAAGGTGGGGCTGCCCTCCAAAGAGCCCAGTCCAGTGCCAAGTAGACCCTATTGGGATTTCCAGTGTTGGCCAATCAAAACCACAGATGGAATGGAACTATGGCCAGATTTGGAGGTAAGTTTCACTCTTCTAGGTTTTAAATTATGCTTATAAGGTGCCTTGTTTTATTCCTCTTTTTCTTTCATTCCCTCATTCATTTTGAGTGAGAAGGGCAGCCAAAAGGAGCACGCCGATGCTTTCCCCACACTGTTTCCCCAGCCTAGAATCAGGAAATTATTCAATTAGCCTTGTTGAACTCCTGTATGTCAGAAGCTACAGCAAATAATTCATACATTTAATCGTAACAAGAGTATTTGGGACTTGGCATTATAGTCTATATTTCTTCTGATGAAGATACCATAGCCCAGAGAGGTTAGATTGTTTGTCCAGTGTCACGCAGCTAACAAGGGAGAAGGTCAAGATTCAAATGCAAATCCTTCTGAGACCAGGTCCACTCTTCTTTTCATCAAAGCCTCAATGCCTCTAGTAATCAGCAATGCCTGAGAGCCAGCTGGGTGCCAGGCCCTGTGCTATATGGCAAAGAGAAGTGTTTCTCTTCCCCTGGTTGGATTCTAGCCATTTCAAGATTCACCTTGAATCCTCCTTCCCATGTAAAGCAATGCAGGATGGTAGAAAAAGTAGAAAAGTAGAAGCCAATGCCCACCAATGGATAATTACCTGCATGCATGCGCGCACACACACACACACGCACACACACACATTGACTTTAATCATAGAGTGAAATGTCATACAGCAAACAAAAAAATGAACTACAGGAGTATGTATCAGCATAAATACATCTGAAAATCATAATGTATAGTAAGAAAGCAAGTGGCAGAGTGAAACAGCGTCTGTGATTATGTATGTAAAATTTTAAATGTGCAAACCCTATTATGGATTGTTTATAGACATATACATGCATAATCAGAGTATAAACACTCAGGCAGGAAGGACACATGCCAACTTTGGGACAGTCCTTATCAGGAGTGGTGTGGGAAGAGTGCAAAAGAGGCTTCAGTAATGTTTTAAGTGTTTAAGACAAATAAACCAAAAAGAGACCAGAAGAGAAAAAGGCAAAAAGCAAAAAGGTACTGATTTATTCGCCCTGGGAGGGTGCCGGGTTTGTGGGGATGGGGCACTGCACTGCACTGTCTGCACCTGCTCTTCTGTGTAGCTGGCCTGAAGCTGAGAGTCAGAAGGGGGTTACTATTCCCTCACAGGCTCTTGAGAGGATTAAATGAGGGATCAGTCGAAGGCACTTTTTGAACTGTAAAATATGATAGGAATATGAGTTGGTGCTACGCACTTCTGTGCCCCTTCTTACCTGTCTTCCTGACTAGACTGTGACTTTTTCTTGAAGGCAGGGACAGTTCCAAATTCGTATCTTGACCCCTGCCCAAGCTCAGGAAATGTCAGCTGTAGGCCAGAACCCCAGAGCTGACAAGAGTTGCTATCAGTACCTTCACCCCAGCCCTTCCACTGACCTGGGACTGACCCACCACCTTGCTCCTGAGGACTGTTTGAATTAAGGAGACATAGCTTATCCCAGGTTCCCACCCCTTGTGGACGCATAAAATTGATTGCTCAGGTACTTACAAAGGTTGAGAAGAAGCCCGTTCCTTCAGCCCCAAGGGCACGATGAATGATGTAATAAAAATTCATCCCTCCCAGTCTCTCCCCTGTGGCTCCTAGGCAAGGCACACTCTTGAGCTAGATAGATGGGGGCAGGGGCAAATGCAACGTAAGTCACCTAACTGGTCAATAAACTCCCTGAACTGAGTCCCCACAAAGCCTTTACTTGATCTTTCTTTGGCCCTATGATATAGTTGTCACCATTCCCATTATGAAGATGTGGATGCTGAGGCCAGTGGGGTAATAATGGGCAGAGCCAGGATTCAAATCCAAGTCTGTTGAAGTCAGAGATCTCCCCCTCCTCAACAGCAAGAAACCATGTGTGGCAACATGATGCGTTTCCCTCCTTGTAATCCAGTCAGCACAGGGACTGAAGTAGGATAATCACGTTTCAGAGCCAGCCAGAGTGGCTGCCACTCCAAGCTTCCTTTGTATTTTAAATATGTAGTCTCTAATTAGAGTTTGCTTTAATTGCAAGATTTCCATATGCCCCGTGACTGCTGTGCACTCTATCTGGGGATAAACATGTCCATCAAGTAAGAAGCAAATCATGGCTGTTGCCTTGGCCCTGTTATCCTGTTGGCTTTCTCCACTGCAGTTCCTCAAGGGATGTAGCTCAGCCTTCCCCTGTGAAAGTGCTCTGGGGCCCACATTTTAATCAAAAGCATACCTGCCTCTAGGAAAAAAGAGTAGAGGCACAGCTCAAAAGTGATTAAATTTAATAACCAAAAGACCAGAAAAGTCTGCTTTGCAATGCATAATTTCACCAGATATTTATTTATTTCATCATGTGGCCACATTCTATATGCTATATTTATTTAAAATGCCATTTATTTTAACAGCAGCAATAAAGGAAACACACATTTTTTCCCTCCCCACTGTGTTAAAGGCATTTGTGGTTATTAAATTACTCTTGAGTAGAGGAGTGCCTGTCTCCAAATTTACTCTGAAGTATTTCAATAAAATGATCTCAAATGTTTATTCACTCAGCAAATACTCACCTGAAGCCATTCTGGGCTAGGTGCTGCTCTAGCACCAGGATAATGAGGTAGAGCAGAGAAAGTCCCTCTTGCCTCCCAGGAACTCATGGGCATAGGGCAGGGGGAAGTGACAGATGCATCCCAAGGCATAGCACAGGGCCTGGCACCTAGAACTAGTCAAGCAGTTTTTGTTCAAGAAATGAATGAATGAATGATTGAAGGGATGGGTGTTACAGGGCTGGATTGAAGCCATGTGGGGCACTCAGGGACATCAAGAAGGACTGGGTGGTTCTCCTTGAGTGTCCCAGGGGAGGCAACTGCTGTGCTGATTCTTAGGTGAGGGCTGGGTCTGAGGAGGGGTATGGGGTGGCGTTACAGGCAGAGGGAGCAGTATGAGGCAAGGTCTGTGCTCGTCAAGTCCTCTCCCTGCAGCAATCCTCAGGCTACCCCTACTTCCTTCAGTTATTTGTTCACATCTTCCTCTTCAGAAAGGTTGTCCTTGTCCACATTGTCTGAACCAGCACACACCCCATCTCAGGGTACTCTTTCCTCCTTTTCCTCTGCTTTATTTGCTTTATTTTCCTCTCATCCTGTTGTGTTTATCTGAATGTTGTCTCATCCCATCTTCAGCTAAACTGTAAGTTTCCTAAGAGCAACGCCTAGAAAAGTGTCTAGCATATCATAGGCGCTGAAAAGTTGAATCGTGAATGAGCGACTGAAAAATATCAGTGTCTCTTCAGCAATACGAGAGCTTCCGTGTAGGGTCTGAAGCATGGGGTCCAAGCAGGGCCTGCTAGAGGACCTGCACAGGTGGTCAGGGCCAGGACCTGCTGGGGCACACAGGCCTCATAGGCTGGCTGAGGAAGTGGACTTCACTTTGAGGTGGCAACAAGGAGTCATTGAAGAGTGTTGAGCCAGGAAACGACATGGTCAGATTGGTGTTTCAGAAGGACCACTCCGGTGGAATTATAGTTGATGAATAGGAAGAGGTGAGACTGGAGTTAGGAAGAACAGAAAGGAAGGGGCTTAATGGTCCTGGCAAGAAATGTGAAAGGCTGGAGCAAAGGCAGGGGCCAAGAGATTGAAGGGGTGTTTGGGGCAGATGAAAGTAGAATTGTATATTTGGGGTAAAACCAGCATGGTTTGCTGATTAGAGGTAGAAGGTGAGAAGAGGAAGACCCAGTGATGACTCCCCAGTTTCTGGCTTGGCTGAGTGGGTGGACAGTGATATCACTGGCTGGGAGGGGACTGGAGATTTGTCCTCACCGGGGGGCACTGTGGGGGGCCCTGGAGAATTACTTGTTCTGATAGGAATCCTTGGCTAAACATGAGTTACTTTGTTTGAAAACAACATCCAAATGTAGTTCTCATATTTGGGGGCCCCCATTGAGCCCTAGAAATGCAATTGGCAGGCTTGTCTCTCAAAATAAGACAGATGATGGCCTATCAAGTGAGGGCCCCCCGGGGTCTGTCCATCCCCACTGATGATTCATGCCAACACATCCAGCTTTTGACTTTCTTTCCCCAAAGTTCATGTTATAGTAATGGGATGAGCACAAGATTTAAATTCAGAATAAATACACATGAGTCGTACTTCCATTATGAACAAGCCTTGGGTAGGGGCTTTTGGTGTCCTTAAGCCTCAGTTTCCCTCAGCTGTAAAATGGGAAGAATGAAGATATCTATTGCACAGTGTTATGTTGCAGATCCAGTGGTCGAAGGGATGTAAGTAAACTTAGTAAAATGAAAAGGGCTATTCAGTTGAAAGATTCCAGGAAACATTATCCCAGATGAGAGGGAATAGCAGGCAGGCCCTGATACTAAGTGCTACTGGCCGAGCAGAGAGGAAGCAGCTCTGCACCTAGCCTCTTCCTTAGGGTCCTCCTTAGAGCCTTGAATTGGTCAAGCTGTAGTTGATGCTCTGGCTTCCTCAAATGTCCACATGACCCAGGCTCTGCAGACCGTTCCAGGGAAGGCTGAGTGCCGCATACACGGAGGACTGCTAGGGCTCATTCTCTGGAAAACTGCCCTCGCAGAACTCACCATACCCTTCATCCTGTGACCCCACTGGGCCCCAGCCTCTCCTCTCCAGTGCCAGAGCTGCTCTGTGCTTCCCACTGCGGACCCCGCACCCTCACCCCAACCTTTTCCACCACGAGTAAACTTCTCCGCAACCTCAGCTGCTTTACACAGCATTGCTTCACAGTCCTCCTGACTGAAACCTGCCTGTCCCTTAAGAATGGCTCTCCCTTCTCCCACCCTCCCCATCTCTCTCTATACTAGGCCAGCTCCTGGGTCACTTCTCAGCCCAGGAACCATCTTTCTGGAAACTCCCTGAGTCCAGGTTGATCACTGTGTGCCTTCTCTGGGTTGCCATCAATCAGGGCACTGCTCACTTTGCTGAATTATCTTTGTTTCCCTCTCTGTGTCACCTACCAGACAAGAAGTGTTCAAGAGCAGGGACTGTGTCTTGCTCACCACGAGTCTTGTGCCCTGCACAGAGGCCGGCACCATGCGGGTATCAGTTGACGGTACCAAGCATCCCTGTCTAGTGGATGCTCAGCTGCCGTCTCTGCAGAGTAATGGGACGCTGCATCCCTGGGACTGTCAAGCAGTTCTTAGACGGGGCCTGGGACATGGGCAGCACTGACTTCCTTTCAGGGTTTCCTGGGTGGCCGCCATCTCCCTCATATCTGCTGTCTTGGTGTCTCTCATGTGCACCCCTGTTTTAACCCCATTCACGGGGGCCACAGTCATGTAATTGGATTGAGCAGACACTGACAAGGTCAATTTGACAATTTCATTAATCTTTTATTAAACACAAGCCCTGAGCTCCAGCCAGGCTCATCTGTGTGCCATCCCCAGAACGTGCCTGGCATATTCCCATCTCACATGCCTCCTCCAGGCCAGGCGTGACCATCCAGTGATGCCAACAGCTACTGGATGCTTCCTGGATGCTAGGCCTGCAGCTGAGCAAGTCTCTTAACCCTGCAGACCACACTGTGGGGGTAAGGAGCTGATATATATAAAGCACACAGAACAGTGTCTGGCCTGTATTTAGTGCTCTATGTTATTATTATCACTATTATTATTATTATTACTTTTAATTCACAACATCCTTGAGAGGTAAAGGCCTCGTTTTGCTAAGGAGGAAACTCAGTGCCAGAGAGGGGAAATGATGTGCTCAGGGTCCTACCCATGGGGACAAAGAGCAGCAAAGAGTGGGACGAGCAGGTTAAAAAGGGCCAGGTCCTGAAGAGCCTGTCTCCCTCCTCCCAGGGTGGTGTTGAGGATTGGAGGGAAGGATGGATGAGTGTGACCAACACAGTGTTGGGCCCACAGTACCTCTCAACACAGGTTTGTGGAACAGAAGAAGGAAGGGATATGTGTGGAAAGCCCATGCATGCTAAAGCTTGCTTGAGAGCCTCAGGAAAGGGAATGGGCCCCTTCCTGGGGGAGAAGGGGAGCCTTGAGTTGGATTGGAGCTTTTAGGATTCAGAGAGAAAAGAGGAGGCAGAAGAACAAAGAAGTGGAGGGAGTAGCACAGATGGGGCCAGAACGAGTGTGACAGTGAAAAAAGGAGTTGGTTCAGGAAAAGGAGGTTGGAGAACAAGATGGGGGCCACATCCTCAAGAGCCTTGGGGAGCTGTGGAAAGGTTTCCAGCAAGGAGAATGTAATCCAGTTTGC
The DNA here is from genome assembly GCF_043159975.1 of Macaca nemestrina. Taxonomy (NCBI): domain Eukaryota; kingdom Metazoa; phylum Chordata; class Mammalia; order Primates; family Cercopithecidae; genus Macaca; species Macaca nemestrina. Next base: position 184,893,078 of record NC_092125.1, read on the forward strand.
ATTTTAGAAAGTTCATTCTTACTTCAATGTGGAAGATTGGAACAGGACAGGCTGGAAGCAAGAAGATTGTTAGAGGGCTGCTTCTGGGGTTCAGGCAAGAGGAAATAAGGACTCTCAGAGAAATTATGGGGAAAGGGAGGGGAGGGAGGGAGTGAGAGAGGGGTGACAGGAAGGGAGGGGCAAGGGCACAGCTTGCTTTGGAGCTAGGTGGGCTGGGCAGAGGGTTGGTTCCGTACTTGACCCAGGCAGGCAACACTGTGTGGATCCAGCCCCGGGAGGTGAGCAGCAATTGCTGGGATAAGCCCATCCGTGTGCTCTCTGGACCCGTTAATTAGCAGGGACAGACAGAATGTCAAATGGGACTTTCCTGACTTAGCCGTGCCTGGTGCTTGTCTCCCTGATTGTATGCAGACAAGTCACATTTAACACCAAAGGTTAATGACTTCCCTGGTAAGACAAGAAATGCTGGGACCCACAAACTCACACAGATGGGAACTGACAGGCTCACCCCAAAAGCATGAGAGGCCATTAAAGCACTTGGCCAGTTCGTAGTAGCATCACTCAAGGCCCAAGCTAGTCTCACCTTCAATACGTAGCATTTCCCAGCATCTCCGAGCCTCAGGGCTCTCCTCCTTTGCTGACCTCTGCTCCTCCACAGCCCCCCAAGAGCGCAGCCCAGACTTTGTCATCCTCCAGCCAATAGACTCTGTGGATGCTGGCCATGGGCCGCGCTGGAGCCGGACCCTGGGACCTGGAGGTGGATCACTTACGGTCAGGCCCGGGAGGACCTCCAGTCGGGGGTGAGCAGTAGGGGCAGACAGACAGACAAGGATGCACAGTGCCAGGAGTGGAGCGTGTCCCACAGAGGGGAGATGGAGAAATCCATGAGAGGTTTGTCAGGGGAGCCTTCCTAGGGGAGGTAATATCTGAGCTGGATCTTAACGGATGTACAGAAGCTCCGTAGGTAGGCTGGTGGGGTGGCGAACTCCAGCCATCTTTCGAAGAGCTGCATTATGTCCTAATAATGGTTTTATATCTGGTTGTAAAATCTGTAATGGGGTGGGGAGAACCCAGTCTTACTCATCTTTAGATCTTCCCAGCACAGGACCTATAGGCAAGGTATGAAAGCATCTTGGACAGGAAGGCTCCTGGTTTCCTGCCTCCACACTGAAAGAAAAGAGGGACAGAGGGGAGCAGGGATGGAGAATGAATGGAGGTTCCCCTAGGAGGAACCCTTAAGCCCAGTCTAACCAGTCTTTCTCCTGCTGGTAAACCTTCCATGGCTCCCTGCTGTACTAGGACAAAGCCTGGCCTCTTAGCTCAATTGATATCCGATCTGGCCTTTGTATCTGGCATGTGATCACCTGTGAGCCTTCTCTCTCATGCCTGCCTTCCTCCCCACAAGCAAACCACCCCACACTCTGGCTCCTGCATTTATCTGGGCAGCCCCAGACAGTTCCCACCTTCAGGCCTTTCTCTCTACTTCTTCCTCAGCCGGGGAAGTTAGTTTCCTCCAGTGAAAACATCCTTGGTGGCACTATAGTGCAGTAAGAAGCCCTCCCCAGGGGAACTTCAGAGCTCAGAGTCCCACACAACCCACTGTGCCTCAGGTAGCACCTCAGTGCCCTCCCTGTTGATATGAATGAATGTTTGTATTTCTCCTCCCTCCAAGGCAGGGGAACCACATTTCTTCATAGTTGCATCTGCTGTTTATGAGAGGCCCTGTGGTGACATAGTGAAAGTTCAGTGTTTCCAGTCAGATTGCCACTGTTGGAGACTTGAATCCTGTCTTTATCACCCTAGGAGCTATTTGACCTTGGCAGAATTACTTAATCTCTCTGTGCCTCTGGTTCCTCATCTGTAAAGTAGGCCTGTGTACAACAGGACCTATTTCATGGGGTTTTCGCAAAGATTCAATTGGTTAATTTTGCAAAGCTTTTAAAATAATGCCTAGCAGGCAGGGCGCGGTGGCTCACGCCTGTAATCCCAGCATTTTGGGAGGCCAAGGTGGGCAGATCATGAGGTCAGGAGATTTTAGACCATCCTAGCTAACATGGTGAAACCCCGACTCTACTAAAAATACAAAAAAATTAGCCGGGCGTGGTGGCAGGTGCCTGTAGTCCCAGCTACTCGGGAGACTGAGGCAGGAGAATAGCCTGAACCTGGGATGTGGAGCTTGCAATGAGCCGAGATCATGCATTATGTCCTAATAATGGTTTTATATCTGGTTGTAAAATCTGTAATGGGGTAGGGAGAACCCAGTCTTACTCATCTTTAGATCTTCCCAGCACAGAGCCTATAGGCAAGGTATGAAAGCATGAATGGAGTCACTGCACTCCAGCCTGGGCAACAGAGCAAGACTCCATCTCAAAAAAAAATAATAATAATGCCTGGCAAATAGTAAGTGCTCACTAAAGGTTAGCTGTTGCTATTTAATTTGAAAAGTAAAGTACAATGCAAGAATATTTGGCGGGGGGGACGGGGGGAAGCCCAAAGTTATGAAGAAATACCACTGCCTCTCAAATAACTATTTAGATTAGTGTATGTCTTTTTGGTTTTCTATTAGGTGTGCAGGTGTGTAGTATATCTGTTGTATACACACTCACAAGATATGGACACACAAATATGACATTCTCTTGAGTAGCCTGCTTTTCTCACTTAACAACATATACAAACACTTTAATAAACAAGTAGTATTTTTATCTGTCTTTGTAGCCACAAAGCCTAGTTCAGAGCCTAGTACAAGAATAGGCATTTCGCTGAACTTTGTGGAAGGAAAGGCGGAGGGGAAGTGGCAGTGAAGCAGGCTTGGAGCTGCGCTCCAGAGAGTCACTGATAGCATAGTAGCTGTCACTGCGGAGGGGAACCTTATCCAAGTAAGAGCCCTTCCTTTTAGTGATAGAGACCCAGAGGTCAGAGAAGAGAAGGACTTCCCTGAGGCCTCTCAGCCAGTCAGTGAGAAGGAGATTAGAGTCCAGCCAGGCCTGTGTCTTTGTCCTCAGGAATATGTGACCATCCTTCCCTTCCTCCCTTCCAACTTTCTCACCCTGGTCCTGCCTGGCTTTGCAGCCTCCCCAGGACTAAGTAGGCAGGAAAGGCTGGAGTAACCATCCCCTTGGGTCCCAGACAGGGAGGCCAAGGGAGGCAGAGGGAGGTGGCCAGTGGGGAAAAGTCACTGGTGCCAGAGAGACTTATTTTCTGTGTCACTGGTGGTGGCAGTTTTCCTCTAAGAGGCTATCGTATTTTGGAAGATTTTCTTCCTGAAAGAAGGGAATGAGCTTTAGGATCAGCCCTTCCAATCTGTCCCACACTTGATAGCCCAGATAATCCCTTGAAAATAAGGCTCTAAGCATGACCTCCCTGCCTAGAAGATTTCAGTAGGCATCATTACTGACAGAATGAAGTGTTTCAGAGCAGGGATCTTCTCTAGGGCCCTCCCTAGAAACCCACCCAACCATGGCTCTCCCTGTCATCCGACTATCTTTCTCCCTGTCATCCCACTGTCCCAAATTGCCTCTGGGCCTTTGAATATGCTGCCCTCTGCCTGAGATGCCCTCCCACATCCCTGCCTTGTCTCAGAATCATTGTTGTTCATCAAGCCCCATCTGCTCCTCTCATTCACAATAGTCAATCCCTCTGCAGGGTCCCTGCAGTCCCTGGCACAACCCTTCCAGCCCGAGCTCTCCTTCGTTGCTCACAGCACCTGCCCTGGGTGTTATCCGGCCCAGGCACAGAGAGGCACCTGAGTTGAGAGGCTGAGTAGAGGATAACTCTGTGAGCCTGGGTGTGGCTGGAAGATCTAGGCAGTTTCCCACCAAAGATAACCCTCACTCTGGATTCGGTTACGAAAGAACACAAATGTGTTCTTTTTTTTTATCTGACCCTGATTTTTATCCAAGACCCTGAAAAATCCCATGTTACCTTGGAAAATCCTTTCACCTCTCTCTAAGCCTCAGTTTCCACATCTAAAAAATGGCAACAATACTGCCCACATCACAGGGTTAAATGAGTGAATGTGTAGGAAACACTTGAGTCATGGAAAGTGCCCACCTAATGTTCTTTTCCTCCCCTGCCCCTTTCCATTCAGAGAGTATCACTCTCAGAGTCACAAAGTGAAATATTTATAGGGGCCAAAAATGTGGCCCCAAACTCAAAGTGAGACAACAGAAATCACCCCAGTCAGGCATGTGAGAACCTGATAGACAGCTTGGCATGGCCCTTACTTAAACAGCAGCTGAAGTGTGTCGCTGCCAGAGTCTGGTGTGGACCTTATGACCTGAGACCTCACATTGGCGGTTCCCATCAGCAGCCGTCGCGAAACACCCAATTCCCAGTCCGTGGAGCTTGGGCTTCTGTAATGATAGACTTCACCGCAAAGCACACTGAGCCCCTGGGAGTTTTTCTGGAGATTAGTCTTTGTCACCCGTGGTTTTGTAATTCAAGAGGCTATTTTGACAGAGCGCTGGGATGCCCAATAGCAGCCCAGAAATTCTTACTGGAAAATGATGCCCAATGCATGGGTTGATTAGCCCAAGCACATGGCAGAGTCTCAACAGAAGCTCTCTCTCCTCGTCCCTTGGCAATGCTGGTATGGCTCTGAGTGGGGCTCTGAGATGCCATTTCTCACAATTGCCCAGTGCTGGTTAATTTCTTCTTACTAGGCCAAGAGTTAAGTCTTTTCCTTTTCTGGCTTTTTTTTTTTTTTTTTTTTTTGATATAGGGTCTCACTCTGTCACCCAGGCTGGAGTGCAGTGGCATGATCTTAGCTCAATGCAACCTCCACCTCCTGGGCTCAAGCGACCCTCCCACCTCAGCCTCCCAAGTATCTGGGACTAGAGGCACTCTGCATCATGCCCAGCTAATTTTTGTATTTTTAATAAAGATGGGATTTCACCATGTTACCCAGGCTGGTCTCAAACTCCTGGACTCAAGCCACCCATCTGCCTCTGCCTCCCAAAGTGCTGGGATTACAGGCATGGGCCACTGCTCCCAGCCAAGTTCACTCTTTAGGCAAGCTCAGGACAGGAAGGAGAGTCTGGGAGATGACTGCTCTCCTAGCTGGGGTGCTTCACTCAAGAACAACCTCAGGAACATGACCAGATGGCTCCAAGTTTTCTCTCTAAGTGAATATTCTGGATGTCAGAGGCTGCCCCTCAGAGCATAGCAAGCTTGCATACCATATCCAAGTAACAGCTCTGGACTCAGATGTGGGGCACCCCAGATAGTCACTTCATTTATCAATGCACTCATCATTTAGTCGTTGATGCATTCATTTATTTAACAAAAATTTATGGAGTTAGCGCTTGGATTTTGTCATCGAATTTACTATTTTTCTGTTTTCTAATTTTTAAATTTACATTTTTACTACTGCTTTCCACAGGTTTCTTTTTGGTTCTTTTTCAAATTATGTACTTGCAGCTTTCCATTAGATTGATAAATTGTTTTCTTATTTTCATTATTTTCTAAATATTTTGTCATTGTATTTTTTTATTCTTTGACATAATCTTTTTTAGAAAAGTGATTTCAATCTCTACGAGGCAGTTAGCTGCAGCTATTTCTGTTGTTGAAACACTGTTCCTTATTTCTGGTTTCAGTAGTTATATTTTGAGAATGAAAATTGTATATCTTCCTATCATTTGGAATTGACCAAATTCGTTTACATTTGTAGAGTAGAAATTGTTACATGTCATTAAGTAAACTTAATAATTTTTCAAATCTTTTTCCTTACTTATGTTTCCTTTTGGCATTTTTCTTCATCTTTTAAAATATTTAATACATATAAAATAATATAGGTCCATAAGTTATAAAGCATAATCATAGAACACTTGTGAACTCACTGCCCAACCCCAGAATTAGAACATTACCAACATATTTCTCAATGCCCTATCACTTTGTTTACCCTGGAGTTAAGCACATCATCAATTTTGTGTTGATCGTTTCTTTGCTTTTTAAATATACTTTTTAATTGCCTATGTATGAATGTCTGAAACGAAAAAACCAAATTGACTTTTTATTTTTCTCTATGTATGCCATGTAGCCTCCTTCTACAATTTCTGTTGCTTTCTCCCTGAATTTCTAATATTTATTGCTTTAAATCGGAATGTTTTGTTGGGTGCAACAGGTTCACCACTGTTCAATCTTCAATATAAATTTCACTTTTTATCAACTTAATACCATCAACCTCTTCCTTGTTAAATAATTTTGCCTCGAATTCTGTTTTGTGATGAGCATTGTCACCTCTGCTTTCTATTTAATTGAGTGTGCCTAAACCTTTTGGAGGCTTAATTTTTGACATTACTATATAATTTTGCCTGAGATGCAGAAGATGGTAATGTTTAAGAAGTTGTGCTCTGAGATCAAACTAGATTTAAATCTTAGTTCTACTATATGTTAGCTGTTTGACTTGGGCAAGTTACTTAGCCTCCTATGCTTGCAGTTGCCAGACCTGAGACCCAAGGGTAATGATATTTCTGCCTCATATGTTTATTGGGAGGATTACATGAGATAATGTGTGTGAAATGCATAGTACAATGCAATACACGTGGCAAGTATGCAATAAATGTTAACAATTTTTATGAGATTTATCTCTTGTAAGTTGCACATAATTTAATGTTTTCATTTTAGTTTGGGAATTTTTGTCCTTTAATAGAATAATTCAGATTGTTTACCATCATTTCATATCTGCTGTTTGATTTTGTCACCCAATTTTATACTTTCTATTTTTTATACATTTTTTGCTCTTAATGTTTTCTCTATTTTTCTTTATAAACTGTTTTATTTTTAAATTAATATAGAAGTTTAAAATACTCTTTGCAAATTAGTTCCGTAATGCATGCTTTAAAATGTGTGACATACAGTTACAGTCGTGTGCCACATAATGATGTTTTGGTCAAAGAGGGACTGTGTGTACAACAGTGGTCCCATAAGATTATAATGGAGCTGAAAAATTCCCATCGCCTAGTGACAGGGCAGCCATTGTTATATTGTAGTAGAAAGCATTACTCACATGATTGCAGTGATGCTGGTGTAAATCGAGCTACTGTGCCGCCAGTCATATAAAAGTATGGCACATACAATTATGCGCAGCACATCATAGTTGACAATGATAATGAATGACTGTGTTACTGGTTTATGTACTTCCTACACTATACTTTTAATTATTATTTTGGAGGGTACTCCTTCTTATAAAAAGAAGTTAACTATACAAATACCCTCAGGCAGGTCCTTCAGGAGGTATTCCAGAAGAAGGCGTTGTTACCATAGGAAATGACAGCTCCATGCCTGTTATTGCCCCTGAAGACCTTCCCGTGTCACAAGATGTGGAGGTAGAGGACAGTGATATTGTTGATCCTGACCTTGCATGAGCCTAGACTAATGTGTGTGTTTGTGTCTTAGTTTTTAACAAAAATGTTTAAAGAGTAAAAAAAAATTAACAATTTTAAAATAGAAAAAAGCTTACAGAATAAGGATATAAAGAAAGTATTTTTGTACAGCCGTATAATATTTTAAGGTAAGTGTTATTAAGGGTCAAAAAGTTTTAAAAAATTAAAAGTTCATAAAGTAAAAAAGTCATAGTAAACTAAGATTAATTTATCATTGAAAAAGAAAAATATTTTTTACAAATTTAGTGTGGCCTAAATGAACAGTGTTTCTAAAGTCTACAGTCGTGCACAGTAATGTCCAAGGCCTTCACATTCACTCACCACCGCCAGTTCTTTAAGCTCCATTTCATAGTATTAGTACCCTATAGAGGTGTACAATGTTAAATCTTTATACTGTATTTTACTGTACCTTTCCTGTTTAGAGATGTCTAGATATATCACTTTTTGGCCTTTTGGCAAGATCAAGTGTATATATGCTTAGATACATAAATACTTCCCATTGAATTTCCTGTAGTACTCAGCACAGTAGCATGCTAAACAGGTTCACAGCCTAGGAGCCATAGGTACAACATACAGCTTAGGTATATAGTAGTGTACACCATCTAGGTTTGTGTAAGTGCACTCTGTGCTGTTTGTACAACCATGCAACTGCCTAATGAGGCATTTCCCAGAACATATCCCCATCCTTTAGCAATGCATGGCTGTGTATCTCTATTTCTCTAATTATTGGTTAACAACAAAGCAATAATTTTTTACTTCTCTTTATACAACGTAAAATTTTATATGCTTTTATTTTTCTTGGTATCCCTTTCAATGCTTGAAACTCTTTTTTTTTTATTCTAGTGCTAAGGAAAATTCAGAGACTGTCTTTTGTTTCTTAATTGCCCACCTGTTTTCCTACCCGTGTGTTCACATAATCCTTGAGATTTATTTTGCCAAGATCTAGCTATGTCTTTTTATTATTATTATTAATATTGCCTGGAAAACTGCTCATTTTTAGGCTTTTGACTCAAGCAGATACTTGTTTTGTATCTAAAAGTACTTTTTCCCTATTATGTATTTGTCATTTTTATTTTTTATTGTATCCCCCATCCCTACCAGGAATATTGATCATTCTAATCTAGACTTATTCTTTTCTCTTGTATCTATCATCTCCTTTCTTATCTTCATCTATGACCTCTTTTTCTGCATTCGTTGAGAATTGCTCAAATTTGTCCTCATCACTGTTTCAGTTTTCTGCAGTGTCAATTTTGTTTTTTCTCACTCCCATGGGAATTGTAATGTGGTATTTTATTTTGTCCCGACTTGCTGTATTGTCTTAGTTTCAGCTTCCTTTGCATCTCTACCTTTATCTTATTCTCCTTCCTTCTCTTTTTAGAAGCCAAGTCTTCTTGCATCTCTTGAAGGACACCAAGCAGATGGTCTCTGAAGCATTCTCGATTTTCTTTCAACTTTCTCTTTCTCTATGTTTTTAGGGCGATTTTTCCTTTTCACTGTGGTGTATCTCTTTAAAAGCCTCATTTTTTGTTTCTTGGAGGTTTTATTTTGTTTTGCTTAATCATCTTTGAATAGAGCAAAGTCTCTGCAGACCTGGCATTTGCAAAAAGGAAGCTTAAAAGTAAAGCACTGTTAACCCCTCACTGTGGGATGTGCATCTCCAGATTTAGACCTGAAATTCAAGTCAAGGTGCCCTGCCCCAGTTCTGTTTGTGGACTGATTTTGCCTTCCTGAAGTTGTTTTTTCTCCAGGGTGAACTTCTAGCTTTTCGAACTATGGAATCAAATTCAATTTGTACTTCCTCCTTGCCCAGAATAGTACCTAAAAGACCCCCCTTCCCTGCAGCATGCACTACTTCCAATGCACTTCCTATTTCATCCCTGTTTACCAGGCTTTTCTCTAAGGGTCCAGGTGTTCCTGGATCCCAGCCTATCCCCTACTTCCTGTTGTGCTGCATGCTCAGAGTTGCCATTTCTGAGTGAATGTGATAAAAGAAGAGGCCGGGCATGGTGGCTCATGCCTGTAATCCCAAGTTTTTGCTTGGGAGGCCGAGGCGGTCGGATCATTTGAGGTAAGGAGTTCGAGACCAGCATGGCCAACATGGTGGAACTCTGTCTCTACTAAAAATACAAAAGTTAGCTGGGCGTAGTGGTGGACACCTGTAATCCCAGCTGCTTGGGAGGCTGAGGCAGGAGAATTGCTTGAGCCCGGGAGGTGGAGGTTGCAATGAGCAGAGATCGTGCCATTGCACTCCAGCTTTGGCAACAGAGCGAGACTCTGACTCAAAAAACAAAAACAAAAACAAAAAAAAAGAAGAAGAAGAAGAAGAAGAGGGGAACATAGGACCAGGGAGAGGGAGGGCAGTGCAGGACTCAGGCTCTGGCTGGCTCAGAAAGCAGAAGGTGGGCCCTCTAAACCGGTGGACTCCTGCTTTCCTGTTCAATGCATCCAAGGTTTAGGGACAAGATGTGCAGGAAGTAAAGGGTTTTCCCACAGTTTGGCATGGGAGTGAATAATCAGAGGTGGAGTGCTGAAATTCCCCACCCCCAAATTAGACATAATTCATAGTACTATTGTCATTTTGTGTTATTTTATGTCTTGAGATTTTTAATAGAAAGATGAGAGATGCCATGTTAAGTATTACCAGTCAGCTACTATACCAATAGTCTAACATTCAATGAAGGGTAATTTTATATGCTTCATTCGTTCATTAACTCATTCATTCATTCATTTATGTCTATTTCCTCTAGTAGACTGAGAATTCAGAATTATGGATTTTTATTGTTTTACTCAACAATAAAACCCAACAAAGGAACTGGCATCTAGTGGGTGCTCAAAAACTATTTGGTGAATGTGTGGTAACCCAAGACAAAACACACCCTCAGTATGAATCAAATTATATTTTGATAACCTGAGTGCTGTTAATCATCATCCAGTGTATTATACATTAACAATTTTAAAGCATTTTAATGTCTGTTATCTAACTTGATGCTAAAACAACCTGGGTTGGATGTGGCTGTGTGTGTCTGTAGCTCCAGTTACTCAGAGGCTGAGGCTGCAGTGTGCCTTGATGGTACCTATGAATAACCACTGCACTCCAGCCTGGGAAATATGAGACCTGTCTCTAAAAAAAAAAAAAGAAAAGAAAAAGGAAAAAAAAAGCCAATCTGGTATTAGGTAGAACAAGTATTATTCTTCCCAGTTTGTAGATGAAGAAACTGAGAACCAAAATGAGGCAGACACCTGTGAGTCACAGATAGGACCAGGAAGCAGTGTCCCCTCCCTACGGGGTGGGTATTCTCCTGGATCAGCTGCCTCTTCCCTGGTCTGAATGTGTAGATGAAAAGAGAAGCAAGAGAGGTCTGAAGGGGCAGGAGAAGGCTTCCTGGAAGACTAACGCTGGCTCTTAAAGGGGAGGGACTGAGGAGGAGCATCCCAAGCAGGAGGCAGCTTGAGCAAAGATGCAGGTGTGGCCAGAGGGTCATGGGGAGATGGACCAAAGGCTCTTTCCCGCCACTCCTGGGCTTGGGGGTGAGTGCAAACAGAAAAATCCTCCAGAATGTTCACACTGCACTTCAGCCAAGAGTTTTGATCTCAGCTTATTTCTGATGCTGCAAGCCCTTTCACTGGCACTGTGTTCTCATTGGGGTGGGAGGAGAAGGGAAAGAACAAAGGTAGTGGAGTCAGACCCTGGCTTTGAAGCCTGACTCCTCCATTTACTGCAAGACCTGCCATGGACAGTATTCATCACCTCCCTGAGACTCAGTTTCCTGCCTTGTGTAAATGGACTTGTGCCTTGTAAATGGACTTCCTGCCTTGTGTAATTATGGACTTGTTAACTTTTCTGGGGATTAGATGAGGTAGCGTATATGGGGTCTGTGGCACATGGTGGGTGACCAATACCTCTTAGCTCCCTTCCTTTTCTTCTTGGCTCTTTTGTGGATAGATAAGAGGTGGCCCTGTGCTTGGGACCCTCAGATAATCTTGGAGCACAGCAGAGGGACATGCAGACAGTGTGGCAGCCAGTTGAGGCCACACATGCCCTCCTACCTGTCAGGTCCACACACTGCCTTTCTCAGAAGGGGACATTGTTTTACATTTCCCTCCTCTGAATGTTGAGGCTAATTTCCTCTCAAGTGAAGCCCTCAACAGCTAAGCCTCCACATGCGGCAGACTTCCCTTGTTTGCTGTCAGAACAAAGCCCCATGCTCCATGCAAGTGCTGTGCATTTCAATTGTGCTGTGCAGCCCTCTCCTTGCTAACTAACCATCCTGGAAGAAGAGCACAAGGAGCATCATGGACAGGATACTATCAGAGGGAGCCTGGATGTGCTGGATAACTTGCTCCAGCTTCAGGAACTGCCCTACAGACATTACCCTAAATGGCTGGATTCCTGGGAGCCAAAATGGAAGGAACCTATTAGCAATGTACAGGCATTTGACAGAATCTATTGTGTGTGAAATTATCTGCTGGGCACCTTCTAGGTGGAGGGAAGGGGTAGGGAAAGGGGCACAGAGGAGTTAATAGTGTCATTAAAGTATGGGTGCAGTGGCTCATGCCTATGATCCCAGCACTTTGGGAGGCCAAGGCAGGTGAACTGTTTGAGCCCAGATGTTTGAGACTAGCCTGAGCAACACAGTGAGACCCTGTCTCCATATATATGTAATAAAAATAGTATCATAAGAGTGCATGGTTTGGGTTATCCCAGAGCAGACCCCGAGACAAGACCCTGAATGCAAGTAATTTTTTTGGAAAATGAGAAAAACCGGGAGGAAATGGGACATAAGATAGAAAAGGGAAGGAAGCCAATCAAGGGTAGGTTATTGAAAACTTCACCCTTTGTGGACAACTGAGGTTCAATGCCGCTCACTCTGGGAGACAGTGCAGAAGATGCCTTGCAATTATCCCCAACAAAAGGTAAGAGAGCCAGGGTTATTTATTCACAAATTCCCATCAGTCACTGATTGAGAGCTGTTGGATTGGGGAAGAAGGTGTAAATTCTTTGGCACCTTTGTCTTGCCATGTGTGTGGACAGAGTGGGTTCCAATGGCCAGAGAGAGGTATCAGGTACAGGTGCTGGAAGTTGAACATCAGGTTGCAGGACGTGGGCTGATGGAATATGGGCATGACAGCAAACAGTGTCTTGTACGAGAGAGACAAAGACATAAATGTAAAAATGATAATATTCAAACAATAATTAACTGAGTTCCTACTATGTGCCAAGAACTTTATATTCTTACAGTATCGCCACAAAGTAGGCATTATTGTCCCTATTTTACAGAGAAAAAAACTCAGGTGCTAAGAGGGTCTGCATCATGCCTAAGACCACAGAGCATGAAGCAACCTAGCCAGTAGGCAAACCCTTGCTGCCTGACTCCAAAGCCTGGTCCTATGCAGAGCTCCCCATGAGACAGGAAAAAATGAAAGCTGAGCCCCACGTCCTGGGACAATGTCTGGCTGTAGGACCAGCATTATGGATGTCCTCCTCCTAGAGGCAGGCATGAGAGACCGGGAAAATCTTTGGATACAGAGATGCAGCTACAGAAAGAATATGGTCCACAGAGGATCCCCAACCTACCAGCACCAATGAGAGCTAAATTGTTTTAAAGATGTGGGGAGGTGATTCCAGCTTCTAAGGGCAGCTAGCAGTTTGGGATCAGCTAGACCTACATTTAAACACTGCTCTCCTTCCTATTTGTTTGCTCTGTGACCAGTTATTTAACTTATCTGGGCCTTAGCATTCTCATCTGTAAACTAGGACAACAGCATTACCTCGCCAGGGTGCTGTGTAAATGAAATGATTGTGGACTTGTAAGGTACCTGTCACAATGCTGGGCACATAGTAGGTGGGACTTGAGGCCAGGAGACACTGCTCAGTTTCATGCCCTCTTCTTGGGCAAGGCTTGTCTCCTGTGTGAGCCTTGGTCTCCCTATCCATGAAATGGAGATAAGAATTTGTGGCCTGCAAGTACACAGGGCTGCTGTGAGGTGGGCAGGACTAAAGGACAGAAACATCACAGTGATCCAGCTCCCCATGTGAGCAGTGGAGGAGCTCAGGATGAGGACAAAAGGCACTTGGTTCTGATCTGGTCTCGGCCACCAATATCTCAGGTGGCGTTGGCAGTTTCCTTTGGCTTTGAGTCAAAATGATGGTGTTGGATAAGGAGGTCTCTGAAAGCTCTGAGATATTGGGCTTCTCCCCCACTGTGCCGTAGTGACCGACCTCTTCTCATCTCCCTGCCAGGCCCATGCTCTGGTTTGTCACTGCCTTTCTCTGTCCACTCCAGCCTCTTTGCTGCTTCTCCATGCTTCCCTGCACCCTGCATCCCACTAATCTTCTCTTGGACTGGCCCCAAGCCTGGTAACCATCCTCAGTGCCCATGGCCTAGCTGAGGTCACCCCCAAACCAAGACTTAGCTGTGTGTATGGAGGCAGATTTCCCAGAGTGGAGAGTCACCATGGCCTGGGTACAGTGGAGGGAGAACACAGAACAGAGCCTGGGCTATTCCAGGATCAGTCCAGCCATGGCCCAGCCTTAGGAGTCATTCTGTGACAGGAGTCATTTGGTAACTGGCCTCGGGGTTTGGTCTGGAATAAGGCTGAGGGATCCAGTTGTGACCAAAGTCAAGCTGGGTGACTGAGACTCAGAAGCTGCATATAACATTTTTTCTCAAATATTCAGCCACCTTTTCCATAAACCATCAGGAAGTTAGCCTCTTGCATCAGGGCATTTGCCCAAACTTCTTTAAGTGACTTCAGGTTCCAGATCTAGAGAGATTCCTGTCACTGTTCTTTCTGTATCTTTATTCTGGGTATGTCTCAAGGGCCAGAATTAATGGAGTAGGTGAATGGTTACATGGTGTGATTTCAGGGATACCAAGGAAGTTGCTGGAAACCCCTAATGCTATTTCTATCTGTCTGGTCAGTACTGAAATCTCTCAACTATAGATCCATTCATCTGGATTAGTTTTTGAAGCACTGGGAAAATCACTGGACCAGAAGTCAGTAGATGGGGACCCAAGTCTCATCTTTGCCTCCTACTTACCCTTGTATTACCACACTTCTCTCAGCCTCACTTTACCTATCTATAAAATGGGACAAATAATGCCTGCCCTTCAGAATTGTTATCTAGGTTAAGTGAGACCTGCAGAGTAGACCACTGGCACCTGGCAGGGGCTCCATAAACATGCCTTCCTTTCCCTAGCGGTTCAGTAGGAAGAACAAGGTGGATTCTCAGGGCGCTATGCTGGAAGTCACCAGCAGGTGGCAGCACGGGGCATTTTCACTCCTTCCTCTCTTAATGAACGAGGTGGTGCTTTGGTGATGTCCAAAGATGAACCCGGGCCATAGTGTGCTCCCTGGCCCTTCAGAATAGTAAAGCCTAGACAACCTTCTGTCTTGCTTGGTGTAGAGCAGCTGAATCCTCTACTGGCAGGGGCTGAGTTGGCAACAGCTACAGAATATTACCCAATTCCCCTGCAGATATAGAAACATGTCAGCCTCACCCCTGCCCTCAAGGAGTCTGCAGTCTAGGGAGGGAGGCCTGAGTGCATGTAGCTGGCGATAGAGGGGGAGAAGGGGAGCACACAAGCTGTGGGAGTGAGGCGAGGGACACCCAGCACTGCAAAGGGTGTCAGCAAGGGCTTCCCCAGGGAGGAGGGGCCATGGAGAAGGAAGTCAGGGACACCGGGAGGTGGCTAAGATTTTTCAAGGGCTACCCTTGATTCTGTGTGCTTGAAGCACAACCACCTCTCATTTTCACTACAGACCAGGCTATATATGTAGGCCACATTACTGTGATTTCTATAAACTCCTCAACTCTCTCACTTTCTCACTCCGGTGATGCCTGATCTCCCAACAGACGCTGAGTGAAGCCCCTCCTGGGAATATTTCCATCTCCTGAGTCCTGTGTCCCGCTTTTCAAGTGAGCAAGTGCTTGGGTATGCTTCCTGCACTTGGGTACTTCTTCCTGCATTGGTGACCACAGGTGGTGGTGGTAGTGGTGGTGGCGGTTTTATAAAGGAAAAGACATCAGGCAAGGAATCTAAGGCCCCAGTAACTGTATTTGAAGCCCTATCCTCCCACTGTCCAGGTATGACATTAGGCCTCATTTCCCTTTTTGTACAATAAGGTTGACCTAAAGGTCCTAAGAAAGCCCCTAGTTTTAACATCTAACACCCATAGATCCTTCCAGGTCCTAGAGCCACCTTGCTGAGTGACCTTGGGAAGGTCACCAGCTCGATGATGTGGATCCTTCCAAGCTCAATGTGAGTGGCAAGTGTAATAGTGCTTTGGAAAATTTGCGTGATCGCCTGATTGCTCACATGGCCTCTTGGGGGAAAGTGGAAGCAGGTTGTTCAGATGTGTGTGCATTCCCCACAAAGCCTGGCTGGGCACCTGGCAGGTGGCTACTTGAGGGACAGGACACACAGAGAGATAAGATATCTCTAATATTTTGAATACCTCCTTTCCCAACTGCCCTGGGACAGAAGAAGCACCCTGGCTCTGTGGAGCCAGGACAGGGTCAGGACCAGCGCAGACAGCCGTAGCATTAGGAGGCGGGCTTCTGCTCCTAATGAGAAGGCCCTTCAAACAGCCATGTTTAAAGATGAATCCAGGTGGCGCCGAGCTCCCTGGCCATGCAGACCAGTGGGTCAAGTGGAGTCCACTCTTGGTGAAGAGTAGGGATGGGGGTGTAGGGGGTTTAGGGGCCAGTGGTGGTCTAGGCTAGTACTTACCAAACCTGACTGTGCTTACAAACTAAAAATCTGTCTTTGCAGCACCTTGGGGATGTGGCTTAAAGCTTGGTATTTTCATAAATGGGGGTGCCTTAAAATGAGTCCACTCACAGAATTTAGCTGTCCTCTTCTGAGTCTCTCTCATTGAGGCCAGTGTTCAAACTCCCATTCCAGCACTGCTCTCCTGTACCAGCCACCTTTCTGACGTCTGTGCAAAGCAGTAGTGGGCCGGTCTGCTGTCCCAAACTCCCTTCCATTCCATAATAGAATTGGTTAAAGGGAAGGGGGTGGGGAAAGGTGTAAGTCAGATGCATTTGAAGGAAAGCAGCTTTGAAGTCCTGAGGCCATTATGTTAATGGCATTACTCAATTTCTGGAAGCAATCCTGATTAAATATTCATTGGCTTTGATTATACTGAAATTAGGGCTAAAGCGTGAAGTCAAATTGAGGGGAATAATGGCAGTGTAAATAATGCATGGCCTCTAAATTGAAAACACCAGCTTGTGCGGCCCCAGCTCTCCCCCCACCCTGCTTGTCACTGTGCCATTTGTTTAGAAGGTGATTAGTCTGACGTGGGCATCTTTCACCAGCTGGGGAACTAGGAACTGGAAGGCTCTCAGGGGTCTGTGTGTCTCTGCAAATGCAGGGGAATTGAAGCAGACACCTTCCAGCAGGGGACTCTCTGCAGGTCAGGAACCTGGAAGTTTAGAATCTTGGTAAAGCCCGGTCACAGAGTCCTGTATTCTCTGAGTGACACAGTCATGGACTCTGAGGAAAACAGAATCTTGTGCTCTTGAATCTTCGATAGTGTAATCCTTGAACAGAAAAGAGCCAGTAGGGTGGGGAGGAGTGCAGCAGGAGAGAGCTTAGAATAACCAGGTGAGGTTTATTTAAATTAATGTGGTCAAGAGACAGAAAGGTACGTTGGTGATTTTAAAATGGTGGGATGAGTGCTGTACAGAGGTGTGTGCAAGAGGCTGCTGTGGGAATTCAAAAAAGGACTTTCATTTGCTAGAGGGGGTTATCGGGGATGGGGCGGCTGAGTCAGAAGAGGAGAGTCAGGAAAGTTCCAAGAGATCTTGCTAGATGGTGCCTTATCATCCTCTGGACCCCTAATGCCTGGCCCAGGGCCTGGCCCAGAGAGGAAGCTGATGGGTATTGGTAGGATAAATGGATAAAGCATAGTATCAGGAAAAGAGGAAGCAATTCTCTTTGCTCCTGGAGGAAAACTGTTAGTCTCAGAACCATGAAAGGACCGTTGCAAGAAACTAGAGCCCCCAGTCACCATGCGCTGACTATGTGATAGGCACTGTGCAAAGTACCAGGATTGCATACAGCATCTCATCTTATTTCTCCCCATCTCAGGAGGAAGGTACGATGATTATCCCCATTTTGTGATCAAGAACAGCAATACTTTAAAGAAGTTAATTTGCACACACAGCTAAAGAAGTTAAATTACACACACACCTAGCAAGTACTGAACCTGGCATCTAAATCCATGATGCTTTTTAAAAAACATTCTCAGTAGTTCCGCATCTCCAGTGATAGTCAGCTACAGATATTCATATCCTGTCTCTCAATCCTCACCCATCCTTTCCGATCCACCACTGTTTCTCTGCTGCTGTAGGATTCCTGAGAGGTGGGGTACACTCATTTGTGCACCAGGACTAGGAGGACAACTGCCTGTACATGTGTTAGCATATCAAGAGTCCAAGAAAGCAGTGCCAGTGAGAGCTGCCACACTCCAAACCACAGGCTCTGCCGTGTTTTTTGTTTTGTTTTGTTTTGTTTCTTGTTTTTTGTTTTTTGTTTTCAGTTGCATAGGGAAAAAAGCAGGTCAGGGGACAGAACAGGTACAAAGACAGAACGTGAGAAGGGTTTGCGGGTCCAGGGACTAGGGTTGGTTGAGTATAGCCCATGCAGGTCGGGGTGAGTCAGACTCAGGAGCCCTGTCTGGTACCCGGCAGGAGGGCTGACTTCAGCAGGCTGCCTCCCACTTTCCATCAGGGCAGAGCCTGAAGTCACGGAAGGTTGTCAATGCCCTTCCAGGTTTCCTGCAGACTTAGAAAGGGGTTTCTGTTTTATGTTTTGGGGTCCACGGCTGATCTGTGAAGTGACAGAGAAATGGATGTCACCAGGCTTGTTCTTGGAGCCTTCCTTTTGCCCAGAGGTCTCGCGAGGAAGTTGAGCAGTGTGGGTGCAGTGGCCTGCTCAGCAGAGTGCCCCGTCTGGCAAGGCACAGGGACGAGCTCAGGAGAGCTTCCTGCTGACTCCAGGCCGCCTTGCCCAAAAGCACACCTTTGACCTGTCTACATGCACACACGTCACCATGAAATTTCCTTTTGTGGAGCCAGCCGACAGGCCAGCGCGGAGACCACCTGACCAAATGGGCTCTGTGACAGGGAAAGCAGGTCAGCCGTGGGTCGAGGACCCTGGGAGTGATTCTCAGTTCTTCCACCACCGTGTTAAGCAACTGGGACAAGAAATGTAATCTCTGGTTTAGACTGGCTTCCTCTCTGTCATGTCGATGGTGAGATCGAACTAAATATCTTTCCTGTGCAAATAGTTTTCAGATACACTCCCTTTCCCAGCAAATACTCACTGGGCACTCAATCTACACCTAGTGCTGCCTGGGGTCAGGGGACTTGCTGAGGAGATTAAGCAAGGACAGATAGATAAGGATTAGAATCAGCGCTTTAAGAAAGGAATGAAGAGCTTTGAATATGCAAAGAAATGAGTAAGTGTCTCTGGTGGGCTACATCAACAGTGGGAACTGCGAAGCCAGATGACCTAGGATTAAATCCTGAATCTTTCTTTTACCAACTCAGTGACCATGGGCCAGTTCATGAGAGTTCTTACCCTTCCCAGATAGGGTGATTCAGAAGATTATATGAAGTAATCCAGGTAAGAAACTACAACAGTGCCTGGCAGAGTAAACACTCAATAAGTATCAGCTGCTATTGGGGGTTATTGCAGGCTTCTTACAGAGAGTGTCATTCCCTCTGAATCCATTTCCCTATGTAAGAAGAGGAGAGGGTGAGAGAGGATGGAGGGAGAGAGAAAGCCAAAGAGGTGGTCACTAGCCTATATTTGATACCTGCGACGTGTCAAGCTCTTTTGACTTCCTGGATGACCCCCAGATCACCTGGATAGACAAGCTGACTGCAGCAGAAGCCCTGACCTGCTGAATATCACAGTCCTCACGTGGGTAGAGTCTGGATTTGGATCCACCTCTGCCTTCATGGAAAGAGGGGTCCTAGTTGTGTTTGCAAACAGACTGTTTACTCCCCTTATGGTTCCGCTGGGGGTGGCCAGCCCACGCTCCTCTCCCAGACTTCTTTCCGCCTCCTGCGTTGCTCTCTGTGTGGGTGACTCGACAGACAGGCACGCACAGCCTTTCCAACTCCCCAGCATTACCTGCAGGTCCAAGTGGGAGGCTGGCATGGCAGACTTCCAAAGCTCCCCAGCTTGCCGCCCCCAGTACTGGTTGTGGAAGCTGTCAGTGCCTCTTTAGAGCTCATAATTAACTGGACTCCTGGCTAGATTTTGTTTCATTCTTTCTGAAAATACCACTGTATGCTGTTAGTTGCTTCTGTGCTGTCACATCAGGGACTTGGTAAAGGGTCTGTCACCCCCTTCCCCCTGTATCTCTACTTCCTCTCTTCTTCCTCCCTCTTGGACTTTGAATGGGAATCTTTAGAAACTTGTTTTACAATAAAACTTCAGATTCTTCCTAATAGAATTTCATAGAAGGGAGAAAATGGTGTGGACTCTGATATGACAAGGGTTGGAGTGAGTTTCCCAAAGGAAGAGAGACCCAAGCTGGGCAAAGTCGGGAGGATCAGGCCACAAGGAGGGTGAGAGAAGGTAGGTCCAGTAAAAGGCAAAGCAAAGGCACAGGTTTGGAAGGCACGGGCTCTTGCGGGGCTCAGGTGAGAGATTCCCCTGGCCCTTGAATTCTAGGCAGGGCTGGTATTCTGAGAGGAGCAGGGGAGAGGAGGGAGTCTGGGTTCCAGTGATAACAGCTATGTGAGGCTGGGCAACTGTCTTCTGCCCTGGGTCTATTTTAGAGGGCTGGTGTGAAGATATAAATGCATGGTGAGTGTGAGGTTGCTTTTTACCCCATAGAGTTATGCAGATGATCACGGCAGTTGGAATGAACTGTGTAGAACAAGGGAGGAGACACTCAGAGGTCTCCAACCCCAATTTCTCACCTACACAACTCAACTCCAGACAGCCCAGAACCTCCCTGCGTGAACATTCTCATTCTCAACGCTCATGACATTACGTGCATCTGTCGTGCTTTCTGTCTCCTTTCTGCCTTGCTGAACACTCTTCCTTCCTCCAGGACTCCTTTCTCCTGAAAGTATCCCCTAATTACTCTAATCCTATGCTGTCCAATACACAGCCACTAGCCATGTGTGCGCACTGAAAATGTGGTTCTTCCAATATGTGCCGTATGTGTGGAATACACAACTGATTTTCAGGCTTATTATAAAAAGTAATATAACTATCTCACTAATAAAAATTTTCATATAGATTGTATATTAAAATATTTCAGATACATTTGGTAAAATTATGTATATATTATATATATATACACACACACACATATATGTTTTTTTGTTTGTTTGTTTGTTTTCTTTGAGAGGGAGTCTCACTCTGTCGCTCAGGCTGGAATGCAGTGGTGCCATCTCAGTTCACTGCAGCCTCCCGGTTAAAGTGATTCTCCTGCCTCAGCCTCTGGAGTAACTGGGATTACAGGCATATACCACCACACCTGGCTAATTTTTGTATTTTTAGTAGAGGCAGGGTTTCACCATGTTGGCCAGGCTGTTCTTGAACTCATGACCTCACGTGATCCACCCGCCTTGGCCTCCCAAAGTGCTGAGATTACAGGCATGAACTATGCCCAGCCTAAAATAAAATATATTAAAATTAACTTCACTTGTTTTTTTTTTTACCTTTTTGATAGGGCTGTTAGAAAATGTAAGATGCCATACTTAGCGCACTTTGTGGCATGTGTATTTCTTCTGCTGGGTGGTCCAAGCCTGGCTTTAAGCTCTTTGCTCACTCTCCTACCTGACTAGGATAGATTTCAAACATCGATTATGTTCAAATGAGACTTTTGTATGGAAAAATAGGACATAAGTAGAAAAGGTCCTTTTCCTGTTAATACATCTTATATGTGAAAACGTCTTATATGTGACTTGCCACTAATGTCAGTGTGACAATTAGTGGGACTCAGCCCCTCTCTATAATCTGTTTTCTCATCTGGAAAAGGAGGGGCTTGAACTCTTGGTCTCCAGTGGTCCTTCTTTTTCTGACATCTGATGACTTATTAATCAATCCTAATTTTTTCCCTGTTTTAATGTAAAACCTTGGCGAAGTTGCCTCCTTATTTTTGCATCTATTACATGATAAAACTGAGACTCTCTGCACCCCCCACCCCATCCTCCAAATCAGAGAGCTTTCTGGGAATCAAAGGAATTCATGACTTGAACTTGGTCTTCCAGCTCAGTACACACTTGGTGCTCATGACCCTCCAGTCCAGTGAAACTAATGCAAGTCTTCAACGCTGGGGCCTGGATGGGCCCTGACTTTCTCCATTTATCCAACTAGCGTGCAATCACTCATTTAACAAACACTCTGAGAACCAGGCCTTGGACATGTGATGGGCTCCACGGCGCAGGAACAGACTTGCTGCCCTCTTGCCCTCGAGGTGCTGATTATGTAATGGGGAGACTCCAAGCAGCAATAACGAGTTGTAACAGTGCAGCCCATGCAACCACTCAAGAAGGAGGGTTGGCTCAGGGGCTTCCAGACCAGGTGTCACCCCTCCTCCACAACAGGAGTGATTTTGTTTTTTCTTTTGAGACAGGGTCTCTCACTCTGTCGCCCAGGCTGGAGTGCAGTGACACAATCTCGGCTCACTGCAATCTCTGCCTCCTGGGTTCAAGTGATTCTCCTACTTCAGCCCCTCAAGTAGCTGGGACTACAGGCACATGCCACCACGCCTGGCTAAATTTTATCTTTTAAAATCTGACTAGCCTCTTCACCCCTCAAGTCACAGGCCGTCTCATCCCAACACACACAGTACTTTCGGGATAATGAAAAAACTTTCTAACATGGTGTGATAAACTCCCTTTAATGGGCAGATATACCCATTTCCCAGCTGCTGTGAGTGATGGCTACCCTCTTCATTGAAGATTACCCCAGCCCTAGTGCCTGAGCAATATTTGTTAAAATAAAGAAAGGAAGGAAACAAAGGAGGAAGGGAAGAAGGACAGAAGGAGGAAGGGAAGAAAAGGAAGGAAGGAAGGAAGGAAGGAAGGAAGGAAGGAAGGAAGGAAGGAAGGAAGGAAGGAAGGAAGGAAGAAAGGAAGAAAGGAAGGAAGAAAGGTGACTGTCATCCATAATGCAGCCTCCTCACTCTCTGCCTTGTGTTGCAACTGTCTGGGCCCAGGTCCTTTTCTTGTTAATACGTGTTGCTGGACTTTCCTAGTATAAGGACTCCATGACAGGGAGTGGATCTTTTTTTTTTTTTTTTTTTTTTTTTTGAGACGGAGTCTTGTTCTGTCGCCCAGGCTGAAGTACAGTGGCACAACCTCCACCTCTTGGGTTCAAGCATTTCTCCTGCTTCAGCCTCCTGAGCAGCTGGGATTGCAGGCGCACATGCACCACCACAGCCCAGCTGATTTTTGTGTTTTTAGTAGAGACAGGGTTTCACTACAGTGGATCTTCTTTCTGAATGGGGATCCTACCTAAATGTCCTAGATACTAGTGGGTTCTAGATGTCCAATGCCTGAGAGATACCAAGCTGAGCCTGAGGCTCAAAAGTAGAAACTTCCATACTGATCCTGCTCCCTGAAACTGACACCTCCACTTCTTCCCACAGATGGCCACAGGCTCCCCTTCCCTCTTATGTCTCCCTTTTAGAATTTCTAAATTCTAAAAAAAAAAAAAAAAAAAAAAAAAAAAGAGCTCTGCAATGCTCTTCCTGGACCTGTGGAATTTCTTTGACCAAACCATTTTCCACCCACAAGACCTTGCTTGCTTTTGGTCCAAAGCTGGGGGGCCTTCCTTAATCCCAGGAATGCTCTTTGTGTCATATTCTGTGAAGGTGCTAGCAGTGACTCAGCAATGTTCAGGCCTTTGCTGCAGTGGAAGCAAAGGGAAGGAGACTTGTCTTCTAATACTGGGGGAGTCTGGGTCCCTAGAGGCCAGGGACTGCATAACATCACAGTATCATTTCTCAGCAACAAACTCAGCAATGTCTTTTTTGAACAAATGGGTGCATGAAATGGAACAAGAGCTAGGCCTTAAAGACAGGCAAGACATCTTCAGGATTCTGAAACAGTTGGACACATTCTGGATCCCAGGTGGTGCACCAAGGGTGGAGGCAAGGAGATGAGGAAGCAAGAAGGAGGAGAGCCCTGGAAGCTTAGGGAGGGCTGAGAGTAGAGAGAGCTCTAAGTCCCACCCACCAGGAGGACCAGCCCAGAGTGAGTGGAATGAGAGGTCCTCAACTCCATCATCTTTTCCAACATGTTGACTTTCTCACGATCCGCTGAGGGGCCCTGTGAATGCAGTGGCATAAATGTCTCCTTCCTGCCTCCTTCCTTCTCTTCCTCCCTCCTTCTCTCCCTTCATCCGTCCCTTGCTTCTTCCTTGCTTCCTTCCACAAATATTTAATACCTACTGTTCTAGATTTGGGGGATACAGCAGTAAATAAAATGACAGTTACATCTTTCTAAAACCTATATTCTAGTGAGGGAAAAGAAAGTAAATATATACACATCGGGGGGCGATGAGTGCTATGGAGAAAAGACAGCAAAGGAAGTAGCCGGAGGAGGAGCTGCTGTTCTGTCAAGGGTGGACAGGGACGTTCTCTGCAAAATGATGCTTGAGCAGAAACTTCAGGGGAGACTGCCAGATCTGCGGACAGGACCGCAGGAGCAGGGCCTGAAGGCAGGAGTGCTGGCCGAGGGTGCTGGTCCAGGGCCTGCCACAGACCACCCTGCGTAATCACTGGAAATTCTGTGAGCACTGAGGCAGCAGATGACACACGTGCCTCTATTTAACAGGAGGACAGTGAGGCTCAAAGAGGTCAGGAAGTAGACTCAAGGTCACACAGCTGCTGGTCAGCAGATCTGGGTTTCCAGCCTGGTCTGTGGAGTTTTTCCACAATAGCCTGGTCAGCCCCATCTGAGATCACCAGACCAGAACATTTCATTTGCATGGATGGCCTCTCCCCTCGCTCCCTCCCTCCAAGATTTCTCTGAGAAGTGAAGGAAAGTGTGAGCACAGGGCCTCCCTGCATCAGCCTGTGGGAGTGCCGCAGCACAGACTCATCACCTGCTAACAGGAGCACCCGCCCACCCGCTGCCCGCCGGGGCCCTTTCTCCACCGCCTCTCCTCCCCATTAAGCAGCCCTTCTCCGTCCCAAGCCTCACAGTCTCTGGACACCCATTTAACTTTTTAATTGATGCCAGTGGTTGGCAGCTCCCTTGGCCTTTCCTCCCAGCCCTTTCCCCTCCTCTTTGCTTTCCCTTGCTCTCTGAGTGCCTGCAGTGCTGTCTCTCACCTTCTCCACAGGTCTGGTTCTCTTCTTGTGCTTCATCTGCCGCTGTTTGTCTGTATCTGTCTTCATGAGTGTCTCCCTGCCTGTCTGTGCTTTACCTGACTGCCCCGCTGCCCCACCCCCTGCCCCTCTGTGTTGGTCCCTACTCCCTGTGAGTTTCACTGTTCCTGCCCGCAAGTATTACCTGGTACTGACCAGACACCTAAGCCTGGTGTGAGCCCTCACACATATACACACACCCAGGGGCCTGTTGATGCAGACAGGCAAAGGGCAGCCCGCGGTCCTTGTGGAAGGATCTCCAGAATCGCTCAGGATGGCCTTGGGGCAGAGTCTGGGCACTGACTAGGCCCTCAGAGGTTGCTGAGTTGAATCCTACACTGTGTGGCTAGATGAGGACACTGAGGCTTACAGCGAGGAAGTGACTACACCAAGATCAAGCAACTGATCCATGGCAGATCTCAAGGCCTCTAGAGGCCATGTCCACCAAACTGCATGGCCGCGGAAGTCTCCACCATGTGTCACAGCTCCTTGGGGGCCGTGTCTGGGTAGAAAGAGCTAGACCTGCCTGTCCTTCTTGTATTCCTTCGTCCCTTTTTTCTCTTGTTTCTTCTTTTCTTCCTCCTGTCTTCCTTTCTATTATCTTTCTACTCATTCAACACATTTTCACTGAACACTTTCTATGTTCAAAGCATTGTGCTCTGTGCTGAACAATATAATGGGTGAGCCAGAGGTGGGAGTCCTAATCTTATGCATTTATTCAGCACATTTTTCTTACCTGCTACTATGTGCCAGGCACTGCTCTAAACACACTTGAGCAAGACAAAGTGCAAAGAGCATCCATCTAGAGAGGGAGGCAAAGAGTTCATTAACAATTGGATGTGAGCCTGCTTCAGCAGAGGAAGTAAGCCATGCGTGGACTGTGGGGATTCTGAGGCAGGGCACCTAACCAAGGTGAGGGGAAGGAGACTGCACATAAGGCTTCTTGAGACAGTAACAACTAAGCTAAGATATGAAGGACCAGTAGCCTGGCTGTGTTATTAACAAGCTGAGTAACTTCCCCTTTCTGACTCTCAGTTTTGTCATCTGTAAAATGGGGATGGCAATGGCCATCTCATAGGGATTTGGAGAGGATTCAATGAAACATTTACATGAAAGTCAATTGACCATACTGACCTCAGTTTTCTCGTCTCTAAAATGGGAGCAACAACAAGCCTAACTCAGAGGGCTTTTGTGAAAAGCAAATGATGCGTGACAGAGCTTAGTAGATTCTAAGATGTTGCTCCACAACAATTTTAGTTGCGACTATTTCCATCACTATCCAGAGGTTAAGGCTGGTGATCAAGAGATATTGGCTCTGACTTCATGGGAGGAAGATTTTATTTAACTATTTTGGTAATTCAGTTTTCATTTTCCTGCTTGCATCCCTACTTCCTAGGTGAAGAAAGGAAACACCATTTACTATGAGTTACATATGCCAGGCCGTGGGCTAGTTCTTCATATGCCATCTCCTTGTAATGCTCGTAAGAGTCCTCCAAGGTAGCATTTCTATGTCTTTTTTCAAAGATGTAGCAATAGACTCTAATTTTTCAAAGGCTGCACAGCTAGGAGTAAGTACTATTAGTTTTCCACTCCCAGTGAGATGGAGGGGTGGAGGACTAACCCACCTGCCCACATGGAGTCCAAGGTATCTTGTTCTGACAAGGCTTCCTGAGATGATGGGTATGGGGGTGGTCATAGACCCCTGGAATGGCACAGGCAGAAGGCTGATGAGAAGTCTTCTCATCTAATGCCTAAGAAGGGACAAGTGAGACCTAAAGAATGAATTATACTGACATGATGAGATAGTAAAACATCTCTGTAAGATTTTTAAGGCTCCACGGCTTACAATAAAAATGTATTAGGCCCATGGACATTTTCTTTTAATTTAAAAAGGTGGTTTCCAATACTTAGAAATTAGAGATTTTATATAGAAGTCAAGGTCTCATTTGACTGATTAGAATTTGAAAAATTCTGTGAAAGGATCGTGGCACTTGGGGCCTCGTTCCTACCAGACAGTTCCTGGCAGTTGCTAAGGAGGGCCGGCCCCTCCAGACAGGCCGTGTGCACCACGTCTCTGCCGCAGCCTATGTCTCCTGAGTGTCTGCTCCAGTCCTTTACTCACCTGCCTTGCCTCAGGAGTCATTTGCCTTCAGAGCTCCTCCTGCACAGAGTGTTTTCCCAGGCCTAGGAAGTGAAGGCAGGAATTGAACTGGGCCCTCTGGTTACCTGTTTCTTTCCACCACGGCAGGGTGCATTATACAGAACGTTATGTAGGAAGTCTAGATTGATTCTGCCCTAGTTAGATTTCCTATAGTCTAGCACCAAAGCAGTTTTCTTTAGATTCTCTCTTTTCCTTATTTTTAATGGATAAGATCTCAAAATTCGTTTTTTGATTGGCATTCTATAAAGAAAAAAAAGTTTTTATTCTTGGATTTACCCTGGTGTCTGATGCCTTTTAGGCCACCCTCTTTAAACTGTTAGATGCATGTTGCCTTTTCACAATGTTAGGCATAAGTGGCACTTGAATTAAAGTACTTGCTGACTCCTTCTGGGCTTCCGAGTGGATAGCCAAATAAGTAGGGTGCTTCGCTGAACTCTAACTGATCCTCACACTACCAGTCACATTCCAAACCACAACTGAGGCAAAGCTTAGTTTAATAGCCCAGTCAAAGGTTAGTCCTGCTGTCAGCTGAGTCTGGGTTCGGAACGCAGCCTATGACTATGTTAGTGCTCTGGCTGGGCTGAAGACAGAGAACGGATTCTCTCTGCTTCCACTTTGCTTTCCCCTTCTCTCCCTTCCTCTTTGGACTATTCACTAACATAGACCTCTTTGGCAAGCTTTCTCTTTACCACTGTACAGGCCTTCACAGACTTGGCTTAAGAGAAGGAGCCAATCCGTTTGACTTCAGTGAAGACTGAGAGCACTTTGTGATGCTCAGCACAGAATAGACACACCCATGAGTCTTTAACTGTAGTCATAGTGATAGCCCTTGGGCATGGAAAGGAAAATCCCTCATCTCTTCCCAATTCCTTCTGGGGTGTGAAGCCTAGGTCTCTGGGACTGAATACCCAGTGGCCTAGGCAGCCAGATTCTGAATGCCTGCAGAGCCAGAGAAATAATGTTTCTCTGGGCACATTTTCCAGGACATTTTTAGAATGCCATATGACTGCCAGGGAGTGCTTTCTTATCAGATTTTCAAAATGTTGCCTCAAAACTGGAAGGATGACTTAGGCCGTCTTCCTCATTCATTCTCCAATCTAGCAAAGTGGAAAGTAATTACATTCAGTGTGGTTTTGACAAATCAGCTGTTGACTGGTAGGTAATTACAGAGCTAATGCTCCATGGCTCATCAATAAGCTTTGACCTCACCTTCTGATCAGTGGTTCAAGTCCTGACAACTTAATGTTTTTGCTTGTTAATGGAGCCAGACGACCTAGAATTAGGAAATCCCTTGAGGACAGCAAATCCACCCCTCTACTCAGACCCTCTTTGAGGCCCAGCCTTGCACACAACCTCCCACGAATAAAAGTTGGTGGAAAGAGATTTTTTTGAACATGCTTCTTGTTGTGGTTTTGCCTCATCCCAAATACTCTCCTTCATCCTGATGCTGAGTCATGGTGGATGGCGGGTAGAAGCTCGAGGTCAACTGTGATTTAGAATGAGACTCTGTGTGGACTGCACATGTGGAGTGGCAGAAGGCTGGGCTCTGTGCTACTGGTCAGTCCAGTTGAGAGCTGAGGGAGGCCAATGCCGAGGTCCTCTATGTTAGGATTTTAGAAGCCCCCAGTGTGAGTATCAGAATGGGATTCTCAATGGAAAGAAGTAGAGTTTCTCTCCAGAACTGGAGTGGGTCCTCAGCCATTGCCTTAGTGCGATGGCACTGGGGACAGGAGGGAAAACTTCTTGAGTTGGTGGAGTCCGTAGAATCACCTGGGACTTGGTGGACATTTGAATGCAAAGTATTAGCATCTTCCATCACAGCTGTCATCATCCCTGTTTTGTAGGCAGGAAACTGAAGTTGAGTGAGGTGTCTAAAATTTCACAGAAATGGCAGAGCTGTGACTTGGACCCAAAGCCTGTGTCTAAACCCACTGTTCTTTTCAGTGCTCTCTACTTCTCGATTTTAAAGCATCTCTTGGGGAGGGTGACATCCTGCTTTGCCTGGATTCCATGGTTTCTCTCATCCATAAAGCACTTTATATTTTCTCAAACTTTATCCCTTATGTTATCTCACTGGGTTTCCCACCACCTTATCAAATGAGGCAGACAAGGGTTATGATCCTCATATCCTATGTGATAAAACTGAAGTTTTCAGAGTGCTTTCAGGGCTGGCCAAACTTGACATGATTAAACAGGGAAGGCAGATTACATGCATGATATATTTAGTATATACCAGGCCATACCTATAGTATTATCTCCTTTGAGATATCCCATGTTGGCTGGGCGCTGTGGGCTCATACCTGTAGTCCCAGCACTTTTGGGAGGTCAAGACAGGCAGATTGCTTGAGCCCAGGAGTTTGAGACCAGCCTGGGCAACATAGCAAGGTCCCTCTCTACATATAATTTTAAAAATTAGCCAAGTGTGGTCGCAGCTACTCAGGAGGTTGAAGCAGGAGGACTGCTTGAGCCCAGGAGGTTGAGGCTGCAGTGAGCCATAATCACGCCTCTGCACTCTAGCTTGGGTGACAGAGTGAGATCCTATCTCAAAAAAAAAAAAAGAGAGATGTGCTGTTAACCTGTAAACCATATTGCTTTCCTTTTTTACCAATGAGAAAACTGAGGGAGCATTTTCCCAAAATCCAAGCCAAAGAGCCCAGCATGAAAGCCTAAGTCTCTGGCCCTCTGCATGACTTTGGTCTGCATAACAAATACACACACTGCATGGCTTCAACAACAGGAATTTCTTTTTTCTCAGTTCTGAAGGTGAGAAATCTGAAATGAAGGTATTGGCAGGGCTGTTTCTTCTGGGTCTCTGCCCTTGGCTTGTAATGGCCATCTTTCCCCTGTCCTCACATGGCCACTGCTCTGTGCTCACACATGTCTGTGTCCTAATCTCCTTTTCTTACAAGGACACCAGTCATACTGGATTAGGACCCAGCCTCATGACCTCATTTTAACTTAATTATGACCTCATTTTACCTTACTACATCTCTAAAAGCCTTGTCTCCTCATACAGCCACATTCTGAGATAATGCAGGTTAGGACTTCAATGTATGAATTTGGAGAGGACACAGTTCAGCCCATCACACACTGTCTCTGGCCCGTTGTCTCCTCACTCAGGTCTCTTGAATGCCAGGCCCTCCCCCACTCCCCAGTTAATCCTATCTCTTGGCCGACTTGAGCCAAGAGCTGGGAGGTAGCGTACCCCTAAAAGCCTTACTCTGAGCTGAGATCCCCTGTCCCTGGACTGGGTCTACTTTATTGGAATTGTTAAGAGACCTGGCAGGAGCCAGGAGTGGGGAGAAGAAACCTGAAAGATTAGTCAGCCTGGACTGATTCCATCAAGGACTTGGGAGGTTAACTCGACCCTGGCTTTTCCTGGCAGAGCTTCCCAAAGAAACTGTCATGATACCCTGCTGCCACTGAGGGCTCTGGAGTCCTGTGGCACTGGCTCCATAGAAAGGGCACAGCTCCCAACCACCTCACCCCAACAATCCTCCCTAATGGGCAGGAGCATTTGAGGCTGATGCTCAGTATCTCTGGGCCAAAATTTTGAAAGCAGAAAGAGAAATTTAAGGCATCTTTGGAGGCCTGATTTGGAGGACAGTGACCTCTTCACACCTACAAGGGCAGGATTCATATGCACTGCACATCTCCTAAGTGCCAGGTGCTGTCTGCACCCTAATTTACTCATTTTATTTCTTCCTCAAATACAATATATTCTTGAGAGGCAGGGTTCCTATCCCTATTTTACGGATATGGAAATGAAAGTTTGGAGAAGGGATAATTTGCCCAAGGCCAGATAGTATACCAGAGGATCCAATAAGGAAAGTATTGGTGTTCTAACCAGTAATTTCCACAGGTTTATCATCACAGGAAGCATCCAAGGCACTAGTTTTAAAAGTGTAGATTCCCATGCCCTGTGTCAGAGATTCTAATTCAGTGGATCTGGAGTGGGGCCCAGGAACCCGTACCTGTAATTTTAATGAGTATACCAGGTGGCTCTTACTCATGCAAGTTTGGGGATTATTGGGTTGAAGAGCATTGTCCCATTCTCTACCATCTGCAAGCAGGAGCAGTGGCCGACTCCTGGAAAGGGCTCTGCCCCAGGTTGCACTCTCACCCTTTGTTCAAGGTCAGTTTCCTTTCCTAGTTGGTGACTTAATTTGATTGCCCCTTTGTTGCCTGAATGAGGTCCTTGTCACTCACCATAGTCTCTGAACATGTATCGATATTTCAGAGCCTTGGGTGCCAAATCCCCAGAGCCGTCTTGCCAAAACTCTGAGTTAAATGTCAGCCCTTAGTCACGGAGGGAATTCTGCCTTCGGCCTTGCCCCAAGGTGGCCGTCACCTTTTCAGCTTGTGCCACTGAAATTCTATGTGGTTTTTCTAACTTGCTGGGGCTAAGCTGCTATCCTCTGGGATAGGGTCGGGGACTGATTGTGTTGAGAGCTGTTTTGTTGTGTGTTCTTTTGTACAAGGTCAGCTTCTAGCAATCATTTTTTTTCTGATCACCTGGGATTGCTCTCATCTATGAACCTGTACCACAAGAAGCACAATACATCTCAGAAAAGGAAAACAAATAAGCAAACAAAAAGCTCTATCTTGAGCTCTATTCAGTTTGCAAGGTAGCGGACACGATCTTACTGATCCCCTTGCAGCCTTCAGAATTGTGCTGCGCATTAATTAGAAATCCAGAGCCTGGAACAAGGGAAACGACTTTGTGCTTCAATTTAATTTGTTCTCATTTTTTGACAGGGTCAAAGTTCATCTTCCCAGTCTGAATCTGAAAGCAAATTATAGCTGCGTCATTTTTATATTGATGTGCCCAGACTAAAGACCTTTGGAAAACATTTTCTTCTGGGAATTGATCTGGTTGAGAGTGTTTTCTCTCAATTCCATTTAGCAAACACTGACTGCAGCCTTACAATGTGCCAAGAAGTGTGGTGGTTGCCAGGAGTGAACATAAAGGGAGAGGATGCAGTCCCTCCCCAGGGGAGGTGGCCATGGCATAGGAGAGGTACAGCACACAGAGGACAGCAGTTACTCAGCACTGTGAGCCGGGATGCACAGCGGCCTCTGGCCACAGAAATCAGGGTGGGCTTATTGAAAAAGAGACACAAATTGGGCTTTAGAAGGTGATAAAAGCAACATAGTAGCTACCATTACTGACTGGGTGACCTGTGCCAGTGCTGTGCTAATGTAGATGTGCCACTTAATGTCACAACCACCTCTGGAATAAGGAGCAGAGGAACTCAGTGCTTGGGGATCAAATCCAGGCTTATCCACTGGCCAGCCATGTGACCTGGAGCAAGTGAGTTAACCTGTCTGATTATCAATCTCTTGCTCTGTGAAATGAGAGTGACAAGAATGACCCCACAGGGTGGTTGTGAGAATTAAAAGAAATTACCCATACTGATGAGTGCAGAGGTGGGGTGGGAGGGAGAGGTGGAGAAGATGAATAAGGCAGGTTCCCACAGCTGTGGCCACCCAGTGAGATCACCCCCACTGTGGCCCTGGTTGTACTGAGCAGGCTTCATCATCCTAGGCCTGTCAGGCGGCCTTCTCTCTGACACCCCAGTAACTGCTCAAATAATGTTAGCCATGATTATTGCTGCACAACCGGTGGTGTCAGAGGTGGAATTTGAACCCAGGCCTGTCTGACTCAGACACCCCTGATCTTAACCTCAATCTATTGCCAAGACAACTAAAAGTAATTGCAAAAGCCAGTGTCTATGCACAGGCCTTCTGATTCTCTTACATTCTTTTCACAATCGGTACAAATGTTACCCTAAAGTCAGAAGCCCTCCTCTAAGAACCCTGTGCCCACCCTTCAGGCTGAGCCAGGGGGTTCCCTCTGGGCTCCCCAGTCCCCTGTGTTTCCCTCAATCAACTCAGTGAGCACTCAGAATTCTCACTGTCGACTTGCATATCCGTCTCCCATACTAGACTGTGTGGTCCTAAGAGCAGGGGTTCAGAGCAGAGTTTGAACCAAAGTTGGGAAATCACCCCATGTTCAAATTTTCTCAAATAGCAAGTTTCCCTTTAACAGTAGCAGGTAGGAAATGTGTGTTAATAAACCATGGTGCTGGCAGTTTTAAAATATTAATGATTTCAAGAATTGAAAATGCAAATTGCTGTCTGGAACTCCTCCACTTGGCATTAAAGAGAAGGGCTTTGAAAGGACACCGTGGGGAACTCAGGAGTTGGAGAATGGCCTTGCTAGAAGATGGGAAAACAAATAGACATTTACCACCTTGTTATCGCCACATTCGCACCATTAAAAAGCAAGAGCTAGTCACCAGGTGCTATTTGAAGGCGGGCTTTAAAGTGAACAGGCTGGGCTTCTCCATCCACTTCAACATTCACATATGGGGTACCTACTACATGCCAAAAGAGGGCAGGTGTAGAGGAAGACAGCTAAGAGATCCCAATCTGGCCTGGGTCAGCTCAGTCCACCGTGGGCTGTGGTCAGGGCTCTGACCTTGAGCAAAGAGAGTACATGGGTTCCGGGGAAATTCTCAAGATGTGTGAGTGGAAGGGACTGGGACTTTTCTGACAGGTGTTGTTCTCCCCACAGCCCTTAAGTAAAGAGAGGGGTGCTGCGGAGCCAGTTTGGTCCTGAGCATGATCCCTGGCCCTTCTCTCAAAGCAAGAGCTGAGGGGAAGCCGAGTGACATCCACAAGGCAACTGGAGAGTGCAGAGGAGGGGCAGAAGGGTGGGGGCGGCGGGATGGGTAAGGGCAGGTCCCCTGGTTGTGGCCAGCAGCTGTGCAGTCATCCCACTGTGATGCTGGCTGTGCTGAGCAGGCCTGACCATCCTAGCACTGTCAGGCTGCCTTGTCCCTGATAGGCTGGGCTTGTCACTGCCCCATCAGAGCTCCGGAGGCACATCGGCAGCACAGCCAACCAACACCTGCTTCCTTTCGATGAGGTGTTTGTAGTGTCAAGCAGTCAGGAACTGTGTCCCAGGAGGGCCCCCATCTCCTGGTAGCCTACCAGTTCCCATTCTGCATCCCTCTGTGTTTGTGGACCAGCTTTCTAACAATGAGCTTTGCCCCTTCTTTCCAGAAATCCGGAGGTATCTCTCCATCACCCTAGTGTCCCCAAAAAGTTGGGAGGCCTCTCCTGAGGCTTGACAGGACCCTGACTGTGGTCCCTGTGTGTCTGACTTGCACTGTTCTGGGGACTTTTCTGCTTCCTTCTGGCTCTTTGCTGTGATCTGGGTGTGTGACGTTACAAGGACAGGAAGCTCTGGATAAGTGAGGCATCAAGCTGTCAGGGAACAGCACAGGGTTTTGGAGTCAGACTGACTTCACAGCTGCTCATCGTGCGGACTGGGGCCAGTGGCACAGCTCTCTAACCTGCCTGCAGGACAGGGATCAGAGTGCCAGCCCTTCTGCAAGGCTGGCAGGATCCAATGAGCTTATATAAGTAATGCGCCCCCTGGCGCCTGGCACAGAGCAGGTGCTCAGCCACGGAGATTTCCCTTCCTTTCCCTTCTCCTGCCCTCCCAGGAGCCTGGATCTGTACCCTGACATGCATGTATTTGGGCTCCTTCTTTTCTGTGGTTGTGAATATGTTAACCCTCTTCCTTCATCCTTTGAAAAATGCCTTTCTTCTTCTCCTCATGCATGCAGCTTACATTTTCTTACAAATCCAATCTGTTTGCAGGAAGCTTTGTGAGTTCCCTGGAGACACTGCACCTCTATTATCTTGGTACTTCTTGTCCTGTTCCAAGGAAGAGACTGTGTCTGAGAAAAATTATTTGCTTGATGTAGGCATGTTTTCCTGTCTACTCACCCCACACCCTTGCCTGTTGTTCTGACCAGTGTGGTGTTATCAGAGTCAGCCCCAGCCACTTACTGGGGCTTCTGATCCTCTTGAGTTTAAGTGTTTTATAACTGGAGGGGACTGAGAGACCACCTAGCTCTGCCTCTTCTTATGACAGATGATGAAACCAAGACCCAGGGAGCAGAGAGCCTGGGCCAAGCTCACACTCGACCACTGGTCCTCTTCTCGTTGCGGCTGCACAATTTGCAGCCACAGTGCAAATTAGAACAGTTTGCTTGAGTTCTTCCCCAGAACACTGAACTAGAATCTCGGTGGGAGCAGTCAGTGGGGTGTTCTGGGCATCAGTATTTTTACAAAGCTGCTGAGTGGTTCTAGTAAGCAGCCAGGGTTAAGAACCAGAAAATAGGCCGGGCGCGGTGGCTCAAGCCTGTAATCCCAGCACTTTGGGAGGCTGAGACGGGCGGATCACGAGGTCAGGAGATCGAGACCATCCTGGCTAACCCGGTGAAACCCCGTCTCTACTAAAAAAACACAAAAAACTAGCCGGGCGAGGTGGTGGGCGCCTGTAGTCCCAGCTACTCGGGAGGCTGAGGCAGGAGAATGGCGTAAACCCGGGAGACGGAGCTTGCAGTGAGCTGAGATGTGGCCACTGCACTCCAGCCTGGGTGACAGAGCAAGACTCCATCTCAGAAAAAAAAAAAAAAAGAACCAGAAAATAAACCGTGTTTCTTGCCAGTGTATTAGCCTCACATACCTAGGGGAAAGCGTGAAGGAACTGTCCACAGGAGACTCTGTGTGAGGATGGGCTTTCACCAGGGAGGGCCCGAAATGAGCATGCCCTCTGCAGACACAGAGCACCTGACTGGGTGTTCTTAATCAGGTATTTCTATTAGTCAGTAAACATTTCTATCAGATTTCCTATGTGGCAGGCACCGTTCCACATGCTTTACAAATACAACCTCGTTTACTCCTGAGGGCATTCCTGTGAGACAGTCTGCTCTGACCCACATTCTATGGACAAGAAGAGTGAAGCACAGAGAAGTGAAGTAACTTGCCTGGGGTCACACACTCAGAGAGCAGTGCAGTCACTGCGCTTGTGCCTGAGTCCCTGTTTGTAACCATTATGCCAATTCACCTCTCCGGTTCTCAGCTCAGGATTGCAGCACCTGCCAGCACCTTTAGACCCCCCCTAGACCTTTCTAAATGAATGGCTCTGCCAGAAGGTGGAAGGTAGGACTGAAGGTTTCTGAAATCAGTAATACTGAAAGCTACCTTTATGGAGCACCGTAATGTATACATCTCTCCTTACCTAGCTTCTGATGAAACCATGGCTGAGCAACTTACCTAGGCCATACAGCTTGAAACCCAGGTCTCTCCAGCTCTACTTCCATGTACCCCAGGTATAACCCGAGGTAGAATTTGTGGAAAGAATCCAGGTTTATCCTAGGAGTTTTTTTTGAGGAGCACATAATGGCATTCTATAAAAACATTCTCTGGAAACATATCCTGTGAATTAAATTTTTATAATTTATTTTATTCAAGAAAGACTCCATTCGCTGGTGACGGTATGGCCTAGAATTTAGGGCACGGGGTGGAGAAGTTATCTAAGAACTGCTCACATGTTTCTGATCCAACATGTAAAAATCCAGTTCATTGTGAGACCTTGGTCAAATCACTTTCTGTCTTAGAGTCTTGGTTGTAAATGGTGACATTAATTAGACCATACTCAGCTCTAATCGTCACTGTTCTGTGACTCCTATGTGATATCAGACAGCATCCTTAACTCCTCTGATTTTTATGGTAGTAGAATCATTCTCACTAGAACAAAAAGTAATTGCTACAAGAGAGTTGGTGTTAAGTGTAGCTGATTGCTTGTTAATCCACTTACAATGATGGATGTTTTAAAATCCATTATTGAGGACTATTGCATGCCAGGTGGCTTCCCATGCAGATTTCGTATCTTTTTGACATTGTCCTTTTGTTTCAGCCACATTGATGAGGCTGCTCTGACTCACCTATTTTGATATGAGGACATTTTGACACAATTGAGAAAATAAACCATCACACCTTCAGCTTGTTAAAAAAACATTAACAAATAATGTGCCACGGAGACATTTCAGGCTAGTTCCTCTGATCCCAGAACTTCCCCCATCCTTGATCTCCACTTCTGTGAAAGCGGGCTAGGGAGAGGGGAGAGGGAATAGATTGGGCTCAGTCAGGGTGGGCTCTGGGTCAAGGCTGGCGATGAGGATGGCAGGAACACTAAGGAATTGGTGGGAGTGAAAGACACTGAAGATCCAGCATGCAATGGGTGTGGGGGGAGTCTATTTCACACAGTACCTAGCAATTTTCTAAAGCAATTTTACATTTAGATGCAGCCATTTCAAAACTGTTACATCAAAACAACCATGTCAAAATGCCCTCTCTGTCTGAGACAAAGAAAATGAATGCCAGGAAGATATGAATAAGACAGGGCTTCTGCCCCCCAAAAGCTCAGAGTCACCAGAGGGGAAAGGCGAGACAGAAAGAGAAGCAAATTACTATTATACTGCTGGGCAATTGCTATAATAGCAGAAGGGGCTGGGAGGGAACAGAGCAGAGAGTGACTCACTGCCTGGGGGTGAAGAAGGCTTCCTGGGGGAGGGAGTGACTGGGAGCTCAAGAAACATATGTAGAAGGACTAATAATAGCCACAGTTAATTGAGGACTTACCATGTGACAAGCACCGTTATTAGTACTTTATTTTAATTCACCTAGTCCTCACAGCCACCCAATAAGATGAATATTATTATTCCCATTTTACAGATGAGGAGACTGAGACACTCACAGGTTAAGTGACTTTCCCAAGACAACATAGCTAGTAAGTGGCAGAGCTAGAATTCTAAATCAGGTACAGCCATACCTAAGGTCATGCTCACCCACCCCACCCACGCCCAACACCCCCAGCCCACCTACGGCATTCTGTGACCTCTCTGTGAGTGAACGAAGGCTTGGGGTGAGGGAGAAGGAACACCAGCTTTAACGTTAACCAGACCTAGTTCTGCTCTGCTCTCATCACTTGCCAGCTATATGACCTTGAACAATTTGCTGATCCCAGCCACCTCTTGAGTCTTATTCCTCTGGTTCTCGTTCTTCCCAGCAGACATCACTCAATAACCGATAGCTGTATTTTATTGACTTGGTAGATATGCGGCAGCGTGAATGTGTGGCCGGGGTTCACAGTCATTAACAAGACAAAGTTCCTTTTGCCATGGAGCTAATGTTCCCAAGGAGCCAGCTCCAAGGACCCAGGAGCGTCCTCTGGACAGAGGTGTAAGGAAACTAGAAAGGTGTGAGGAGGTGTGATGAGCAGGTGAGAGAACAGTAAGAGGCGAGCGTGGGAGGTGGGCAGGGGACACGCAGCTAGCGAGCGCCGCCTGGGTTAGCTTCTAGTATATGGGGAAGCTGCTGCAGGACTGGGTGCAGGGGAGTGAGATCCATCCGTCAGAAAATGGGCTACAGGAGAGGAAGGAAGCAGCAGGAGGCTTCTGTAGTTGTTCAGACAACATGCAATGGCGGCAGTGTTGAGCTTGGGCGGTGGCACCTGAATGCTTCATAAACTGTAAAGTCCCGGGCATATGGGAGTTGCTTCAGTATCATTACTCTTATTTCTCCCTCGTGACTGACCCTTTCTTGCCTTCCTTGGCTGTCGCCGTTCCACAGTCTGTTTAACAAACTCGTGAGCAAGGCATGAGTTGGTTTGTTTTCTCAGCCCAGAACAATTCAGCTTCTTTGGTTGCTCTGAAGATGTCATGTTGAGAGAGAGAAAAAAATTACACTCTTTAATAGAAATACTTTCCCTTCATTAAGTGAAATCTCCAAAGCCCAGTAGCATTTTCGGTGCTTATATAAAAATGCCAGTGGGGATTTGAGATTGAAAGTGGTATTTTTATACAACTCAATGAAGATCTCAATAGGAAAGAAAGAACACTCTTCAAATCTGAATTCCTCCAGCATTGGGCAAGACAGATCTTCCACTCAGGGTCAGGATCACATTACTCCCAGGCCTACAAGGAAACTTTTCCTGAAGCACTTGGAGTGCTCATATATATCGGTTCTCTGCTTGGGGAAATTGTATTAATAATGTCTTTCCAAGGCTACAAACCATTTAACTTGAATTTCCGTTTGCACCTCAACTCTAATAACTTTGTACAAAACTTCAGGTATTTGTAGGAGTTTGAGTCAGACGCAGATGTGTGCAGGTGCCTGCACATGAGTACACACAGAATAACATCTCTGTAGTGTAGCTGGGGAATCAAATTTCCCCTTGGGAGTGTCAAAAGAAAGACTAGTCTCCTGAGATACAGAAGGTTCCAATTCCAGCTCAGAGTCTTGCTAGCCTGGCAGCCCCAGGGCAACGTGCTGAGCCTCACAATACAATTCTCACAGAGCCTGGTGAGACTTGGATCCCGACGTATGTAAAGTGCCTGGTGTACAGTAACTGCTCAAAACAGTTCCTCTTCAGCCACCTCTTACCTGACTGTTGTACTGTAACCCATTGGAATCATCATCAATTTCATAACAATTATTCTTAGTTATTAATACATAACAACCTCCTCCGCTCCCAAATTTAGTGGCTTAAAATGACAATTGTCTTGTATTTCCAGAGAATCTGCAATCTGACCACCCATTTCTACTCTATGATGACTGGGCCTTCAGCTGGCATGACTCCAACAGCTCATTTTAAGGGTGGAAAACAGATTGAGAGAGGGCACAGGAAAGGGGCCCACAGGAACTGCATAGCAAGTTAAGGACCAGATCTTTTCTGAACACCTCCACTGTGCCAGGTCCTGGGAGGGGAAACACAGCTGTAAGGCTTTGAGTTGGCGAGACCCCTCAGGTGACAATAAAACCATTGGAAGGGTTGAATTTATGTTCCTCGACAAGTGGTTGTGTTGGCTCCCTGGGTGACATCAGGCTTCGGAGTCCTGTGAATCCGGCCTTTACCGACTTTTATCTTGGCTCCCTCATCCACGAGACAGGGATTCTTATGTCTCTTGCAGGGCCGATGAAGGCCATGCCTCGCAGCTAGCTGATGCTCAACCAATGGCGTCTACTAAAAGAAGGATTCATTCCCTCTCTGCCTCTTAGCATCCCAGTGGCTGCCCAATGAGCCTGCATTGCCAGGACAGCAGGAGAGGGCTCTTATTGTGACTAGCAGGCAGGCTGAACTCTCGCCTTTCCTGTGGAAAAATCCATTACGAAGAAGTCATTTGTCAAAGCCAACTGTTTAGCTACTTTAATTTACATATTTATCAAGTTTGATTAGAATGTATTGTCTTAGACTTTCATCCCAGCTTTCACCTCTCCATGCCCTCCTTTCCTAGGGAAACTGTTTTTGTTGTCCTTGTTGCAAAAGGGCACTTCGTAATTCAATTTGCATTTGCTAATAAGCCTGAAACTAAACCTGGTGAGGAATTTCTGGAGTCTGCCAATGGTGGATTCAAAAGTCAGAGCACACCCTGGGGAAAGCCTGGGCACTCAATTCTAGCTGGATATACTCATTCAACCAAAGGACAACAAATACTATTTCACAAGTGTTTACTGAGAACATCATGTGTGCCAGGCACTGAGAATACAAATTGTGAAAGAGGCAAAGTTGTGGCTTTCCTG
The DNA here is from genome assembly GCF_043159975.1 of Macaca nemestrina. Classification (NCBI taxonomy): domain Eukaryota; kingdom Metazoa; phylum Chordata; class Mammalia; order Primates; family Cercopithecidae; genus Macaca; species Macaca nemestrina. The sequence goes on from NC_092125.1 coordinate 184,933,425, forward strand.
TTGCTTACTGTCTAGTGACCTCACTTTCTGCATCTGTAAGATCAGGCATTTGGACCAAGTCACCTCTCAGTGTCTGTAAGTGCCCTTTTGAACACTTACTATGCATCAGGCCATGTACATAGACCTGAAGCATTGTCTCATTTAATTCTTACAAGATCCTTATGAGTTTGATATATTATTATCCTCATTTTGCAGATGAGGAAATGAAAGACCCCAGAACTCAAAGTCACATAAGTACCTGTGGCAGGACTTGGATTTAATGCTTCTTCTGTCTGATTCTAGAATTCAAATTTATAACCACAAGTGCTGATATTTCTCCTCCACTGGCCAGTTTCTCCTCCTACAGAATAAAGTATTCTTGTAGGAGAGCAGTTGAGCTCCTGGATGGCAGGGACAGTGTCTGATTTCTCAGGGACCAGCCCAAAGTTTGGCATGTGGTCAGTGTAAGAAAATATGAACTGAATTTAACAAAAAAGAAAGTCCATTATCCTCAGCCTTCTTGTCTGAAACCTCAGATCTTGAGCCTCTGCTCTGTTCTCAGCAACCTTGGCTGGCATAACAGATGCTGTGTGCACTGCTCACATCTTCGGGACTGAGTCCTCAGTTCCCAGGAGCATTGGTAGCTGAGAGCTGAGTTCCTCCCTGGGACTTGCACTCCGCGTTGACTGGGGTTACACCTTCCCTGCAGGCAGGCCATATCCAGTATCCTTTTGATTCAGGACACAGAGCCATCCCCCTTGCCTCCTCAAACAATCAGGCAGGGCTCTCCTGGCCCAGAGCTCCTCATGGAATTGTTGAAAGGCCCTGCTGAGACTGTCCCCACTCTGTTTCATTTGTACCTCTCACAAGGCTTTCCAAGAGCAATCCCAGTAAATCTCCTGTATGGGAATCTCAGAGCCTCTGAGTCTATTTTCTAGGAACCCTAACTTCAGCAGGTATTCTGAGCAGGTGGCTCTGGCTCTGCCTTTCTGGAGTTGTTTGTAGGGTGCTGGGATCAAGATAGACAGGGGCAGGGAGCCTGTCTGAGGAAGGAGCCTGCCCCTACGTATCTATCCTGCCATCAGCCTGCCCCGGAAGGCTACCTACCTGCTCCCAGGCCTAGGTGCTAGCCCTATGGCGAGGAAGGGGGCTTTAGAAACTGCTGGAGCCCACAGAGCAGCTTGTCTGGGGAGAAAAACTCTGCTGCTCCTGTGACCATCAAGGTGACAATGCCTTAGTTGGCCCAAGCCGCCTGTATCTCAGATCTGTATCTCATCACTTTCCAGCTTTTCTTCACTTCTTTGGCAGGAATCCACTGGCTACTTTCCAGGTGCCAGCCTGCATGGACATTGCCCCAGGCAGCCCAGTGTAGTGAGAGGAGGCTGCTACCTGCCTGGACTACTCTCTAGCTGTGTGGCCAGGGGCAAGTCCCTCGTTCTTTCTGGTCCTCTGCCCTTCTTCTTCACAGTGAGGATGTTTTACTTGGTGATCTCACAGGCTGTGCAGTTCTGATGGCCTCTGTGAGTCTCCTGTAAGTCAGAGGCATCCTTACTGCTTTGTAAAGACAAAAGAGGTTGGGCGCGGTGTCTCACGCCTGTAATCCCAGCACTCTGGGAGGCCGACGCGGGCGGATCATGAAGTCAGGAGATCGAGACCATCCTGGCTAACACAGTGAAACACCATCTCTACTAAAAAGTACAAAAAGTTAGCCTGGCGTAGTGGTGGGCACCCGTAGTCCCAGCTACTCTGGAGACTGAGGCAGGAGAATGGCATGAACCTGGGAGGCAGAGCTTGCAGTGAGCCGAGATCACGCCACTGCACTCCAGCCTGGAGACTCCGTCTCAAAAAAAAAAAAAAAAAAAAAAAAGAAGAAGACAAAAGAGCAGTTTAATATATCCAAGACATATTAAGACATCCATTTGTGAAGACGTGGAGGTACACCAGAAAGGCTTCTGTCCCTGATGCCTGACATTCCAGAATCTATGCTTCATTTCTTTTCAGGAGTATTTCTTTGTCATGTACATACTCTTTTCAAAGGTAATTCCTGTTCTCTTCTTCCAGCTCATCAAGGGCAGAACATTTGATCCCTAACCCTAAAGCATAATGAGTCTACTACTTAGATATGAGATTTTAGGCCATGGGAGATCTGAGCCTAGGAGAGGGAATGGGGGTGTGGAGGATGCTAAGGAGTCGGGAACTGAAAATAAACTTTGCCAACACTACTATTTTCTCAGGATGGCCCAGAGGCTCAGAAGTGCAGAGCAGATGCTGGGCATCAGGCAGAAGAGATCTGAGTTGTGGCTTTTGATCCTGCCTGACCAAGGCAGCAAATGACTTATGATGAGATGAGGGGTCCAGACAGTGAACTGTGAGTTCACAGTAGGGTGAGGACACAGTGGTCTGGAAATATCTGGAGAGGCTTTTGGGAGGAGTTAGGGAAATATATATAAAGTCTGGGAAACTGAAGGTTTGCTTGGAGAGTTAATGACAAGGCCAGTTTGAATCAAGTATAATATTCTTGTAGGAGAGTGGTTCTTGACTGGGGGCTACTTTGCCTCTAAGGAGACATGGGACACTTGGTAACGTCTGAAGATGTTTTTCATTGTCATAACTGGAGGGAGAGGTGTTACTGGCATGTAGAGGGTAGAGGAAAGGGATGCTGCTGGGCATCCTACAATGCACAGCTCAGCACCCCCACAACCAAGAGCTCTCCAGCTCAACATACCTGTAGGGCTGATGCCGAGGAACCCCATTCCATGGCTTGTCACTCAATAAATGACACCTGCTATTATCGGTGAAGCCATGGGCAGGGATATAAAGTTTCTTGCTTATTGTTTGTCTTCTGAGCTAGAGATTATTATTCTCATTTTATAAGTGAGGAAACTGAGGCTCAAGGTGGATAAATAATGGGCCCAAGTTCTCACAGTCAATAATCTATGGAACCTGGTTATGAGACCCAGTCCATCTACCCAGGGAAGTCAGCTGATTTTTTATTTGACTCCCTCAGGGTACAGAAGAAACACAGGGAACACGTCCTCCCCAGTGTCCCTCATCTAGCCCTTTCCTCTTGTTGGATCCCCCATCAGTCAATGAGGCAGAGCTAACCCTGAATGTCTGGAATTTCATCAAGTCACATCTCTACCCAAATGCATTTAGTACTTCTCCACTGCTTCCAGGAAGGCTCTATTGATGTCTCCTAAACCTATATATTCTCATAAAATTATAGTCAATAAATTTCTGTACTATGGCCATGTTCTTACTATAATTCACAGCATCCATTCCCTCTTTATTGTCTATCTCAGCAACAGAGTGATATCCTCACATTGCCAATAAAATCAGATAAAACACAGCAACATTAACACCAAGGTTGGCCCAGTCCAAGTCCTGGATGAACATTAGTTTCCTCCTTTCCTTCTTAGAGGAGGTGCATCTGAACCAAGTCTTCAAGGCTGAGTAGGAGTAAGCCAGACGGCCAAGATTGGGGCTGGCATCCTAGGAAGAGAAAAGAACATGTGCCCAGTGTGGAGGTGTGGGAGAACATGTCGTGTCTTGGGAACCAAGGAGTGTTAGCTGAGGCTGGGGCCTGTGGAAGGGGCTGGAGAGATAAGCAGCCACCAGCTACCAGAGACAGGGATGGTCTAGGCTGAGGGGGCTGCACTTGCTCTGCAGACAATAGAGAGCTGCTGAAGGGTTTTACGCAGAGGAAGTGGTATGCTGCTATTTGCATTTTAGAAAGACCATTTTGGTGTCCAGGCAGACGGTGGACTGGAAAGGGTGGTGCTGGCACAGGGAGACCAGTGCCAGGGCTGTTCCAGTCCTGAGCAAGCCCTCCGAGTAATACCAGCCAACTGTGCTGTTGTTGCCACTGCGATGTCTTGTTTCTCCAGCTTAAGAGTACTATGAACCTTGTTTGGGCCCTGGAGTATTGGAGAAAAGACTGGAACTTGTCTGTTTAGAAACCCATAGTAGGGGATTTTCTTAACTTTATCGTGCCTTCAGGAATCAAGTCAAGGAAATGAAAAAGACTCAGGTGTCAACAACAACAACAACAAATCCTTCACCCATTGTAGCATTCCGCATTCCCCTCCCAGTAGCATTTCCTTCTTCCTTCACATTAACATCTTAATCCCCATGACAAGTCATTGTCTGGAGGGATGTGGAAACAAAACTGACAATATGAACTTCTGGGAGATTTTTGTCCTCAGAGACCCATCTAGGGCTCTTTGGGGCCTCTTGGCATCTACCTCTACCAGCCACAGATCCATAGTAACTGGCCAAATAGATTGAGATTCTCCACATCTTGGCACCAAGATTATGGCTTTGGTCTTCACTGAAAGTCAGGATCAATAGATAAGATGCAAAGTTACTTAAGTTCTACATAGCAACTAGGATAAATATAGTTATCTTCAGGGAGATGTCTATTATCTATTGCTGCCTAACAAGTTACTCTAGAATTGAGCATCTTGAGACAGCAAATATTTATTATGTCTCCATTTCTGTGGGTTAGGAATGTGGAAACAGCTTAGCTGGGTGGTTCTGGCATAGGTCTTTTGTGAAGTTGCAGTAGGCTGTCAGCCAGTGCTGTAGTCATCTGACACTGCGGGATCCTCTTCCAAATGCACTCACATGGCTTTGGCAGACCACAGGTCCTCTTGGCTGCTATCTGGGTACTTTAGTACCTCACCATGTGGGCTTCTCCATAGGCTATCTGAGTGCCTTTATGGCATGGCAGTTGGCTTCCCCAAGGGTGAGCCATTCCAGAAAGAGATATCACACCCAAGATGGAAGCCACAGTCTTTTTATACCTTAATCTCAGAAGTGGCACGCCATCACTTCTATCGTATTTCATTTGTTAGAAGGAAGTCTCTAAATCCAGCCCACACTGAAGGAGAGAGGAGTACATCTCCACTTCTTGAAAGGAGGAAATGAACAAAGAATTTGTGGATGTATTTTTAAAAACCCTATAGGGTGGTTTTAATCTCCAAAAGTCAATATGACACAATAGTTAAGAGCACAAATTTGAGAATCATAAAGACCTACATTTAATTCTGGCTCCCACATTTGCTACTTATGCAAGTTTAGGCAAGTCATTTAACCTTTCTGTATCTCAATTTTCTAATCTATAAGAGTCTAGTCTAAGAATAGCAGATGTTTCATTGGGTTGCTTTGAGAATTAAATAAGATCATGCATGTAAATTGCCTGGCAAAGAATAAGTACTACATAAATATTACTTAATTGCTATTTCAATGGGATGATATTGTCCTCCTTTCTAGAAGACAGTATAATATAGAGGTTAAGAACACAGTTTCTGGAGTCAGGCTATCTGGTTTGGGACTTTGGCTCTGCCACATTAGCTGTAAGAACTAGGGCAAGTCACTTAACTCTTTTGCACTTGGTTTTCTGTAAAATGAAAATAATAATAGCTAGTGCCTGGCCATCTAATAGGTATTCAATAAATATGTGATGATTAAGGAAATAGCAGATGATAGAGTGTTGTAATGACAAAGGAGTGTCTGTATATGTGTGTGTGCACATGCATGTTAAGGATGCCATACAAAGCACATGTTACTTCAAACACCTGCTGTTTAACTGGGGAGCCAAGGGGAGCTGCCCCAGTGTTTTTTGAGTGTGCCTTTGTACCCTTGAGCATGTTAGCCTACATGAGCTCTTTAGCTGTTCCATCTCTTATGAGTTGTTCTTGGTATCATTGTTTGCATTCTGTTCCACCCTGGCTTTGTTCAAGCATACTTTCTTCTTCATCTGTGCCGCCTCCACCAAGAATACGTTTAATTGGCTTTGCACAGAGTCTGGAGATTTGGTGACAGGAAGGGGTGGGGTAGTCATCACCTCAGAGCTGCTACATTACCTTAAATTGATTTTGCAAATGAAAGCTAAAAGCTAAGCAAAGGCGACCCATCCATTTTGCCTGAAGATGATTATAATGCTCTTTTACGGCCTTCTAAATGACAAAGCAATTTGTTACCTGCCTACATCAACATTTGCTTATATTAGCACCCGAGATGCTTGATTTTTATTAGCCCCATGTTATCATTTTATGAAGACGCAAGGGCTCAGTAAAATTAGTGTGCAAATAGAATGCCCATTTTGCATTTCCCTGTGGTCAGCAGAAATGTTGAATGCAATTGACTTGATACTGGGTCAGGGGAGACATCCATAAAGTTAGCCTTCACCAAGGGCCTCCCTAGTGCCATTTATCATTTCTGGACTGCTGGGATAGATGGGGTCAGTGTTAGACAGTGTTTTTTAAAAGGGCTTGGTGATTTTTTTTTAAGTGAAAAAGCGATATAAATACTAAGACAGCAGCTCAATTTCCATCATAATAAGATAAAATCAAGCTCTCTTGTGTAAATTGTAGATGGAAATGCAGTAGAAGGGGGATCTTATATTGTTATTAGTGGATCCAGAATGAAACAGGGTAGTGAAAGGGCCACTGGCTGGGTGCTGGGACTTAACTCTACCACTGCTAGCTGAATGACCTTCAGCATGTCCCTTCCTTCTGTGAGCCTCATTTCCTCACTCATAAAGTAGAATTAATACTGTCCACCTCACAGAGGCATGATAAAGATTAAATAACATAATATGAGCCTATATTTCTTTATAAACCATCATCTACACAAGTATTTTTGTTTATTAATTCAATAGTCAGTCCTTGAGCACCTACTCCCTGCAGGGTCCTGGGAAAGACATTAGCCATACACCCATGGAAGTCGCAGTTTTTTCGTTGAGGAGCTTATATTCAGTCCAGGGAATGTTTAGGTGTCGAATTCCTCTTTAAATAATAAACTTCTTCAGGGCAGGTGAGCCTTCTCTCTCTCCCTTTGTTCCTAAAGGTGCCTAGCAAAGAGCTGAGCAGAGTGAGTTCTCAAGACTATATTTTGGTTCCATGATATTTCTTGCTGCATTTCAGGGGAAGCAGTGACTCCACCCATACTGATCATCCCAATGGACAAGCAAGTCCCAAGCCTTTAGAACCAGATTTGATAGGGTTAATATTTTTAGTTTCATCTCTGACATTGGTTCATTGACTGTTGGGATAAAGAACCATGTTCAAAATAGCATGTCTCCAGCATTTCAGAAGGAGAAAGCCTATTAATTATTTCTATTCTCTCCCTCCAGATTGTCCTCAAACATTGATAAAATCCTTCAGTTCAACCTCTCTCAATGTTCCTTTCTAAGTTTCCTTCAGGTAATTGTTGTGTTCTGTATCAATCAGCCCTTCTTCCGCCCACTGCTGAGTATCCTTCCCTAGACGTTTCTTACTGGGAATGCCACCCTTGGCTGTTGCTTTTGTCTGATGATATCTTTGCACAATAGTTCAACTTTATTATACAAATTAGACTTCTGTAGAGACAGAAAGAGCTTGAGTTCTGATTTGGAGCCACATTTTCCTACTTTTCTGCATGTCTAATAATTTTTTATTGGATGCTGGATATTGCAAATTACACATTGCTTTAACTGTCTGGATTTTGTTGTCTTCCTTGAAAGAGAGTTGGACTTTGAACAGCAAGAATTTAAGTTTCTTTTGTTCAGTTTGATCCTTCTGAGACTTGTTTTAAAGCTTTGTGAATGTGGTGGTCTAGAGTAGTTTATCCCTACCACTAAGACATTGCCTATCTGAATTCTCATTCTCCTTAGATGATCAGTGAGGACTTCCTCTTTAGCTGTAGGAATTCAAACGATTCTTAGCCCTGTGTGACCCCTAAGGACTGTGCAGTTCACAGCTCCCTGGTCATTTTTTCCTGACATTGTGGAGAGTCACCCTATGTATGCACATCTTAGAATCCAACAAAGAATCAAGAGGACTCCTTTACAAATTTCTGGAACTCTTTTTCTGCAGAGCTTCCTCATCTCTGGTGCTCCCAGAGTTTCCCAGCTACTACCTGTTGAACTTGAATCTCAGTGAGGCTTCTATGCTTTGCTCAGGAATAGCTCCCTGCTCTTTAGTCTAGAAGGGATCATCAGGCAAAAAGTCAGGGCAATTGTAGGGCATATCTCATTTATTTTCCTTCTCTCATTGATTATCTTGCATTGGCCTTGTTCAATGTCTGAAAATACTTGTGATGAATATTTTGTCCAATTTTCTAGTTGTTTAAGATAAAAGGGAAATGAAGGCCAGACAAGGGATTGGGCTCTAATCTCAGCTCCTACCACCACTTTTCAGCTGTGTGACCTTGAATAAGTTATATAACCTCCATGAGCCTCAGTTTCTGCCTCTATTAAAAAAACACATTAACAGTGTGTTCCTGTAAGGATTATATATGTATATAATGTGCCAACACAAAAGGAGCTAATTAAACGGCAGATGCTACTATTACTAATATATAAATAGCCACCTTCTCTACTCCATCATTTGCTGAATGTTTACTGTGTACTACGCAATGTGTAAGCCTGTTTAATCATCACAACAATCCTATTAAAATCCTTGTTTATAATCTATAAACAAGGATATATTGTCATCCTTGTTTGTAGATTAGAAAATGGAAACTTAGAAAGGATACACAAGTTGCCTAAGGTCACAGTCAATGGATTTGGGATTCAACTTCACTCATGTGGCTTCCTTGGATGATTGTAAATAGTACATATTAATATAATATGATCAGTTGCACCAAAGAAAGGGAATGCAGTCTTTTAATATTGGGTAGGGACATAATTAAATTAGTCAGCAATGGCTGGACTTAATGATTCTAACCCAATGATTTAAGAGATAAATGTTAAGCATCCAGCCCATTCCCTCTGGGGTTCCCTGCCACACACCAACCACCAGACTCAGCTTTCCTTGCCCTCATTAGCAACCATCTTTCATTTTATCTTACAGACAATCTCCGGGAAGGGGCAGAGCAGAAGGTGGTATTCATCACAGGTCGAGTCCACCCAGGGGAAACACCCTCATCATTCGTGTGCCAAGGTGAGTGGCAGGATCTCATAGGTGTCCTATGCCTATACCTACATCCAACTGGGACACTGTGATGATCTCTGGGACAGTGTGACCACATGCAGAACCATTTTAAGATTAAATGGAAATTTAATGCATTTCTTTAAAGAGGTTGTACCTGATTTCCATTAGGTTGTATTTCAATAAATGTTTATTGACTAGATGTATGTATGAATTAATTAATTAATTAATTAATAGATGGATGGATGGATAAATGAACAGGGAGGGCTGAATGAAGTTATCTTGTGAAGTTATCTTATATGTGCTGTGGTGAGGAAGAGCCATACAGAATCATCTACACTCCCTAGCTTTACTTGTCTCCAGTGGTTTACAACAGCAAGAAATCTGGCCCTGGACCAATGTGTATGTTGGCAGAAGGGCTGTGAAATGGGAGGTAATGACTGAGAACTATCTCTTCACTCATTCATTCAATCATTCACTTAAACAACTTTTGAAATACCTGCCAAGAGTAAGCACACTTGGCATCAGACAACCAGAGGCAAGTAAGTCATAGTTTTTATTCTCAAGTGTTCCTCTTTATAATTGCACTCTTATTATTAAATATTTCATTCATACTATATTTAATTAGTCAGCTATAGTCAGCAATATATATGTATATTGTTGGGCAAGCTGAAGTTTAGAGAAGTTAAGTAATTTATCTCATTTTAATCTCAAAGTGACCATGAGGTCAAAGAGATATGAAGCGCCTGTGGAGGTTCTATAACTCAAGGGAGGTGGCACACTGCAGTGGAAGCCTCTGAGGATTTGAAATCAGGCAATCTTGAGGTCAGGTATTGGCTGTGCCACTTTCCAGCACTGTGACTTCAGTTTCCTCAAATGTAAAACAATACTACCCAGGCAGGTTGTTATGAAGCTGGCATGAGATGAACGTAAACAGCATACCCAGTCCTGTGCCTGGCACACAGCAGGCACTCAGCAGATGTTACCTCCTTCCCCGTGGGAATCTGAGAAGATGAAGCAGGTAATCTGCTTAGTAAACTATCAAGCACTGTGCAAATAAATATGGGCTTTATTTTCCCAGTTCGTATTCTTACAATGCCTTAGTTAGGCACGATTGCCTTCCTATTTTTTTCAGATGAGGAAATGGAGTTTCAGGGAGGCAGTGACTTGCCCAAAGCCAAGCAGCTTGTAAGATGCATGGCTGAGGCTCCAGTCGCTACAGCCGACTCCTTAGCATTCTCACTTTGGCCTTCCTCCTCCCCAGCATTGTCCTTGCAGTAACCCTTGAGGTCCCTCCTGGGTTTACCAACCCCTTTACTTGCAGCCATCTGTCAGTTACTAAACTTGGCAGCAGATCTCTTCCCCCAGCTGATTGGATGTAACTGCTTTGTCCTTGTTTGTAAAAAGACAGTAGACTTACCATCAATATGTTCATCTCTAGGAGCCCAGACCCCGTGCTCACCTCTCCTGTGGGCAGTAGACAGAGAGCAGGGTCGCCATCCCATTTCACAGATAAGGACTGAGGCACGGAGGAATTGAATGGATCTCAGGTGCTCTCTGATGACCCTGTTTACTAAAAGGGAATCTTTGGGTGGTGCTGAGTTAATACACTCAATGGCGTTCTGTAGGTTTTCAATAAATGTCTATTCCTTGACAGAGTCTTTCAATGCCTGCCTGCTGGCTTCTCAAAATAAACTCCAACTCCCTCGCATGATATTCCCAGCCCTCTGACATCTGGCTCTCACCTGGTTCTCTGGCCTCAGCCTCATACACTCAGCTCCACACAGCTGAAACCTTGAGTGAGCAGTCTTCTCTTGACCAGTGCACCTTTACACCTGCTGCTCCCTCTGCCTAGCAGGCCCTACACCTGCTCCTTGCCACCTGGCAAGCCCCGTCCATCTCACAGGGTTCATTTTAAGTGCCCCCACTGTGGGCTCCCCTGGTCCACTCCCTCTTGCCACCTGCGTTGTGCCTGCATTGTGGATCTAAAGACGGCCATCATCTTTATTGATAATGGTCATCTCTATTGCCCTGATTTATTATCGTATACTTGACTTATATTTGTTTTTCCCCCTTTAAACCACAAGCTGTATAAGGTCTAGGACTGGTCTCCAACTGTCATTTTCCACATCTGTCAAATGAGGTTATCTTGTTCATCTTATGGGGCTGTTGTGAGGAACAAATGCTGTGTTGAACTCACAAAGAGCAGCCTCAAGGTTACACAGTCATTAAATAGTGGAGTGGGGCTTTTAACCTAGGTCTAGCTAACTCCCAAGGGTGTACATGCTCTCTTGTCCCACTCAGGGATGGGAACTACTAGAAGGTGAAGTCTTGTACCTGAAAAAACTCAGAGTTCTGACCACCCCACAACAATTGATGTGCATTTTACAGATCGGGATATGGAGCCTCAGGGAAGTACAATGGCTTACCCAAAGTCACATGACTAATTCACCATAAGTGTGGTTCTGGAGTCCATCTCCCCAGTCCTGTTTCTCATCTTTCCCTGCCTCTGTATCTGCCCCATGAGACACACAATTCATACTTCCTTGAGGCAATGTAAGAGGCATCATTACCCCACTTTACTAATGCAGGACTGAGGCATGGTCTTTCCTGAGGGTGTCTCAGCTACATGTAGACAGCCCGATCACAGCCCCACAGGGCACAGCTGGGGGTTTCTTCCTCAGTCATAGCCCTAAACTTGTCCATCATCCCTCAGCCCCCATCAGCCCACCTTCTTCTGGGGATAGCAGGCAGGTCCAAGGTGTGGACAGATGCTGAGATACCTTCAGTTCTGTTAACTCTTCCACATTAACTGGCTTAGTGACCTTGAGCAGGGAAAAGGCATGTGAGGCCAGTTGTGACAATCTGGCTGGGACCACGATTCTTGCCGCCGAGCTGCTGATGCATGTGCTACTGGGAGTAGAGTGAAGTCCTGTCGCCACATAGCTCTAGAAGGGGTGGCAGTAAGGGTGGCAGGGCTCGGATTCCTCAAGACTCTGCTTGTTGGTGGGATGCTTACTCTGCTACCCCAAACGCTGCTCATGACCTCTGTGAGGCCAAACTATCCTGTCCTCCAGTGACCATGGGAGAGGTCAGAGGAGCTCCTGTGTGCCCTGTGGCCAGTCATGTGAGAGCGCCATCCCTCAAGCTGCTACACTGCTAAGCATGAATCGCAGCTCCTCCCCTTACTACAGTGTAACCTTGGGAAAACCAGAAAATCTCCTTATGCCTCAGTTCTTTTTTTTTTTTTTTTTTTTTTTTTTTTTTTTTTTGAGACGGAGTCTGGCTCTGTCGCCCGGGCTGGAGTGCAGTGGCCGGATCTCGGCTCACTGCAAGCTCCGCCCCCCGGGTTTACGCCATTCTCCTGCCTCAGCCTTCCGAGTAGCTGGGACTACAGGCGCCCGCCGCCTCGCCCGGCTAGTTTTTTGTATTTTTTAGTAGAGACGGGGTTTCACCGTGTTCGCCAGGATGGTCTCGATCTCCTGACCTAGTGATCCGCCCGTCTCGGCCTCCCAAAGTGCTGGGATTACAGGCTTGAGCCACCGCGCCCGGCCATGCCTCAGTTCTTTTATCTCAAAAGGGAAATAATAATAGAAATCCTGCCTCACAGGGTTGTTGTGAAGACTGACACAGTTCATATCCATCGAGCATTTAGGATGGTGTCTGGAATAGAGAAAGCACTAAATAAGTTCCAGTAGTAGGGGAGGAGCTAGCACTAATGGAGCGCGTGGCCGGTGCCAGGGCCTCCGTGAGGCACTTTGTACGTGGTTCCTCTAATCCTTCTCTGAACCAAACCCAGGTGTGGGCCTCCCAGACTGTGGGCCTCAGCTCTTCCTCGTCACCTTCCTGAGAGTGCCACTAGCTGAGCTCTGCTCACCTGGAGGGTCACCTTGCAAGCCAGGAGCTTGGCCTGAACCAGACCTAGACCTTGTTGACCTTGTTTCTGACTCCTGGTCAAGTGTATGCTCTTTCACTGACTCTTCCTGGGACTTTGGGGCCAACTTTCATTGAAAATTTCCATCTGCAGAGTACTTTGTCCTCTCCAGACCCTTTATCGTTGAATTAATGAAACCAGCACTTATGAAATGCTACTGTGGGGAGCCACGCCACGCTCTGGAGGGCAGCAGGGGAAGTGGGCACAGCTGTGGCTTTGGAGTTTGATGGGCCTGAGTTTGAGCCTACCAATTCTATCTAGCTAGGGGACTTTTCTAAGTCCTTGCCTCTCATAGCCCCTATTTCCTGACCTGCAAAATGGGGACAGCAATGTCTTTCTCAAGGGGCTGCTTGAGAGAGTTTCATGAGATCGTGTAGGTCAATGGTGGGTCAGCACCAGGCACAGATAGGTGCCTGACCAGTACCCACACACCCCTCTTCACCTTCGCTCTTCCACAGAAATTCCACCAGGTCACTAGGCAGCTCTCAGCTCTTATTTTCAGAACAGTCCAGGGATTCACTGGATGTCACCTGGTAAGTTGGTGGTGGAGTGGGGACTAGATCCAGATCGCCTGCCTCCCAGCCTGAGCCCTGCTGCTACATGCCAAGGTGCCCATCAGGGCCTAGACTATGGAGACAAAGAGCTGGCCCTCTCCCAGGAAGTTCACTCCTCAGGGTTATTTTGTGGGAGTAAGAGGAGGAAGGAGGATTGTGCACACAACACACACACACACACACACACACACGCACGCACACACCATGCTCTCATAACTACCAATATCTCCAGACACGGGGACCAAGCACAGCTTCGTACTTCCTGTAAATGAGGTAATGACCTTTGCTCCTCCTCCATTCTGCTTTCCTCCCACCTCTCTTCTTCACCTGTTCTTCCTCTTCTCCTCAATATCCCAAACAGCTTCCCACTATAGGTGTGGTGCTAGATCCACTAAGGGTTTGTGACGGGGCCTTTCACTTTTCTAGGCTTCTGTCTCTTCATCTGTGAAATGGGCAGAGTTGGGAGCAGGAGGGTGAGGACTTATACTCTGTGAACTTTAGGGTCATCAGGGGCAGACTCCCTGTGAGTCCATAATTCGAGGCCCTTGGACTCAGCTGAGGGCAGACAGGGGTCCTGTGCCAGGTCAAGGGAGGGCCTAGAGTGGCTGCTGTTGTGCAAATCACACACTGGGCCAAGCAGAGACCTCAAACTGTCTTGCTTCAAACCTTGGCTCTTCCCACTACAGTATGCTGCCTCTGAACAGATAACAGAAACAATAAATTTTGCACAGAATTCTCTAGAGAGAAAATCATGCAGGCATATGCAAATTATTCCACAAATCACATGCAAATAGACTCCTTGCTCTTTGCATCTTGTCTTCATGGACAGAGCACTGCTCTGAAGCCGGCAGAACTGGGTCTGAATCCCAACTAGGTTCCTGTGAGGCACTCAGCGAGTGATGCCACACCCTGACTTTCTTTCCCAGTCTGTGAAACGGAGCCAATAGAATTACAAGTCAGTCCGGCTAATGAATGTACAGTAGTTAGTCATGGGTCGATCTTTATTCACTCACTTCATACATAGGTCTTGAGTACTTTCTCTGTGCCAAGCACTGAGCTGGGCACTAAAAATACAGTGGCAAAGAAAGGAGACCTGTTTCTGCTGTCTTGGAGCTCATGGCCTGGAGGGAAGACAGACTTAAACCACAGTCTAAGTTGAAGTAAGCCTCAATCCCGAAAGAGAAGTGCAGGAAATGTAACTTTCTTCTTTTTCTATAACTGAATTCAGTTTCTATTTTGAGGCCCCTTCCTGCCAGGGGCCAGAAACTTAAACTCATTTATGTTCCTCAAGATTGGGTGCTTTCAGCAAAGAGTTCTGATGCTCTCAGGGTAGCAGGCAAATCATCATATCATTGGTGGCACCATCTATCCACACTGTTTGCTTTCCACCCACTGCACCTCATGACTCTCTGGGCCTTGGCTGCTGCAGAGCCCCTGCAGGTCACTACCATGTTCCACCCTGGTTCCTGACAGAAAGCTGCTTTACCTCTGCCAGCTCTCTCTGCTATGCCTGCACCCCACCTCCACCTCTGTCCTGCCTTCAGGAGGCCCTGCCCTGCAGTATTCCTTGCCTCTAAGCAGCATTCCACGCTGCAGCCAGATGGAGCTCTCCAAAGCCCATATCTGACCCAGGCTGAAAACCTGGCAATAGCTCTATAGTCCCCTTCAGGTTTTTTCAGCTGGAAGAGCAAATCCTTGTTCATCTCTCCATTCCCATGCCTACAGCAAGCCAACAAAGAGCAATGATGAAAACAATGCATGTATACATTTACTGTGTACCACTTTGCTTATATCATCTCATGTAAATCCTCACAAGAACCCAGAAGTAATTCTTATTCTCCCCTTTGTAATTGATGAGGAATCTGGGGAACTGGGACGTTAAGGCCACACAGCAAATGAATGGCAGAGAGAGGCGTCAAACTCAGATGATCCAGTTTCAGAGTCTGTGCTTTTGACCATGAAGCTAAGGCCCTGGAATTGAAAAGCTTTTCGTTACCGACAGACCATCTCTTTTCTTACCCCGGCCTGGATACTTTCCCCTGGCATCCCTTTCTTTTTATTTTATTTTTAAATTTTAGATTCAGGGGATACATTAGCAGGCTTGTTACGTGGGTAAATAGTGTGATGCTGAAGTTTGGATTTCTAATGATCCCATCACCCAAGCAGTGAACATAGTACCTGATAGGTAGCTTTTCAGCCCTTGCCTCTTCCCTCCTGCCCCTCTTTATGAATCCCGGGTTTATGGTTCCCTTGGTGTCCATGTGCACCCCACGTGTAGCTCCCACTTATAAGTGAGAACATGCAGTATTTGGTTTTCTGTTTCTGTGTTAATTCACTTAGGATAATGGCCTCCAGCTGCATCCATGTCGCTGAAAAGGACATGATTTTATTCTTTTTATGGCTGCATCCTGGCACCTCTTTCATCTGGCTCCACTCTACTCATTTTTTAAGTCCCCTTTCCAGGCCTCTTCTGGGGCCCCAGGCCCCTGCTGGGTCCCCACAGCTATGTGCTGTTCCCATCAGAGCCTTTACCAGTCAGTGGGGAGTTGCTTCCTTACTGTGCACCCCTCTGAGGCAGGACCATCTTAGGCATCTTGAAATGCCCAGAATTTGGTGTGCCAATGAATGTTTGTAGAATGAAATGAGTGATGATCAGTTCAACTAATCCCACACAGTCAAAGTTGTATGAATTCCTGGAGCAATCCATCAATAGGCATTTGTAAGCACCTACTATGTGCCCAGCCCTAAACCAAACACTCTAGGAGAAAAAATTAACAATAAATATCAGCCTCAGTTGAGGTTTGGCTAGAGAGGTTCATCCTGGTCTGTGGGAAGTTGGGACAGGGTAGTGATCGCTAACTTCCAGCTTTAATATCAAATCCTCTACCACTTTTCCATCTCTTCTGGCCTCTCTGGCTTCCAACCTTCCTGTCATCCTGCCTTTTCCCCAGCTTCCTGATTAAATCAGCTTGAAGAAGAGGACCTGGCAAACTTGTTTACAGAAGGGACAAAGGCTGATCTCAAGGAGGTTGATGGCGTCTTCCAGCAGGAGGGAGATTATTCTCCTCACCTGACAGATGATGCTTCTACTTTTGGTGGAGAGGAATAAAATAGATGGAATCGTATGATGTCAGTGTGGGATGTATCCTTGAGAATTATTTAGTTCTTTCTCCTAATTTTAAAAATAGGCATAGACCCAGAGGCTTTCTACAGGTCACCCAGTAACTGAGCCAAAACTAGAACCCAGGCTCTGTTTTGATTTGTTGGCTTCTGCCATTCAGTATCCTTGTCTCCAAATTTCATTGTTAGTCAACTTCGCAGACTAGGACTCCTACTTCTAAAACTAATCCTGTTTTTAACTACCCATTGCCTTTCAACCTTTGATCTAAGTGAGTTTATGGAAGCATGCCACAATTTTCAGGTACTGTGTTAGGCAGCTAACACAGGATCTCTAACACAGGTACACAACAGTCTTCCAGATTAGGTATTATTATCCCTATATCAAGAAGAGAAAACTAGTCAGGGAAAGCTAGTCAGTAACTTCTCTAGCTAACACTCAGTTAAGATTTGAACTCAGGTCCCGAGACTTTCTGCTCCCCTGGTCCTTCTGCTTTCTTGGTCCATCCAGTGCTTTTGGCCCTTGGTCAAGGATGGCATTTTCTCTCCACTCTTACATGCCCTCACAGTCTTCCTCATACTCCTCTCCCACCACACACACACAAAAATAATAATAATAAATAAAAAAGTAAAAGAAAAGAAAGATCTCCTTATTTCCTGATGAATGGGAATGATTTTGAATTGTATCTGACCTCAAGCCAACAGATGAGTCTAAAACCTCCCTTCTCCTTGCCCCACACCCACCCTAGGAGAGGGAGCTCTGGGCAGCTGCAGCCTCTGGTCTGCCTTTGTTTTCTCTCATTCTTTTATTAGCTGCCTAATTGGCAGCCCAATTAATCTGTTCATCTGTGAAGGAGGATGGATCACAATAAGCTACTCCATTTCCAGAAGCCATTCTCTGAGGCAGTGTGGCCAGGCCCTGAGCGCGGGCTGGCTCCTTGATGGAGGGCCACCCCGGGAGCCGGGGTCAATTAGTGGACAGATTAAGCAATTATTAGCCCCTAACAAGGGCGCCTGGCATCATTACCCTGCCTGTTTACTGGCAAACTGCAGCTTTAATATGAGGACCAACAAATAAATTAGGGCATCTGGTCCACTGCCGCGTTAGCCGAGAAGTAAATGATGTCCAACTGGCTTTCGGCTGCCTATGGATTCTCAACCTTGGCCTAATGAAAAGTCTGAGATGTCCCTCACCGGTCACAGAAGCTCTGGAATGTGCTCTGGAGTGAGTTATCATTCCAAGAGCTGAGTGCCTGCACTGGGCACTTGTTCTTAGTTGCCCTGCTGCCTTCCTCCTGCCATCTGTCAAAACCTACCTTTCTGACAGGGCTTAGCTCAAAGGCTTCCTTCTTGATGCCTTTCTTGCTCTCTCCAGCAGGAATGGGGCCCCACGTCTGCATTGTGGGAGGGTTTGTCATTCTCCTATCATTTTCTGGCATTATAGTAATTTCATGGAATGCTAGAGTGCCATTTTGCCCATTTTCTTTTTCAGGTATCTGATGAAAGAGTAGAAACGTGGGGGAGATAAGAGAGTTATTTGTTTTCTCACCCCTCTTCTATGGGTAGATGCAGGCTGTAACCAGAAGGATATCAAGGAGGGAGTGACAGGATCAGATTCACACTTTCAGAAGATCCTTCTGGCTGCTGCAATGAGGGCTCATTTCAGAGGTGGTGGCTGTTATCCAGGCCAGGTGTGATGGTAGCCTGGGTTAGACGACAGGCAGTGGGATGGAGAAGAGGGGAAGATTTGCTCCATTCAAGAAGGGGACATGGGGACTGCCTGGCAGTAGGAAAAATGTCATGGAGACAAATTTCTAAATTTGGTGACTGGAAGGTAGGGTGATTTTAGTGCCAGTGAGAAGCCGGGAGGGCAGTCATCCCTGGAATCCTGGAACAGAGGATCTTCAAAATGGGGAAACAAGCACATTTGGGATACATGAAAGAAACCTCCTTCTGCTCATGTGACTTTGGCTGAAATGCTTTTCCTCTCTGCTTCTTGATGTGCCTATCAGCTAAATGAGCGTTTAAATCCCTAAGGACCTCGACCCTGTGATTATCACATCTGATGTCAATGTTTAACTAAGTGTGCCTATTAGAAAGCATCTCTTAGTTCACTGTGTAGTGCTGGCCCACCTCTCCCCATCTCTGTCTGACGAAACTCGGTGGGCTCTCAAAGCACAGCTCAAATGTCATCATTCTCGGAAGCCCTCCCAGTTCTCTACAGCAGGAAATGCTCTCTCCCTACTGCCCATGGGCTTCAATGTTACGTCGTCAACTGTCTCTTGGAAATACAAATGTATTTGTAAATATATTTTATACAGATAACACGTAGTCTATAACCACACACCCACAGTGGCCAATAACAGCACAGGCCAAAATCACCTATTGAGCTCCTCTTGTTTTCCAAGCTGAGAAAAACGTGTTTCCTTCTTCTTGAAATGCTTTGTTGTTAAACCGGACTCTTCTCTTTCCCTAGGGATCATTGACTTCCTCGTAAGCCAGCACCCTATTGCCCGTGTCCTCCGAGAATACCTGGTCTTCAAGATCGCACCAATGCTCAATCCTGATGGAGTCTACCTGGGCAATTACAGGTAAGCAACTGGGGAGAATGCTTGGAAGCAGGTAGTCATAGGATGGTGGTACGGAAGCAAGAAAAAATATGGGGTATATTTTTTAAGGAAGAATTTTGAGGCTGCCCATGAGTTCATTAGAGAAAGTTTCTCCCTGGCTCTTGAGAATGTGGTTAATTAGCTTTGGCTGTTTCGTGCACAGCCACCTAAGGTCACTTGCTGGGTTTTCTGGAGAGCTCACTGGGCCAGGAATCAGGAGACCTGTTATCAGTTTTGGCATCTACTTTTTGTATAACCTTGGGGGATCCACTTTTCCCTCTCTGATGCTCAGTTCCTCTTGCATAATGGAGACAATAATTACTTACCTGAAAGGGCAGTTGTGAGAGCTTCAAAAGAAATGGTGGGAAGGAATGTGCTTTGCAGAATATCGTGTGGTAGTTATAATGATGACTCTTTTGTTGTGTTTCTTCTTGGAGAATATCAATGAAGGAGAATAGAATCCCAGGACATCTGAACAGCATTTCTCTTCAGTGTTGGCATACAAGCCAGCCCCACACTCACTCATGCACTCAAATCGTGAACTCCCTTTCTCCTGGCTTAGCACCATAATTTACAGCCTAAAATTCCACTGCCCAGAAGATTATCTGCCAAAAGAACAATGGCTCATTTGAGATAGATAGTGTTATTGCCCTTATTTCACATTAAGGTAACTGACTTGCCCAAAGTCACACAGCCCATAAATCATTGACTAACTTCACCATCCAAATTATACAGTTTTCGAGCTCTTTAGGCCCAAGACTTTCAAGATGACATTCAGACCCCCCAGCTTTGCATGCAAGGCATTGTCTGCCCTGCTGCCTGTGTGTCCACCATCTTGCCTCACCTCTTCTCCTCTCCTCCTAGAACAGGTGCTGCAGCTGCACTGAGTAAAGCCCATTTCCCCAGACATGTCCTATTGGTTCCTGATACCTTACTTTTATACAGGCTGCCTGCTCACCAGAAACCCCTCATCCCTTCTTCATCCCATTAATTCTTTGCAACTCAGTTCATGTTCCTTATTCTGGAAAACATCCCCTTAAACCCCAAACAGAATTGGCCACTCTCTTCTCTGAGTTCTCACAGGCCTGGTTATTTATTTGTTTGTGTATTTGTTTATTTGTTTGAGACAGGGTTGTGCTCCATCGCCCAAGTTGGAGTGCAGTTGTGCAATCATGGCTCACTGCAGCCTCGACCTCCTGGATTCAAGTGACCCTCCCACTGCAGCCTTCCAAGTAGCTAGGCATGAGCCACTGTAGCAAGCAGGCCTGGTTATCGAACAACTCTCGTTCCACTGCATGTCCTCCACTGTCCTTAAAGCTACTGGAGGGCGGAGACTGAACCTTAATGGCCCTTGTGTCCCTCATGCCTAGCAGCAGGGATCAGCACATAGTAGATGCCTAAAAAGTGTTTGAAGAATATGAAAGAATGAGAAGGATGACTTTACTGATGAAGAAACTGAGTCCCAGAGATGAAACAGTACTTACTTAGTCCGTGGCCTAACTCAGACCAGAACCAGATCTCCTGACAGCCAGTCAGGCTTGTTTTACACAGAGTTGGTTTACTGCTTTCCAAGAGCATGGCAACTGGGTCCAGAGGGGTACTCCTGGGTGTGAATTAGAGAGAGCCCATGAGGTGCCTGAAGCCTTCATTAAAGACAGTTTTGCTTCCACTCTTAATTGGCTGAAGTGATGGTTCATTAGCATTCGCAAGTTTTGTGGCTTGTTGCAGGCCTGAGAGCGATGCTTTTCCACCTTCCATGGACAGAGTGTACTGTTAGCGATAATAGTGGTAGAAAGACCATTTGATTTATGTTAATGTTTCTGTTTAATTACAAGAGCAGTGGTCAGAGAGAGGTCAATACTTCTCTCCACACATTTATTTATGTCATCATCTGCTGTCTCAGGAAGGACTAGCTTGAAGGAGGTCAGTGACCTTGGCCAAAATGCCTCCCCTCTCAGGGCTTTAGATGGACACTGAGATGGTGATGAGGGCTAGATGCCTTCTACATGTGTTCAAGCCCCAGATTTTGTGATTTGGGGACTCCATGATAAAAGATTTCCACCCCTCAGAAATGGTTTCACACTGAAGCTTCAACCCCCAACATTCTCCTAGTGAGAATATGTGATTCTCATTATGAGAGTTGGAGAGCAACTCTAACCACAAACATTAATGCTATTGCTAAAACTGTACAACAAAGAGCCGATTAATCATAAGAATTCACTACTTAAAGCTTTAGAGAAAATATAAAAAAAAAATAAAGACTCATAATTGAGAACTTCAAGGTGCCTTAGAGGTCCCCTAGACCAGCCACACTACTCTCTAGAGCAATACTTCTATGGTTTGGCAAGACTTGCCAAGGCATTATGGAGGGAAAAATTCAGAGTTCAGATAAGTTTAGGAAACACAGAGCTAAGCAAAGTTAAATGTGTTCTTTTATAATATGACTTTTCAGAATTTTGAATATGCTTATAAACATAGGGAATCTAAGAGGGGAAGTAGTACTCAGTGTTTCCCAAAGATAAGTGAGAGAGGTCCACATCCTCCCTGTAACCAGTGTTAGGGTTTCTAAAACACATTTTGGGAAATGCCACTCCAAGAATTCTGCTTGCCAATCCAATGGCCTGTGAAGCACTCACACACTAATCTCATTTAATCCTCATAATTCTGTGATGGAGGAACTTTGTTAAAGTTTTTCTAAATTCAAATAATAACAATCTACTCAATCTAGCTTGAGTACAGGAGAAAAGGTGGCGAGTGGGGAGGGAGAGAGGGAAGGAGGCAAAGAAGGGAGGGAGGGAGGGAAGAAGGAAGGAAGGAAGGAAGGAAGGTTGGTTGGTTCTCGGAATTCTAGTGCAGTAAAGAGAGCCAGACTTCCCAGGAACTGATCAAATTGCTGGAAACATGTTGGAAGACAGGTGGCCAGGTCTTTGCCTCTCTCTCATGCTCGTTTGCTTTCATTTTCTCAACATCTCCCTCTGGAGGTGCAGACTCTCAAGCCTCAGAGAAGTTAAGTCATCCCCCTGAGGTCTGTGGCCTGTGAGGAGCGGGCAGGGATGCAGGTGTGCCTGACCTAGCCCTGCTCCTCTCTGCAGTCCCACACTCCCCCTGTAGCCAGCACCAGGCCTGCCAGACCCTGGGAGGAGAACCAAAGACAGGCCTGCCCTGAGGCACCTCACTCTGCTGGCTGGAGAGATGGTTCAACAGGCCAGTTCCCTGCAGTGTGAGATGGGAAGGCAGGAGCTTGGAAGGAGTAAAGGTCAGTGGTTGAGAAAATGGACTTGGGTGTCAGGTCAGATTTAAATTCTGCTCTGCCACCTACCTGCTGTATGACCCTGGGTAAATTACATGGCCTCATTAAGCTTCATTTTTCTCATCTGTAAATGGAGATGCTATAGAGTTATGAGGCTTTTGTGAGATAATACATCTAAAGCACAGTGCTAAGCACACTGTAAGTTATAAATAAACATTTATTCCTCCTTCTCTTTATCCTCCTCACTCCTCCACATTAAAGAAGCATATAATCCAATCTAGGAAGGCTGGTCAGGGAGATTTCCCAGATTTCATCAGCTAAGTTTAGATTTAATAATACAAGTACCTATTCTACGGCATTTATAGTGAACTAGAGAAGGTACACTCTAGAATTTAACAGCAATGGATGGCCACTATACCGTGATAGATCAAGCTCTTTATGTTAAAGAACAGCACCATTTTCTAACTAGACTACTGTATATGATACCAGACTATGGTTTACAGTAAGAGTATATGGAGCCTATACTAAAGTTTATAGCAACAATATAGAGCAACTATAGTATACGCTATGGTACCTATCTTTAACAATTATGTTGGATGATATAACAATGGATAACAGTTACCTTATACAGTAAAAGCACAGAGCAACTATACACTCTGTCTTACTTACTGCACTCCAATTACATTGGCCTTCTTTTCATTTCAGGTCTTAGGTTTAACACCACTTCACAGAAAGGCTTTTCCAGGGCTTGCAATATACAGTGGGTCTCCCATTATACTCTTTCATAGCACCCTATACTCTCCCTTTATGGCTCTTGCCCTAATTTGTAATTATGTGTTTATTTATGTGACTATTTGTTTAATGATTGTCTTCACCTTAGACTGTAAACTCCATGAAGTCAGGACTTTGTTTACCTTGTTCTCTGTATCCCCAGTACCTGGCAAATGGGCTCTTGAAATATATTTTATTTTTCTAGTCACTGACCTGAAGTTCACGTATATGTTTCCAGAATGAACAAATGAACTAAACAATACTGTTTAGTGATTGTGTGACGGCACAAAGCTACAGTGCCCCATGTAGAGTAACTAGGGCCAGATGCAGTCAGCCCCCAACCCTTTACCTTCATCTGCATGGCCTCCTGGCCCAGTTGTTTTAAGTGTATGTTGTTGTGACAGGAATACTGCTATGCTTTAACCTGATGAGCTGCTGTTATAATTTAACAAACTGGATTCTCAGCCATGCTTAGTTATTGCATGGAGCGTGATACTTTTAAAGGCACTTACAAAACCATATTTCGTCATACAACAGCAACCAAGAAAGGAAAGCCAGTTTTTACTGTATCCATTTAAGCCATGGGGAAACAGGCTGAGAAGGTGAAGAGCCATGTTCAAGGTCATAGGGTGCATCCAGGGACTCTCCACACTCCCACACATTGCCTTTACTCTATAAGCTATAGGCAGAAGTGGAGAACTGAGGCTCTAATTTTCACTACTCTCCTGAGCGTTCTTATTTGTCCTTGGACAAGACACTTCTCTCCCCTAGCCTGTTTCCCTCCTACTCTCTAGAAAGAGGGAAGTGGGATGAAAGGCACCTTCCATCATTTAGTAGAAGCAGGGGGAGAGGCTCTATCAAGAATGGGATGGCTACAGCATGAATGAAACTTGAGGACATTATGCTAATGTAATAAGCCACTCATCCAAAGACAAAGACTGTATGATTCCACTTATATGACATTCTTCAAGTGGTCAAATTCATACAGACAGAAAGCAGAATGGTGGTTACCAGGGGCTGGGAGGATGGAGAGAATGGAGAGTTACTATTTAATGGGCATAGGGTTTCGATTTTACAAGTTAAAAAGAATTTTGGAGATGGATGGTGGTGATGGTAGCACATTATGAATGTATTTAATGCCATTGAACCCTACACTTAAAAATGGTTACGATGTTAAGTTTTATGTTATGTGTATTTTGCCACCGTGTTATAAAAAACAGTGGCATGGTTACTGACATTACAATGGGAATATTTTCAGAGAGCTCTGGAAGGATCTGGGACCTAGGAGTCTTGAGGGATGAATATTGTAACTTCGGGTGTTACAGAGCCAAGAAGCTGCAAGCGACTCCTACTTGGAAGGCAACTGGAGTTGGGGGATGATGGGCTGAACCAGTATAGAATCGGTTGGTAATTCTCAATGTCTTACAGAAAGCATGCCCACAATACATACTGCAGCATTTGCACACTCTCTCTTCCAGCTACTTCCTCATCACTCCTTTTGCAGAGGAGAGAGCCCCCACCTCCACCTATACCCCGCTGCGCTTTCTGACCATGGGTAATGCACAGGTTGCCTGCATTTGAAAAACAGACTTTCCATCTCCTTACAACAGTATGAAACCCTGTGTTGGGTTTGCATTTCTTAATTAGGTGCTTGTCATTGTGTATTCCATAGAGCCACGTATAAGTAAACAGTCATAGACCTTTGAATAAATTTATTGGTTTTATTTATGTTTCTGGGCATAAAAATCTATAATTACCAGGTACAGCCTCAGAATAACTAGTATTTAATGACAATTACTTTTTGTTACCATAGAAATGAGTCCAAAGTAGTTACCCATAATTTCTCATTTCCCAAACCTCACACATGCTGAATTGCAATATTACCATAGTAATTGCCTATTAGTCATCATAAAATACGCAGTTACCCAAAAGATAGCAGGATGCTGTGAAATTTCTCATCTTCGGAAAATCTCAGTATTTCTTGGGAGTGTGGAGGTGGGGTGGGGAGGAACAGGCCTCTATGGGTGGTACAGAAATGATTCTGCGTTATAGCACAGAACTGCAGACCCCATGGTGGAAATGGAGGCTGTACGATCTGCAGACTCTCTCCATCATTATGGATCTTGGCCTTGGCAATCCTTATGTAGCAAAGGATGCTCCAGTGCAGTAAATCCAATTTAACTAAGGTTTGTTGAGGGCCTGCTGGGTGTCAGGCCCTGTGCTGGGCCTTGGGGAAGCAGAAGGAAATCAGAGGCAGTTCTTGCCAATAAGAAGCCCAGCGTTTCCACTAGAAATATGGGTGTGATGCAGTAGATGCCGAGAGATACAAGAGGAGCTAATATGTAAGTGGCTCCTCACTGCACATTATGTGTATCGTTTCATTTAATACTCA
The DNA here is from genome assembly GCF_043159975.1 of Macaca nemestrina. Classification (NCBI taxonomy): domain Eukaryota; kingdom Metazoa; phylum Chordata; class Mammalia; order Primates; family Cercopithecidae; genus Macaca; species Macaca nemestrina. The sequence goes on from NC_092125.1 coordinate 184,958,946, forward strand.
CAGCAGCCCTATGATGGAGGTAGTGTGATGCTCCTACTTCAAGTAGAGGGGGAGGTTGAAGCACATAAGTACCACGGAACTTGCCCTAGTTGCTGAGCCTAGGCTGCTCCAGTTTTAACCTCTTGATACACTGTATCTTGAAGCAGAGAGTACTTCCTTCTGACTGATAGTGATGAAGGAGGGTTTTTGATGGATGGATGATATATGAGTTCACCAGACATAAAAGGGAGATAGAGATTTACAGAACAAAACATCATTAACCATAGCAGAGGGTAAACCACCAGGGAAGGTATTTCCAGCACACACGGCACACACACACACACACACACACACACACACACACACACACACATTATAACTGGTCTACCTACCTCTTCCACCTCAAAATCTAGAGGAAGAAACATTTCAAACTATCCACAATTAGAACAGAACCTAAAATCAGCCATATAAAATATAAATACATATCAATGTTCTATTTGTTCTGTAATAGCATAAAAACTGCCTATTTTTTCATCAACATAGAAACAGAAAACAAAGATCCACAGCAAGTATTGCCCTGTTGAGAGATCTGCCAGCCCCTCCTCACTCTGAGCCTCCGTCCGTGCCCCAGTCACATTTCCCTGCTGGGTGCCTTATCACAGCATCATGAGAAACATTAAGCCCAGTGCCCTATCCAGGCCATGCCCCCTCTGCTTGCCCACCTCTAGGCACAGGCTGTTCCCTCCCTTCCAAGGCATCATGCCGTGCTGATGCCACCTCTGACTGTTAGAGAGCACTTTGTTTTCAGGCTGAAGCTGCCAGCATGTAAGTTCTGCCTCTGCCCTCTGAAGGATTATTCAAGGCCAGCCCATCTTTCACATGGTAGCCTTCAGCCATTTGAAGATCATGTGTTCCCACCCTTCTCCACTCCCCACTCAATCCTACTACTGCTCCAGGCCAAACATCCCCAAAGCCTTCCAACTTTTCATACGTAATCTGAAATCCATTCCCCTCTCTGTCCTTCCTGCTGTCCTCTGAACGTGTTCCAGATGTTTGTCATTGTCTGTCTTTGAGGCAGGGTGTCAAGGACTGAAGGACATCATTATAATGATAATAGTGATGATGACAGCTAACATCTATTGAGCTTTCCGAACCTGGCACTATTTTAGGCATTTTGCATTTGTTGTTTCATTTCATCCTTAGAACAAATGCATCATTATTCTCATTTTACAGATGAGGAAACTGAGACACAGGTAGATTAGGTACCCCCTTCAAGTTCATAGAACTAATTAATTCATGGAGAAGGAATAGAATGGGGTCTCAGAAGCCTCATTCTGGGGACCACTCTTCTTCTGATACAGCCCACATGCACACATTGCTGTCTGACATTGAGCTCTCCTCAGCCTAAATCTTTAAATTTTTCCACTTGCTTTTCTGCTAAGCTACAACTCCCCCATCTTCCCTTAGATCCTTACAAGAAGCCTGTGGTGTAGGCAGGGCAGGAATCACTCTCCTTCTTGAAGCAAAAAGGAAACCAAGCCACAGAGAGGCTAAGTAACTTGCTCAAGGTCACACAGTGAGTGAGCCACACAGTTCAGATAAAGCCAGAGTGACAGCAGGGGCCAGACAGACCCTTACCTCCCAGAGACTCTCTCCTGCTTTATGTAACCTGAGTGATGTTTCTGTGGAGGCTGAAAGGACACTGGGGCTGGCAGTGTAATCAGGTGTCTAACCCACAAGTGCACACCGCCAAAACCAATTATTCAAATGAGCTTCCCAGCCAGGTTCCACGGAAAAGGCCAGATGGCTAGATGTCTGTGGAGGCAGCTCCTCATCTCTGTCCCTGCAAGCAGCTGAATAGCAGTTCAAAGTTAGAGTTGATAGCAAGTTGATCTTAATAATTGATTCTACAGTGAAGACAGGCCTCTGAGGAGACAGTAACCCAAAATTAGTGGCTAGGGAGTCTGGAGGAGCAAAACAATCTGATAGAATCAAGAACTTCATCATTTCTGGTCCTAGTTCCTAAACCACTCCTTGAATAGTGCCAGTTCTTTATGTAGAAATCCTTCGGCGGCTCCCCATTGACCCTCAGAAAGAACCAGAGCTCTTTAGCCTGGTATTCAGTGCCCGCACAATGGCCTCAAACTTTCTTTTCAGCTTCCTCTCCTACTGTCCACCTTGCCCCTTCCTGCATCCACTCCCATCTGTTCCTCTTGCCTTCCTGGGCTCTTTCCATTGTCTTAAACCAGCCTGCTCTTGTTCACATCTGTGCTTTTGCTGGCACTCTGCTTCCACTTGAGAAGCCTTTTAACTGTTTCTTCCCTGTCTTCTTTTTTCCCTCTCCTGCCCTCCCAACCCACTAACCCATCCCCAAGCACATACTTTGTACCATACACTGGGGAATATGAGGTGGGCTTGGCCCCTGTGCTGCCCTTAAGGAGTTCACAGTCCAGAGAAGAGATAACTGTGCTGATGGAGGGAAGCCCAGGGATTCCCAGGTTGTGAAGTCACTGAGGAGGCACCTCTTAACCCAGGCAAAGGGTTGGGATAGGGCAAGTCAGAGAAAATGTCTGAAGGAAGGGCTGTGTGAGATGAATCTTGAAGGGTGAGTGGGAGTTGGCCAGGGGAAGAGAATGGCAGCATGTTCCAAACCAAAGGAATAATTATAATAAATAACAACACAGTAATATAATAATACAAAATATTAATTGAAAGCATATAGCTGCCAGACACTATTCTAAGTGTTTTATATGTAGTACTTCCACTAGAGATTTGGAGTGATAATTAATCATACTCCTGCTCCTACTCTCATCCTATTCCTACAATTTAGAAAGAGATACAGGGATCAAAAAATAGGAGTCAAAATATTAGCTGTATTATTGATAAAAGCAGGACCTGGAAGGCATCGTCTATATCTGTGGCCAAACTTGCCTCCTTTACTTCACTTCAAAATTCAACTTTCCCATCAGACACAAGGAGAAAAGGAGGCAAGAAGCTTCCTAGAAAGCACACCATGTGGCAGAGAGAAGACCAGAATAGACCCTTCAGAATTCCAGATCCCAAAAACACATGCTAGGAGGGGCTAGGCCCAAACCAGCTCTGCTTCTTTTCTGGAGCTGACCATTCAGATAAGTTCCATCTCCTTCCTTGGGAAGAGAAAACAAGGGAATGGAGAAGAAGACCCATTCTTTTCATTCCTGAGGACTGAAAGTTACCATTGGCATTGAAAACAATGGGGAGTTCCTCCCGACAACCTCATGAACCTACAAGATAAGTCTTGTATTACCCTCATATTGCAGATAAGGAAACTGACACTCAAAGAGAGGTTAAGTCATTTGCCCAAGTACTGCCTTTAATAGTAGGAGTTCCAGGAATGACACCCAGAGATTTGACCCTGAGCCCTTTGAGTCTTGCTGCTTGAGCCCTGAGTGAGTGAGTGGAGATCCTTGAGGAATGCCAGGTACTCTGGTGTGGTTGTTGCATGTGGTCCAGGCTGCAATCTGGGCACCACACAAAGGAGCTAGCTAAGAGGGCAGGTGGAGGGTGGAGTGCAGCACAGGCTTGAAAAGACTTGAGACTTGGCGGAAATGCATCAACCCACAGAGGGGGCACCTTTTTGTTATTGGCTCACAGGCCCTATCATGTGCTACCCTTGCATGGGGTACAGATTGACATCATAGTGTAAGAAGTGTAGGAATAACTGGGGACCAGATTGTGAAGGATCCTGAACATCATACCAAGAGCAAACCACAAGAACAGTTAACATGTGTAGCACTTATCTCAATCTAGATGGTGTCCTGGGCATTTTACCTATATGATTTCATTTAGCCCTCAAAACAACCCTCTAAGGTAGACAAAATTCCCACTTTCAGTTAGAGCTAAGGCACAGAGAGGTTCAGCCACAAAGATACAATGTGTTGGCCAAGCCAGGGTTTTATCCAGGCCGTGTGGCTCCAGAGCCCACACTTGACTCAGAGCCATTCTCAGGCTTGGTGCAGGTAGGTGAGAGCCTTGCTAGCACCCAGGTCTTGTGAAGACATAAAAGACTTTTATGCCCCCTTTTTTGTTTCCTCTGTCCTTTTTCACTTAAGAAACTGAAATGGTGAATTTTTAGCCTCAAGGGCCAGTGTATTCCTTCAGAAAGTGTCCTCCCTCAGACCTTTCAAAAAGGAGTAAACTCCTTATCATTGTTCTTATAGAGAGAAAAATAATCCTTTGGTTCTGGAATGGACTTCCCATTCTACCCCTGAATAGCCGTGTGATCTTGGCAGACCCTTTCTGCCCTCTTGGCCTCAGATTCCCCATCTTTGAAATGTGGGGATTGGGTTTTATGAAATCTCAGGTCCTTCCAGTTGGTCACTGACTCTAAGAATTAGATTTAAGTTGCAATGCTGGAAATCCACCTGAACCCAGTCTTTGTTGCTGCCAAGCAGGAGACAAGATGAATCCCTGGAGTATATGCTCTGTATGGGAAGGGAGAAGCCACTCTAAAGTCTCTCCTTACCCACTAGGAAGAATTTCTTAGGGTTGCAGATAATCCCTTTTCCAGATGTGATCTGAACACCCCTGACCCCAATCATGCCACCTTGCCAAAAAGGCCACCATTATAGGGTAAAGACCTTGCTGAATGAACCTTGGAAGAAGAAAAACTAAGTGCTCATCTTGGCTTTGCTATAAACCTTGGACACATCCAAGGCTGCTCCATATGGATGTGCAGTTTGTGCACTGTACAAATGTTCAGTGGTCAAGGGGTCAATGGGGCCTATGGGCTATGACTCTGCTCTCAATCCAAAGTCTGGCCAAACCAAGTGGCATTATTCTGTACTTTATCCACCCAGAAACAGCACCTGATTGCAACTTATTACCCTGGGTGGTAGGGGGCAGCACCTTTCGTCAATTTGCATAAAGGTACATTTTATGTTAGTCTCTCATTTGAAACTTAGATTTACCATTTAAAAACTATAGATGTTGCATCTACCTCTCACTGCACATGAGGGATAGTCCCTCTATTAGGCTCTTACCTGACTCCTAGGACTGCAAAGACAAAGTATAATGGTGGCTAAGAACATAGGCTTTAGAGTTGGGCAGACTGGATTCAAGCTCTGCCTCTGTCACTTGTCCTTGCTGGACCATGGTCAAATCACCACTTCTGAGCCTCTATTTATACAGTTCAACTGAGAGTCAGCTGTGTACGAGACACTGTGCTAGCACTGAAGACCCAGTGACAAATGAAATAGAGTCAGTTGCTGCCCTCTCGGCACTTTCAGGTCTTTAAGCAAACAGATGAATTTGTCCTAGGTCACAAAGCTACTAGACGGCAGAACTGGGACTCAAACCCAAGCCTTCTGCCTTTGAAGCCTATGTTCTTATCCACCCTCCTCTCAGTATTCACAGTCCTGGTCACAGACATCTCCTCGTCATGATGATCTAAGAAGGGATGTGAGGAGAATGCTTTAAATATCTTGGTGGTGGTGATGGAAAGTGGATGTGTTATGATTATCCCTTGTGTTTGGGACAAAGGGCACTGCCTGCCATCCTCCATCTACACAACAGCAGAGCCCAACCCACATGCTAAGCATTTTTCAGGGGCTGTTGATGACAGATTATCTGGCATTCTGACACGGGCCAATCAATAGAGCTGGAAGGTGCCTCAGGCCAGGGGCAATTGAATCCCAACCTTTTAGTGGCATTAAATAAAGCAATATTTATTTTGCTTTTGGTGCAAATATACCTAATCCAATCCAGCTCATTGGTAATGCTGAAAAACTCCTTAGAGCAGCCTTGCCGTGCTCAGGGCAAGATTGATCAGGAGCCGCCAAGCTGCCTTTTTCTCTACCTTTCTTCAGAGGAGATGAAAAGGAAATCATAAGGAGGGGAATTGAAATTATTGCTCTCATTCTAGCTGCCATACTGCGAACAGGGATAAGGCATGATGTCCTTCATGAGATGGAGCTATTTATTTGCCATTTGAATAACATTCTCTGGAACCATTATATCTCTGCCATTGGGCAAATGAGAAAGAGAACAGGATAAGAAGATCAGACAAATGAGTAGCTTAGTGTCTCTTTTATAAATCACACAGACTCACAGATGGCTGGGGGACCTCAAAGGTGACTGTGAACCATCCTGTCATCAACAAGACCTGGGTTCAAATTCCAGGTCTATATCTTACTAGTTGTCAAGTGACCCTCTCAAGATCAAATCTTTCTTGGATTTTATTTCCTTATTTATCAAATGTGGATTAATAATACCTATCTCATTTGATTATTGTGGATGAGTCTAGTATTTAGTAGGTGCTTACTTTTCAAAATATATCTGAAAGTAACTATCTAACCCATGTTTGCAAACCTGCAAGGTGTTCATCCATGCTTTTGTTAATCTGTTCACTCATTCATTCATCCAATAAATGTATTGAATCTTCTCTGCACCTGGGTTTATAGTAGACAGTGTTGGAGTGGGGGTGGGAAAGATAACTCAGACATTATCCCTGCCCTCATGGAATTCACAGATTAGAGGAAGAAAGAAAAGATACTTAAGAGTATCTCCAACTCAAAATAAAGACATTATGTATTATGCAGTCATATGTAAATTTGGCCTCCATGTATTTGCATTTTCTAGAATGGTCCTAATGTGAAAGATTATTTCGCACTGGTACCATAAATAGCCCCATTCTTGTCAGAACGTAGGTCTTGATTTTGAGCTCATGCAAAAATTTCATCTTAAAAACAAATAACAGAATACAAGAACACCAAGGAGACAGAGACACAGGGCAGGGACCCAGGATTTTGCATTCAGTGACTCTAAACTGGCAATCATAGGAGTGAGAGCTTGGCATCTGGAGGCCATCTTATGCATTCCTCTGTCTTTAGGCAGCTGCTTTTTGGTCCTGAAACCAGTAAAGAGAAAGAGCGTGTACCAGCCTTGGCCTCTTGTGCGTATAGTCAATTAGGGACACAAGCAGAACATACTAGCAGCCTGTTAAAAATATGCATAATTGCTCACCATTCTTGCTTCCCTAACTTTGCACATGCTATACTCTTTGCCTGGAATGCTCTCTCATGCCCTGACTCTTGGCAAACTCCCATTTGTGTCCCACACATCTCAAATGTTGAGCAATGCTTGCAATTAATGTTAAGATATTGATCATCCTTGATTAGTTGGTGTTTCATTTTAAAATTCTATCAACACTTTTCTTAGAATATTTTGTTTTCTTTGAATTTTAACTTAATTGGAAATATATGCTTCCTCCAAAGTCCCTTACTCTGGGAGTAAAAAGCCCAGTTATTGATGCTTTAGAATCATATACTGAGAGAGTTGAAAGAGATCTCTGTGAGTAAAGTATAGCATTTCATTTTACAAATAAGTGCATAGAGCCTAGGGAGGGGAGGTGACTTTTCCAAGATGACATAGACATTGGAGGTGGAACCTGTACCCCAGGCTCCTAACCAGGGATCCTGCATCTTTACTAAGATGTTTTGTTCAGTAAATACTTAACCTATGGATAGATTGAGTGTCATTAGAAGCATTCGTTTAAAATCAGCTCAAAAGGTGCCCATGCAGGTACTACTCACTGAAGAATATCACAAATGCTTTAGCTTCTAAAAAGCTCTAGATTCCCTGAGGATTGAAGATGCCTTTGAATCACCAGTTACATTCTATTTTTATTGGCAGGCTGGATCTAGGAGTTAACCTTTCAGGATCTCTGACCTCTAACACTTTTCCTTCAGTTTTGAAGTTCTTTTTTGAATCAAAGAGGTTTCCTGGAAGCAGCATAGCCAAGTGGGGAGATTATGAGGTCCAGGGATAGGACACCTGAGTTCCAGTCTGGGCTCTTTAGAGTACATGTTATGTAGCCTCAAAAGAATGGCTTACCTTTTCTGGCCCTCAACACTCCCAATAGAAAATTGAGGTTTATCATGTGACTGAATGGTTGTGAGAACTATGTCATATGAGACAGGAAAATGCTTAGGAAGAATGAAATGTTTGTTCAACAACTACTTCTTTGACATCTGCCATGATCCAGGCTCTTTGACAGGCACAAGAATACCAACATGAATAAGATAGCGTCCTAGCTCTTGAGGAATTCATGGTCCAATGGAGAAGCGGACTCAATAATTGCCACATCTTGTGCTGTAGCCACTTTGCTGGGGGAGCAACAGATGCTATGGGAGCAGAGGAAAAGCACCTACCCCTCATGTGCAGGGAGTGAACATCCTCCTCTACTTCCTGGAGGAGCTGATATTTAAGTTTAGACAATTGCAGCAGTGCTACCATTATCACCACTTCACTGTCATCACTGGCTATCATTTGTTCAATGTTTATGTTTTTCTGATAATTCTGCTGGTGCACTTACAGACATGTATGTTCATGTATGCAATCCAGAAAGTCAGAGTGGTTATCCTCTTTATACCTATGATAAAACAGAAGCCTAGAGGTGCATTTCAAAAAAAGAAATTTAAAAAAGATCACACAGCTGGTAAGGAACACAGCCAGAACTTAAACATAACTGCAAGTCCCAAAGCCGCTGGTTCCCACAGTATAACCCTGTTGTTCTGTGCAACTCCATGGGGCAAGACTGAGAAGGATGGAGGAAGTGACTGGGAGACACATTCAGCTAAAAAGGAAAAAAGAATTTTCTAATGGAAGATTCAAGAATGAGATAAGCTAACTGGAAAGGTAGTGAGTTTTAGGTCATAGAGGTGTCCTAGAGCAAGCTGGTGACCTGCCCAAGACAGTGCTGAGGACATTCCTATTTGGGGGCAGAGGAGAGGCACATAAGTAAGTACGTCTAAGGATACAGTTGTTTTATGATTACGTCCTGTTGGCAAGGGTAATATACCTTTCTAAATATTTAGATGCTCAGTGAGGGCTGGAAAAGCTCTGTGAGCACAGCAGCCAGACCAATGATTCCCTCTGTTTGTTGAGCAGCCATTGGGAAATGGACAATATAGGGGCCTGCCAGAATTTTCTATGAATTATTTCATAGGGCCATCTGATTAGGGATGCCTTCAGCTAAAGTTAACAAGGACTGACTCTAGCCACTTAAGCAAAAAGGGAATTTATACGAAGGGGCTTACAGAATCACGTAAAAACTGGTAGCCAGACTTGAAAACCAGAACAATTAACTGAGCAGCTCTGAAGAGTCAGAATACTCTGCCTCTGTTCCACAGTAGCACTGCTGCACAGCACTCCCTGCTGCCTCACATCACCCAGTCCCAAGTTTACGTCCTGGGCAGGAGTGGCTGGTGCCTGAGCCCGGATTTCCTATTGCTGCCATGGCTGCCGGGGAACAAAGAGGTGGAATCTGGCTGGCTTCCATGCAGGGAGGTAGGGCACAATCACGGCCTCATCTTGTAATGATGAGGAGCAAACTCACCCCACCCAACCCCCCATCTAGTAACAGTGTTAGATGCTGAGCATTCCCCAAAGAACATGGACAAATGCCTCCTACACTTGGGAGGGAACAGAGCATGGATTTGAACTCAGATCTGCCTAATTCCAGACCCAAGGAAGAGAAGAGGTCATCCCTGACCACTGCTGCCCATTCCAGCATCCTATGGACTGTGAAACTATTAGTCCATTCCATTCACATAGGACATAGTATAAAATAATAATACAGTACAATAAAAACAACAATACAGCATTTTTGAGTTACTATTATGTACCAAAACCTGTGCATTAGCTCATTTAATACTCACAATATTATCCTGCATTATAAATTGATATAAACCTGTAAGCTTATCTTCTTCCTCCTGCTGGATTATACATTTCTTGAGGTTAGAGAACATCTCTTATCAATCACTCCATCCCAGCAACACTACCATGGAGCTTGGTGTGTAGAAGGTTCTTAATAAAACCGTGATGAATTGCTATATTTAACTCTTGCCTCATCCTTGTTCCCTAAACCAGTCTCTCCTCCTTAATTTACTCATACATTCTCAAAAGCAGATAGCTTGCTTAAACTGTTTGTTCCCTGGAAGAGCATAGACATTAAAGCTGGACAGTCCTGGGTTTGAAGCCTGCTCCTCCATATGCTGGCCAAATTACCCTGAGCAGGTTTCAGATGAGTGTGGCTGTGAGGCTCTCTCTGTCTGTCCTTAATCACTTTCATGAGTAGCAATACTTCAGATAAGAATATTTGAGAACTGCATGGATATGTCTGTAGATCAAGGCACTAGTCACAGCAATGAATGTTTCCTTTCTGAAAGACAATCTAGTGTAGTCCGGGGAGAGCAGAGTAAGGAGAGCAATTGGTAAGATTTTGGACTCTGAGAATCAGGTTAACCTGAGCTCAAATTCTAACTCCATTACATAGTAGCTCAGTGACCTTAGAGAAAGTTATTTACATTTTCTAAGCCTTTGTTTTCTCCTCTGTAAAATGGTAATACAGGGCTTGTATGAGATAAAAGTGAAAATGAAATGAGATAATTCGTGTAAAGTCACATAGTAAGCACTTCTTAAATGTTAACTACTGCTGCACTTACCACTATAAGCTCAGAAAGAAAAGATGGCAGGAACTACATCAAAGGCTAACAGGAGTTATATTTGAGTGACAGGAAGGTGATGTTACTTTTTTTCTTTTTTGCTTTCTATGTTGAGGACCATTTTTCATTTGTAATAGTGATTTTATAGTCAGTCAATCCTCTTACCAAGCAATTCGACTTCTGGAAACTGTTCTAAGAAAAAAATTCTGAAATGTGGAGAAAACTTTAGGGATTAGAGTATTCATCAGTGCATTTTGAAAACAGTGCAGCATTGAAAACAAAATAAATGTGCCACAGTGGGGAAATGGCTAAATGAATTATGGGGGTTCATATAATGGGATAATATGTCATATTATAACACTATTACAATGCTAGTTACAAAGAGTTTACTAACAAAGAAAAATGCTCAGGTTGTAATGGCAAATGAAAACGGGACCCCTTTGCAAGTTCAAGGTCAGGAGGTAACTTGCTGGCCTAGAAGGTGAGCATCAGTGATCCCCTCTGTTTAAAGCAGAGAGAATGGTTGATATCTAGGCATCACTGCTCTTATGGAAATCCTGGAACACAGAGAACATTTCTTTGTGCGCTCCTCTCCACTGAGGATGTGGGGTAGGAAGAGTGCAGTCCATGATGAAAGAGGTTCTTGAAAAGCTTGTGGTCCATTTGTGGAAGCTCCTTCTCTACTTGTAGCTGGGGGAAATTTAGGCCTTGAGAGAACAAGGGACTTGCCCAGGGTCACATAGTACACCATCAGCAGAGCAGGGGACCTGAACTCAGTGATATCTCCTCTGCATACCCTGGGGGCATTATCCCACACTCACGAGGGATGGACTTGCCAGAGAGGCTAGGCAAGACGCTAGTGAAAATCTGAATGTGGATCAAAAGGATGTTCCTGGAAGTTTCCACATTATTCTCCTCTGGTTCTCACTGAGACAAAAGTAGCATAGTGATAAGAAATGGGGTTCTCCCAGTCCCTCCAGGGGCATTGAGGAAAGAGACATTTGAAAAGAGAAGGCTTATGCCCTGGTCTCCTCAAATTCACACGTGCAACTGGCTCTCAGGCTCAGCAAAGGAATGGAAAGAACATAACCCTATGTAACTGGAGAACTTGAATCCAAGTCCAAGTCTAAAATTTCTGGAAATCTCCAGTCTTCTGCTGTACACTGTCATGGGAGGTGAGGTGGGAGGAGACAAGAAGAAGACAAGAAGACCAGGTAAAATATGATTACAATTCTCTGGGCCTTGGCCCACACTTAAGGTGATACCAGAGGAAGTGGTAAAAAGGTGTTGGGTTATGATGTATTTTGAAGGTGGAGACAATGGATTAGCTATAGGTGTGAGCAAAGAGGCATAATGGGAACACCAGTAGTTTTGGCCTGAGCATTTTTCTCAGCTGCAGTGTGGAGATGTGCATATGTGTCTATGGGTCATGTGTCTATGGATGCTGACATGAGGCTACACCACAGAAATACTTTGGAATCTCTCTGTGACTCAGTTTCTTCCTCTGTAAAGTGGGAATTGCAATAGTAGTGACCTCACAGGGTTGTTGATGGCACTGAATGGATTAACTCATATAAAGTACTTAGAACTGTCTCTAGAAAATGATAAATGCTAGGTAAGTGACATAATCACTGCTCCTACTCCTAAGCATATTTTGACAAGTGAGAAGCTCAGCTTGTCCTGTCTATATTGACTCTTACTTTGGGTACTGCCTAGGTGTTCTCTGATGGGGTTTGATCTGAATCGTCACTGGCTGGATCCCTCTCCATGGGTCCACCCTACCCTGCATGGAGTGAAACAACTCATCGTCCAGATGTACAACGACCCAGTAAGTAACTGAATGCCCTCCACAGCTGCTGATCTATGGCTTGATCTGGGAAAGGGAAGCGTTGTATTGGGAAAGTCCACTAGAAGTTGCAAATTAGGAATACATAGCTAAAACCAGGGAGGCACTAGGCCTGCTCTTCTCTGAGTCCAACAGACCCAAGGACTTTCTCCCAATCTCTTTTCCTGCAACCTCTTACAAATAGTGGATTCAGTTGTGGAGGCCTGGTGGGTTAAAGGAAATATATTGGAGTGTATCTATATTTGTCAAGGATCTTTGGTTACAAGCTAAAGAAATACAACTTGAATTAGTATAAGCAAAGTAGAGAATGTATTAGAAGAATACCAAGGGCATGTCACGCAATTGAAGACTGTAAACTGGCTGCTTCTACACATTGGGAACATGACTGGTGAGTGTCACATCCAAAGGTTCTCAACACTACAGTAACTTATGCTCATTTTCCAGTTCCAGTTCCAAAAGGATTGTGATTGACCTAGTTGGGAGGACGTGCCCCCTTCTGGGCAAGTCAGTTCTGGCTCAGGAGAAAGAATATGCAAGGACAAGGCAGCCTCTCTGGAACCACATGGTTGGAGTTGGAGGGTGGGTTGGTACCTGTTTTCAGAAAAGAGGGCCTACCATTTCAGAAGAAAGAAGGGGACATAGGCAGATAGAGCAATGGGTGTCCACACCAAGTTTGCTCCCTGGGGCAAGTTCTTGTTTGTAAGAAATAGGAGAAGACAGCAGAGTTTCATAGCTTAGAGAAATGAAGCAAACTACAGTGTTCTGTCTCTAAAGAGCTATCGCAGAATGGGTGGGACAGACCTTTTTTCAGGTTGGGGATATGGGAAGAGGTAGAGAAATAGAACTGTTTAATGACTATAGCTGCTTGAGAATGGAGTGTGTGTGTGTGAGCTGTGAGCTTTGCTTTACTAAAAGTGTTCAACTTTTAGTCCAAAAGGATGCACAGAGGAGACTCAACTGTTGGAAGACATTCTAGTGAAATTCCATTTGAGTCCCTTCCAACTTCAGTGACTGATTTTTATGGCCCATGACTGCTGTCAGGTGAGAGATGGTGATTGCTAAGACAACAAAGGTCACACAGTTGGGGTACTTCAGAGATGCACCAATGTAACCCATTCTGCTTACCCTCATTGAGGATCCCAGTGAAACTTTCCTGAATTAAAGAGCAACACAGGTATTGATCAGATTAAGCATTTGTGCTTAAAAACAAATGCATATATTAGAGCAGGGATTAATGAAAAAGTCAGTCCTGAGGTGCAATGTAATTTTCTTGGCTATGAAACTCAACTGTTATCTTGGCCCTCCTATGTGAATTTTGCTTTCCTAGGTCCTTTCACAGTATACCTTTTGTGTCATGGCTTGCATAACCATAACTCTAGGATATTTGTCTTCTTCCCCAGCTCATCCTTCTTTGTCTATAAAAGAAGGTGTGAACTGTGCTCACCAAATCCATATGCAGAGATAGAATGATTATGGTTTGCTGCCTTTCTCTAAGCTTTGAAACCCCACTGTCTTCTAGTTCTTACAGACACGAACTTGCCCCTGACCTCTCAATGTCATCCTGATCAGCTTTCCTTGCAGAGAGAAGCTGCTTCTGATTTTCTCAGGAAGTATCTGTAGTCTGCAGAATTCTGCCCTCCCAGGCTTCTGTGTTGACTGCAGTTTCCCTGATAGAATCGCAATACTTCCTTCTCAAGGAGAACAAGCTCCTACATTTTTTTTTCCTGATCTGGCTGATAATAGATATTCAATAACTGCATGTTGAGTTAAATTGGATTGAACACAGAAAATCCTATTATGCCAAATGCAATATGGCTTATAGATGCAAAACAATTATTCCCAGGTAGGATGGTGAGGCACAGTGAAAAACAAACCAAAAAAAACATAAAAATGACATTGGACCAGAAAGAGTGACAGAGTGGAAACCATTGAACAAAGTGGTATTTTAGATAAATCCCCAAAGAGAGAAATGGGAGTTTGGGGGCAGCCTGGGGGAGGAACACAAGGGAAGTAGGTTAGGGTTGCTACAGAGGAAAAGGCTTCAGCATGCCATTGCTGTCATTAATTATTGATTTACTCACAAACAACTGGGCGCTCGTTCATGCTGCAAAACACAGATCCAGCCGGAGTGAGTTACAGAGATATTAGGAAATGATTTGCGTCATGAATACATTGATCATCAGCTGGTTAGATCTTAGTAAGTACATCTTGGGCATTGAGTTAGTTGTATAAGCCATTTTCTTACTGAAAGGCTACTCATTTATGCCTCAAGCAAGGGCGTGGAGCACTAATATAGGAGTCAAGCTGGCCTGGAAGAGGATCCCAGCTCCCTTGGTTCCTTCCTCTCTTCCCCACTCTCTCTTTCCTCACTCAATCTTTTACTCCACTTTTTCCTTTCTTCTTTACACAAATATTTATTTATATATGGGTTTTCTATGTGCACTGAGGTTCTAGTAGTGAAAAAGAAAAACCCCAACTCTTGCAATACAGTGGGGAAATAGACTTTAAACAAGTAAATACTGATAAATATATATTTATAAGATGTGTCAGGGGCTACCAAGAACAAAAGCACAAAGTATGACTTCTAGGTAGAATGGTCATAAGTCTTGGCTTTCCTGGGGCAGTTCTGGTTTACACCTGTTGTCCTGGAGTATCTTTTAACAACGTCCTCTTTTCACTCTCAAAACTGTTCTGATTTGGATGATAAATTATACACTCTCTCTAGTTAAAAATGATGTGAGGCCACACGCGGTGGCTCACGCCTATAATCCCAGCACTTTGGGAAGCCGAGGCAGGCGGATCACCTGAGGTCAGGAGTTCAAGACCAGCCTGACCAACATGGCAAAACCTGGTCTTTACTAAAAACACAAAAAAAAATTAGCCAGGTGGGGTGGCACATGCCTGTAATCCCAGCTCTTCGGGGGGCTGAGGCAGGAGAATTGCCTAAACCTGGGAGACAGAGGTTGCAGTGCAACATCGTGCCACTGTACTGCAGCCTGAGTGACAGATCAAGACTCCGTCTCAAAAAACAATAATAATAATAATAATGCAAAAACACCTAGCACAGTGCTGGTGTGTAGCAGACCCTCAACAACAATTACCTGGATCTGATTTAAATTCACATTTGACTTCAGACATCTTTGTGCCCAGTTGCAAACACTGCAGTGCCCTGAGGCATCTGCCCTAACAGCTTTAAGTGTATTTCTGCTCCTGAACTTCAGTATCACATACATAGTCACTCAACCCTGAACTATCTGAACTTCCAGGACAACGTCTGGGCTTGTTTCTAAATGCACAGCCTCACTCCTCCTGTCTAGATTGCCTTCTGCCCACAGAATCAACAAGCAGAGAATCAGCGAGACCCTCCAACATCAACTGTCATTCCTTCAGGCCCTGTGCTGGGTGCCGAGGAGTTCGCAGCCTGGTGGAGACAGACATTTACAGACAGTTATTCTAGATGCATTTATAGAGTGAAGCACAGGGGTTGTGGGAGCCCAACCCAGGAGGCAACACCTGAGCTGATACATGAGGGATGCTCAGGTCAGGGAGGACTTTCCAGGCAGAGGAAACAGCATGTGCACCTGCCCTGAGAGGGTGGCTTACTCAGAAGACTGGAAGTCATTCAGTGTGGCTGGTACCAGGGGCAGACAGAAGGGGTAGTTGCGACACAGGGAGCAATCTGGACTTTATTTTCATGGAAATAGGCAGCCACTGAGGACTTTAAGCAGGGAATTGACAAATTAGGTTTGCATTTCAGAGAGACCCCTCTGGTGCCCGTTAGAAAAATAGATTTGGATGGTGCCAAACTAGAGACTGTGAGACCATTACAGCTTGCTGCTGTGGAGTTGAAAAGGAACAAGAGGAGTCTAGCAGTAATAAGGAGCCAGACCTAAGGGACATGGTGACTGTGGCTGATGGGAGGGGAAGGAGTCTTGCATGATCCCTGTGGTTTTCACTTGGGTAGCCGAGTAGTGTGGCACTTTGCCTGAGATGGGAACCCAGGAGGAACAGTTAGTAAGGGCCAAGCGATGCATTCATCTTTAGAGGTGCTCAGTGTACAGCAGACCTGAAGTGGTATGTCTGGCCCGCACTGGAAGGCTTCTGGAATGAGCCCTTCTGTGTGCTTCTAACCTGGCAGCAGGAGCCTACTGTCCTTGTATTAGTGATGACATTGACTTCAAAGGCTGCTTTCCTAGCCCTGTGCTCACTAAAATCTTACCCCTCTTGGGGACATTGGGTATTATATGATGATCTTGAAAACAAAGTGTTTAACCAGGAGGACTGCCCTGGACCTGAGATATAAAGTGTTTCATGCTCCACTCCCATGATAGCTCCCTGTGGACACTGTGGCCTGGCACCTGTTTGCCAGTTGTGATTGATTGTCCCGCAGGGAAAGGGTCTGGTTAACTCATCTCAGGGTCTCTGGTGTCCAGCAGAGACTGGACACCAGACGTTGAGCAAATGATGAAGCGAACCGAGAGCTTCTGTGACTTGGTTTTAGAAGACTTTCCTGATAAAAGGAAGAATTGAACCACAGACCCCTCCCCAATCTTCTCTCTCCCTCAGAATATCCCCTGATCCCACTGCCACCATCACTGTGCCCTCCTTTAATGAAGGCTCTGATCTGGTGACAGAGGTTTCCCTGCAACCTGCTGAGATTGTCCAGCACTCCCAGGGATAGAACCTGAGATGGCATCACCCACTCCCATTCCTATGAGAGAGGATTCTGATCATCTTCACATACTTGCTTCAGCCCTGGACTCAGTATCTACCCCATTTTACCCCCCGCCCCCCCCAATTGAAATTAGCTCTCTATGGCCATCAAGGGCTCACTCATATCCCAGATCCCTTGTCTTCCCAGTCCCTAACCTGTCCTCACCATCTAACCATATCTTGTTGGGGAGCTGTGCTGAGACATTTTGATATCTTTAGTGGTGGTAAAGACCAGGGAGCCAGTTCTAACTCTGCTGTAATCCAGGCCTCTCCTTCCAATTCTGATTTTAGATCTGAGATCTAATTAGCACCGGAAATGATATTACCTTTCAGGTGAGAGCTTACCCCCTATCCACGGGAGTTTGGCTTTCTCCTAGCACACACACCACACAGTATGACAGTGACTTCACATCACACAATCAGCCACACAACCAGAGTCACTCACCCACAAGGCCACAGACAGTGCCCTCCTCTCACAGCTATATCCAGTTAATGATTTTAGAAAGCTAAGCCCATATGTGAATGGGCTTCCTAGAACCATCCATCTGCAACTCCACTAGCATCTAACTATGTACTTGTCAGGGCACCCAGTGTTTGATGAAGCTAAATAACAAAGTAATATTTGCTTTAAAATCCTCAGTTAATTGACTGCAGCACACATTTTTCAATGTTCCCATTTGCAAGGCTCTTGAGCTATCTCTGAGGTTACAGAGATTAATAGGGCAGAGTCCCAGGTCAGGAGAAGCTTACAATCTGATGAGAAGGCCAGACCCTTATGAAATTTTAATTCCAGGCAGTCAGGAAGGTGTGCTATAATTAAGTAAACACAGTGCTTTGGAAACATGGGGCTGAAAGAGATTAATCCATGTGGGGTGGGGGGTGGGTGATCCAAGGAAGCTTTTTTGAGAAATCTGCATTTGTACTGGCCCTTTGGAGATTGGTAATACTTCATCAGGTGGCTGAGCTTTGGAGAGAAGGGAAGTTATAGGGAAAGGGGAGAGGGCATTCCAGGAAAAGCTGAGCAATGGAACGGGGGTGGAAGACCTCAGCTTCTGGGCTTGGTGTGCAGGATTTATAACAGGTAGCTGTGAGAGGGCATGTGAGGTGCAGGCTGAGGAAGCCCATGGATGGGTTTGAACACTGCCCCAAGGCATTTGGCTTCTTCCTATGGCCCAATGCTCTCTTCTTACTAAAATCAAGGTCTCAGGCCCTCTTTTAAATTGATTTTTAATTGAATTAAATACCAAGACTAAAAAAAAATCAAAGCAATGAAACAAAGTGCCACTTGTTAGGAATATTCCAGCATACATCCTCTCTCTGTCTTGAAAATCAGAGTAGTCAGTGAAGAGTCCTCAAAGACGCTGGAGCAAGGGAAAGAGAGATCAATGAAAAACATTTCCAGCCACTCGATTCTTCAATCTAGAAATCTTGGAGTCATTCTAAAATTTAAATCCACCTGGGTCTGTCTTCCCTGCTTTAAATTCTTTCAGTGGTCCTGCATTACTTCTAGAATAAAGGCTAGTGTTCCCTGGCATACTGTTCAAAAACATGCCCTATTCATTTCATTCAGTACCTTTCTGTACTCCCAGGACCTAGCACAGAACCCGGCACTGTAGAGAATATTCTGCTGAATGATGAATTCACAGATGAATAAACAATGCATGCTTTAGAAAATTACTAAGGCTGCAGTGTGGAGACTGGGTCAAAGGAGGTGAGACTATGTGGGAAGAAGGGAGACCAGGTAGATGCTTATTGCCATAGTCCAGGTGAAGAATGATGAGATCCCAAGTCAAGTGAAAAGGCTGTTGCTAAGAAGAACCCCCCAGGGTCTGTCTGGGGCGGTGAATGGGTTTCCACCAGCCCTTTCCTTTACCTCCTGAGTCCCTCAGAACCCAAAGTTGCTATTTTGAGAGGTTCCTACACTCCGAGGTGATTTTCCCCCGTTTACTAAAGGAGAAAGGCCCTCCTCAGCTGCTGCCTGTGTTGCTATAACAACTTGGCTGCAGCTCTTTTAGACAGATCCGTTTCCTTAAATCATTTAAGGAAAATTAGCTGCCATAACAACGCAGAGCAGTTTTTAAAATAGAGCAACACGGGGCTGGCTTTTTTTCCTTTTCTTTTCTTTTCTTGCCTCCTGCAGTCCTTAAGATAAGCTGCTCTCTTTCTGTCAAATAAATAAATAAATTATAACACATTTACTTGACAAACAGAGCAGCTGGTGACATGGTCAAATAACACACACAGAACCAGCACTCATTCACACCAACCCACAAAATACACACACAGATACACACACACACACGCACGCAACATAGCCATATGCAGAAAACACATACATTCACAAATCAAACAGAAAATACGTATACATAAAAACATAAACATGGTAAATAAAAACAGGCACATAAACAAGTATGCAGTTCTACATAATTACACCAAGGAGACATACAAAAACACACAGCACAGTTTCACCATTCAATTAAACCGAGGTCTGTTCTCAGGGGAAGCAGAGGTCCCACTGGGTGGCCAGGCTAGAAGGCCCTCAGATGGCAGCTCCTCACTAGGAACCAAGGGACACGAGTGTCCGTACCTGACAGGCTTTCGAGTCCATGGGCCTGGAGGAGATGCTTTTTGTGGAAAGAGTAAACCCACTTTGTGGAGGGTGAGAGGTAAAGGGTACCCCTCATACACCCCACGTACACACTCAGAAATAAACTAGGAGGACAGGAGACCATAGCCATGGCATTCTGGGTGAGGTAATTCTTTACCCCCTATGGTAGGATGTTTATCACTCCCTAGGAAAAGATAGAACCAGCCCTGTTAAAAATCACATCCCTAGGGCACTTGCAGACTATGTCACTGAGGCCTTAGCAACTCTGGGAACTAGGCTGTGGGTCCCCAAACCTTTGTTCCATCCCCATGTCTCCTGACTTGATTATCCCAGAGGTTCCCTGCAGGGAGCAGCTGAAACTGTGTGGCAGTAAATGGGGCTGGGATACGAAGTCCTCCGCCAGGGTGGCTGAACCACTCATTTTCTTGGTGCTCATAGGTGAGTCTCTTAGCCTCTCTGGGACTTTACTTTCCACCTTGTCTATACCTTGTAGAGGTTGAAGATTGGTCTCCAAAGAGCCCCTCTGTCTCCAGCTTTCTGTGCCATTGTAGAGATGTCTGTTGAGTATAGCTCTTGATCCACTGATGGGCAGAACTTCCACAAGGCACAAAAGTCTTGGCTGCTACCAAGGATAGACTGATTGGATGCTTAATGAAGGTGCTTAGTACAAAGCAGATACTCCATAAACATTAGTTTCCAAAGCCTCAGTGTGCCCATCTGCTAAAAGAGAAGAAAAATCTCTGACCTGCCTACCTCACCAGTTGTAGAGCAAGATCCAAAATATGTGAATGTAAAGTGTTTTATAAAGGTGAGGAAGGATTCTTGCCATGGAGAGGAATGTCCTGTTGAAATGTTCAGACAGCAGCCAGCTGCTGGAGGTGCCATGAGGGATAGATTAAAGCACCCACACCAGCACCATGGATTGCACACTTAGGTCTGCTCAAATAGTTTTCCACTCCTACCCACATGCCCCAGGAAATCAGTAAATAGCCACTGAGGTGAAAGGTTCAATATGGAAATAAAGACTTGAAGTAAATGTGATATTGTACAGGGGGCTCTGAGAACACAGGGTGCTTTGGATTCATGAAATTTTTACGGTTTTCCCTACAACAGTTTGAGATGGTTTATGAAACTTTAAGGAATTTTAAGAGAAGTCATTACTTTTCTGAAGGGCAACTTCTCCCACCTGTGATAAAAGACATGGTTTTTCTAAGTCTAGATTTTCACTTTGACTCCAGCAGAAAGCAGGGTAGAGATGGATTTCATGCTTCTGAGTAATATTCCTGTCCAGCAGGTTGTCTCCTTCAATTTTTGTAACACCTTTTCATCCCAAAACACTCCGGATACCTCTCAACTACTAACTAGATATATATTACTTCAAATGTAGTTTCTAGAAGGTTCTTTTTGAGTCCAGCCCATTAAACTCTTTATACCTCAGTTCCCCTATTTGTAAATTGAGAATGGCAATGCCCGTCTTCTGGAATTTCTGTTAAGAATAGATAATATGCATATATATAACCTTTAGTAGCAGGTATATGAGAATAGACTTTACACACCTGGCTATTGCAGCACTTACCTCACTGTCCCCCAGCCCAGCTCCCATACTCCACTGTACACTGTAACTCTATTAAGGTCTTAGCCTTAGCATTAGTCATTTTTATATCCCCAACACCCAGCACAGGGGACAGGCCCTCAATGAATGTGTCCCGGGAGAGAGGGAGAAAAGGCAGGCAGGAAAGAAGAAAATCACTTATTAAAACCCGGAAATGCATGACTGTAATTCCAGCATTTTGAGAGGCCAAGGTGGGAGGATCACTTAAGGCCAGGAGTTTGAGACCAGCCTGGGCAACAAAGTGAGACCCCATCTGTAGACAATAAAAAAGAAAGAAAGAGAGACAGAGAGGGAAAGAGAGAAAGAGAAAGAAAGAAAGAGAGAGTGAGAGAGAAAGAGGAAGGAAAGAAGGAGGGAAGGAAGGAAGGAAGGAAGGAAGGAAGGAAGGAAGGAAGGAAGGAAGGAAGGAAGGAAGGAAGGAGAAAGAAAAAATGAATTAGTTGGGTATGGTGGTACAGGCCTTTAAGTCTTAGCTACTTATGAGGCAGCAGCAGGAGGATCCCTTGAGCTCACGAGTTCTTGGCTATAATGAGCTATAATCGCACCATTGCACTCCAGCCTGGGCAATAGAGCAAGATACTGTCACATGCTCACACACACACACACACACACACACCTGGAATTAACATCTGAAAAGACTTGTGAAAATACAAATTCGCTGAGTAAAGTGCAGAAAAAAATGTTCCAAGCCAAGTGACACTCTCAAAATCCTCCTTACTCTTTAGAACCCACCTCCAAGTCCATCATCTTCAAGGGTTCCCTGTATACTTTGTTCCACAATGAACCCTCATTTCTTTGTTCTTCTGCAAACCCCTCCAGTGCAAAGGACCTACCTTCACCTCCCTGCTGCCCTGACCAGGGCCAGATGCTCATTGGTAATTCAGTGAGAACCTCTTGAGCAGTTGACTGATCAAAATGCAGTCTCTCTAGAGGGCAGTTGTTTGGATTCCTACAGGCATCCCACAGAGCTGGGTAAACCCCCTGGTTAAGGTGCAAATCATGCTGTGTTTTAGTGATCATTTTCCTGTCGCCTCGTTTATTCTTTGAGCTGCTCAAACATAAAAATTGTTTCTTTTTCATCTTGTTTCTCCATCTTCTGTCAGAGTCCAACACTTAGTAGGCACTCAGTGAGTGTTTAGGGAAATCTTGGTAGCTCCCTTATCTGACCCATCATTTCTCAGCAAGACAGCACTGAAACATCCCAGAGAAATTCATTGCACTTGCAACTTTCAAACCTCCATAATTCTCTCTCACTGTATTGTATTTCCATGAACTAATCTTTCCTTCATATTTTGCCCCCACTGATCCTCTGTCACAAAGAGCTCTTACATATGGAATCTCTTCTCAAGCTCACAAATTTGGAAATTCTGGAGCATTAGAATCCACCCACATAGAATCTCCATCAGAAACCCACAGATTCTAAAGTTTTCTTCTTTGCTCCCTCTCTGCTGCTGATATCTATTCAATTTACGTTGGTTTCAAAATTAGACCAAACTTGCTTCTCCATTTTCTATGTCCCACGGTCACTCAATTACCCAGGCCACAAATGAGCTAAAAAAGAGTCTCTGTGGGTAGTCCGACACTCCTGCAATAACCTCTTGTCAGTTACCCCACTCTGGTTTACCCCAGGTCATCTCTTCCAGGAACTTTTCCAGTTAACCCACCCCATCCATTTCTTACTCCTCCCATATACTCCTCCCTTTCCATGCCCCCGTCTGAGCAGGTTGCGATCTACATATAGCCTGCTACCCCATTAGGGACTCAGCTGAGCAGGCTGCAGAGTACAGGTTACATTTTAGGGTGTTTTGTGTTCAGCATATGTGGAAATTCTCCAAGAGTTATTTTTGCTTGTTGCTGTTGAGAGGCTCTCGAGCCCACGATGAATTCACTCTAGTACATCAAATAGCATATTGCACTTCAGAAATCGGCCTTAGCCATGGGAAATCAAGTAAGCCAGATGCCTAATTAGTCCATTATTTACTGTGGTGGAAAGAGCTGAATTCTGATAAGAAAAGGACCAGGCTAATCACTCCTTCCAGCAAGAACTGAAGTGTTTAACCTTCTATCAGGAAATTGTCCCTATTTTCTTTAAGTCCTAATGCCCATCTCCCAACTCCTATACCGGTCCCAAGTGTCTGGCTGTGGGAAGTCTTATCAGCTTGGGTATGGCCCAGCCTTCTGGCCAATGAGCCTTGATGCTCTACCACTCAGCAAGTCTTTCCAGGCTTGCTTTCACTTGAAGGCTACTAAAGTGTATACATAATCTTCCCTGTACAGTAATCTTCAAAAGGAAAAAGTCATTCATTTACCCATTAAAGATTTCCTGAGTGCAAGCACTGTATGCTAGAACACAATGGCAAGTAACATTCCCTTCCCTCAAGGAGCTGATGATCTAGATTACAGCAGTGGTTTTCAAACTGTTCTTAGAAAAGTTGCAAGGGGTCTGAAGGGGCTTCTCTCCATTTTACACAAAGCAGGATAAGTCTGTGGTTAAGAGCTCAGGCTCAGGCCCAGGTTTAAATCTCAAGTCAATGTTGACTCAATAACTTTGATACCTTGGGCAGGTTCCTTAACCTTTCTGAGCTTCAGTGTCCTTGTTTGTAAAGACTTGTTGTGAAGATTAAATAAGATGATGCCTGTGACTTACTTAAGGCATTATGCCAGGCACATAATTCTCAAAAAAACTTAACTATTATTAGTATAAGAAGTGTATTTGAGGCTGGGCGCAGTGGCTCACACCTGTAATCCCAGCACTTTGGGAGGCCAAGGCAGGTGGATCACCAGAGGTCAGGAGTTTGAGACCAGCCTGGCCAACATGGCGAAACCACATCTCTGCTAAAAATACAAAAATTAGTTGGGTAAGGTGGCAGGTGCCTGTAGTCACAGCTACTCGGGAGGCTGAGGCATGAGAATCCCTTGAACCCGGGAGGCGGAGGTTGCAGTGAGCCGCGATCATGCCACTACACTCTAGCCTGGGTGACAGAGCGAGACTCCATCTGAAAAAAAAAAAAAAAAAGTGTATTTGAATGAAAGATTCCTTGAGCATAGAAAGTTTGCGAACTTCTGGTCTGGAGCTCCAGACCAAGTCGACCAATGATTGAAGCACAGGGTAGCACATGTTAATGATAGACAACGGCTCCAGCTACCATGTGGGTAAAGTAGGGTCAGGTGAACTGGACTTAGGGGTCAGTCAAGGCTTTCCAGAAGAGGTAACCTCTCAGATGAGCTTTGAAGGAAGAGTAGGATTTTTTTAGACAAAGACTGGGGGAAGCATCACAGGCAGAGGGAGCAGATACGTGAGGACACAGGTATTAGGCAGGTGAACATACTTGGGAATTATAAGGAGTTTGGTTTGCTGGACTGGACAAGGGGAGCATGTGGAGAAGGGGCAGGAGGCAAGGTTGGGTGGCAGGCAGAGACAAGTCATAGAGAGCCCTGTGGGACCCCAGGAAGCTTGGACTTGACCCTGGGAGCCATGGATGACAATCCTTCAGGGAGTAGAAATACACAGAATTCAAAAGAGAGAGAGAAAAAAATCTTACTATGAGTTTCTGGGGTTTAAAATATATTGTTGTGTTTAAAGCTTTGAGCCAGCAATTGCAGTACTAGAAACCTATTAAAAAAATCTGAAGTGTGAATAAGGATTTATGGGGAAAAAAACGGCCACAGAATAATTATTTATAAATAGTGAAAAACCCAGGAAAATCTAAATGCCTAACAGTGGTAAACTGATTAAGTCAATCATGATACATTCATATAATGGATGTTTATGAAGAGTTTATGTTATTGTTAAAATGCTTATGCTATAATTTTCAGTGGAAAAAAGCAGAAGACAAAGTTGCATATGTATTATATGTTAAGACATATATAACAACTAGGTTTAAAACATACACAAAAAGAATGGATGTAAACTAGATGTTAGCAGTGGTATTTCTGGGTACTAGGGTATTTTTTTTCCTCTTCCAACAGTTTTCCACAAGTATATGTTAACTTTATAACTAGAAAAAAGTTGTTTTTTAATATATTTTTTTATATTTTCCAACAGTTTTCCACAAGTATATGTTAACTTTATAACTAGAAAAAAATTAGGGAAGGAGGAGGGTACCTAGCCACCCACATATGAGGAGGAGCTTTATTTTATAAAACAGAACCAAACTCATCAGAGTCCATTGCCTGGTTCTAGGTCAGCCCATAGGATAAAAGCCTCACGAATCCAGCCCAACCCATATGATAGAAGAAAACTGGGTTCAGTACCCATCTGTCCACCAGTCTGTCTAACCAGCCATCCTTCTATCTCTCTTTCCATCCATCTTATCTCTACCTTCTCTGTTCAAAACTCCTGTCCCAGAGGACTTCCCATATTCAGGCTCCTAACGTCCTAGGAAGGTTTCTAACTCTTCACCCTCTTTATAAGTATAACAGGGAATCTCCCTATCCCTTCCCTAGAGCACACCTCACATTTCCTACTTTGACCCTTCTCAGTCAACTAAGTCTTTGGCCTCCCAGCGCTGCCCTGTCAGCCAGAAGGACTTGAGACAGACTCTTTAATCTGATAGGGATTAAGAGTAAGGACTCTGAAGTAAAAAATTGTCTCTAGCCTCCAGTTCTGGCTCTACCTGCCACCCCACCTTTCTGAGCCTCCATAGCTCTGTCTGCAAAATGGGGGTAATACCATCTCTTAGAGAAGTGTTGTGAGGATTAAAAAAGACACCACACACACACACACACACACACACACACACACACACACACACACAAATCCACTAAGCACTTATATAGTGTGGTCTTTTTTAAGGCTGGTAAATTGTAAGCAACCAATAAATGTTAGCATTTATTATCAGCTCAAACCTAGTAATATACAATAGCTACTATTTCAATGTTAATTTCACAAAGAGATCTTCTGAATAGTATTTCATTATCACCAATTATCACCATCTTTAAACTTTAGCATTTTAAAAACAGCTATAGCTCCAATTATTGAAATAGCAATGCAAGTAGGGTTTAAAAGACAGACTGGGTCAGGCATGGTGGCTCTTGCCTATAATCCCAGCACTTTGGGAGATTTGCTTGAGGCCAGGAGTTCAAGACCAGCCTGGGGAACACAGAGACTGCCCCCGTCTCTACAAAAAAATTAAAAATTAGCCAAGCATGATGGTGCGCACCTGTAATCCTAGATACTAGGGAGGCTTAGGCAGGAGGATTGCTTGAGCTCAGTGGGGATTGTTGGAGGCTGCAGTGAACTATGATCATGACACTGAACTCCAGCCTGGGAGACAGAGAGAGACCCTGTCTCTTAAAAAATGTTTAAATATGTAAATAAATAAGGACAGATTAGAAGCAAGTTTGAGCCATTAGCTCAAATGCTGTGGCCACTCCCCATCCCTATCTTTGACAAAGTCTTTTTACAGCTGTGCTAATATCTTTAATTGGGTTACAACCAACCCAGTTCCAGAAGCTTTTCTTTCATAGGGTTTCCTGCATTTGTCGGTTTCAATTCATTCCGAGTGGATTTTACGGTTTAACCTTCAGAGGGCAAGCCGATTTCCTTCATTCCGAGGGTTTGGGTATGTGTGCATTTGTGTGTTGGGGGCAACTTACCATAATCCCTAAGGGCTGACGACAGCCAGAATGCTTCTAGAATGAATTATCAGTAAATGCGATACTCTAGAGCCTCCCGGGGCGATTCCAGACACCAGGAGAGGCTTGGGGCGAGGCTTCTCTCACAGAGGCTGGAGGCGGAGTTTGTATGCTGATTGGCAGCTAGAGCCACTCTACACAGCAGCCCTCACCGGCTGATCCTAGAGGGCACTTCAAGGCCAAAGCTTTGCTTTAAACTCCTGGCACCACCTATGCAGACTCAGCAGTCGGGAGGGTTGACTTACTCAGGCTCCCAGTTACAAGAGGAAAACTTTCCTCTTAGAGTTTAGCTCCAGGCTATAACCTTGAAAAACCCTCCAACTGCTAAGGCGGTTCTTTATTAGACATCTTTGCTGTGTGACTCGGCCTCCTGGCATGGGTGGGGTGAATGAAAGCAGGGCTTCAGGACCCTGCGGGGGGAAAAGGGGAAGATGCTGCTATTTGTTAAGCATCCATTAAGTGCCAGGCACTGTTTCATCTAGTCCGTTTAACAGCCTTTTGAAATGAGCGTTTTTATCCCCATTTCTCAGGTGAGAAAACTAAGGCTCGGTGTGAATGCCCCTCCCCAACCATAATCTCTCCTGCTGCACACATTTATCACTCCACACCACACTGATCTGTTTATGTGCTTGTTTTCTCTCCTCTAATGTGAACTTCTTGAGGGATGAAACTCTTATTTCCGTCACCTCTGCACTCTCTTGCACAGAGCATAGAGCCTAATACACGAGTAAAATGCCAGATGAATGGCAGAACAAATGAAAAGCAGTTGAAACCTGCAGGGTCACACAACTGGTAGTCAAAGGACGTGAAGTGGAAGCCAGATCTGCCTGATACTAAGGCCCACGACCCTAGTGCAGCTCAGGGTGGGCGTGCTCCCCAGGGGCCCAGCAGCAGCCAGAGGCCCCTCGTTTCTCAGAGTCTCTTGTTTTAGCTTTAAAATGCATAAAAGCACCCAACCTAGAAAGAAGAAATTCTATTGATTTCCCCCTTTTTTTTTCTTGGTATGATGACACCTTTTAAGCACAAAAATTCAGAATTACCCCCATTATCTTTTGGTTAAAATGATATCATAAATAGATCTATTCCATTACCTTGGATACCCCCACTCTTCCCCCCACCACTGTAAGAAACATTGGTTTGAAAAGTCCAGAATGAACTCCAAAGATTGAGCATGCTAGGTAAATTAGGATCTGGGATCTTAAATGGGACTGGCTAATACTAACACAGGCAAGAGGTTTTGACCTTAGGATGTCTCCTGTTCATCCACAGGTTGTTGCCATAGCCTGGGATGTACACATCCCCAACTTGGCTACTTTCGACCTTGAATTAATAATGTAATTCTGGCCTTCTAGGGTCTCAGAGATCACTTTTCCCTATGTGGAGCCAGAAAACTTCAGAGCTGGGTGAACTAAAGAGGTGCTCCAAACTAACCCTTCATATAGAGAGAACACTTCAGCCCAGGGCAGGGCAATGGCTTGCTCCAGGTCACACAGTGGGACTGTACTACTGTAGAGCTAAGACTCAAACTCAGGTACCCAGGATTTCCACCGAACTTGGAGCACATGCACTCCAGACCCTGGGGATGAATCACTAGCACATGGGTCTTGTCATAACTATTTTCACTAATTTGTCACAGAGATGTATAGTTTTCAGAGCATATTCACATTCAAGCATTCACTTGACCCTTATTGCAACATTGTGAGACAGGGATTATTGTTTTGTTTTGTTTTGTTTTAAGAGACAGGGTCCCACTATCTTGCCCGGGCTGGTCTCGAACTCCTAAGCTCAAGTGATCCTTCTGTCTCAGCCTCCCAAAGTGCTGGGATTACAGGTGTGAGCAACCATGGCTGGCCTATCGTTTTGTTTTACAGATGGAGAAACTAAGACCTAAAAATATTAAGTAACTTTCCCAAGAGACAGAGTCAGGATTGAATCTCAGTTCTTCTGACTCTAGGTGGCCCAGGGCTGAGCATACCCACTGATAAGTCAGAGGAAGAGAGGAGCAGGAGTGGCAAGGTAGAGCCTCATCTCTCTTGCTTTTCCCTCCTTTACCTTTCTAACAAAGCACCTGGACACGGGTCCCCTCTCAGACCACCATACCTTTCCCAAATGTCTCTGAGGGAATGAAGGGTAGAGCAGAGCAAGGTGTAAGAGAAGCAAAGGGTATTCAAGGGTCCAAGCCATGGTCATGGTTGGCCCAAGGGCCACCCCAAGGCAGAAGTGGCAGACTGAAGGCCACAGTAAGTCAAATTCTGAGAAATAAGGACCAGCCCATGGGTTGGATGGTAGGATAGAAAAAAGATAGAGAGAATCCCCACGGGCATATGGTAGGAGGGATGCAGTTAAAACAAGAGCCATCACATGAACAGAAGTGTGTAGGAAGAGAATACCAGGAAGGAGGTGGGTCTGCATAGTTTAGAGAGTCCCTTGGGGAAGGAATGGATTAAAAAAAGAAAAGTGGTCAGATTCTAAAGGACCTCAGAATACCAGACTGAGAGATTTGAGTTTCATCCTTTTGGCCAAAGGCAACTGTTAGAGGTTTGTGGGCAGGAAAAGGGTAGACTGACAAGCATTAGCTCTGATTATGCAATCAGCACCAGTGTTTAGACCTCAAAATGGTGACCCCTTTAATCTGACAGTCTGCTTTGGTATAATTTGTTAAAAATGACAAAATGTCTCATTTGGCTGCAGTTCATTTTGACCTTTTTTAATATCAGAAAGTTAATTTCAGAAGGGAAATAAATGTATTAGTGTTGTCACAGTCATAAAAAAGATGAATTCTGTTCTGTCAAGCTATTTCTTTGAATGAATCCATCATGCTATAAAATGGTTGCTTTCTAACACTTAGCATCTTCTCAGCTCCCCCCTCTCTCCGTTTCTCCCTCCTTCCTTCCTTTCTTTCTTCTCTCTCCCCATCCCTCACTCCTTCCATCTGCCAACACATCTACTATGATGTGTTCTGGGGATAGAGAGAGACAAGAAATGGTCCCTGCTCTGAAGCAACGCTCACTCTAGTGGGAAAGGCAGAAAAGAAACCAGTCATTGGTGTGTGTAAGTGCCACAAGAGGAAAGAAGCAAGGACCCCAGGGAGCATGTAGAGGAGCTGTTTACCCTGCAGAGGCAAAGGCCTCCTTTAAAGTTGGAAACTGTGCCCTGTAGTAGAATTTTGGTTATGACTTTTGTGAAGGAGAAAAGACACTAAGTAGGATTCTGAAGCTTTGGGTTCCACTCCCATCTCTGGTAATTAGACAGTAATTACTAGGGACTGAGCACCCAGACCATGGTAAGGATTTCACACACATTATCTCACTTAATGCTCACACCTGTATCAAGGTAGTCTTATTTATCCCATTTTTTCAAAAGAGGAATATGAGGCTCGGGGATGAAGTAATTTGGCCCACTTGGGTTGTAAACCTTATACACAGAGTTGACTCCAAAATCAGGGTGGCTTGCAGTGCAGTGTGCTTCATCTCCGGCTAGCTATAGAGAACTGTACTTGACTGTTACGAACTATTCTGTACCAATTATGCTTACTAGTTGTATGACCTTAGAAAACCCAGTTCTTTTCTCACTCTGGATCTCAGTTTCTCATTTGTTCAAGGAAGAGGTTATATGAACTCTGAACTTCTCTGGTTGTAGAGGCCTCCTGGGATCTGAGGGCATGGTGTAAACTGGTGCTTCTCAAATTTTAATGCACAGGAAATACTTGGGTATCTTATTAAAATTCAAGTTCTGATCAGTAGGTGTGGAGTGAGGTTCTGAGAATCTGCATTTCTGACAAGTTGCCAGGGCAAGCTGATATTGTCAGTTCAAGGACCTTGCTATGATTTGAACGTATGTGCCCCTCCAAAATCCATACGCTGAAACTGAATCCCCAATGCAATTGTATTGAGAGGTGGACCCTTTAGGAGGTGATCAGATCATGAAGGCCCCTCCCTCATGGATGGGGTCAGTGCCTTATAAAAAGGATTAAGAGAACTAGTTAGAACATTTTGCCCTTTCACCTTTCATTTCTTCCACCATATGAGAACACACCTTTCAAGGCCCCATCATGGAAGCAAATGCCAGATCCTCACCAGACACTGAACCTGCTGGTGCTTTGATCTTGGACTTCCCACCTCAAGAACTGTGAGAAATAAATTTATATTATTTATAAATCACCCAGCCTCAGGTATTTTGTCATAGCAGCACAAACAAACTAATACCCCATTCTGAGTAGCAAGGGTGTAACCGATGGCAGAAGCAAACTTTTGGGTCCAGGGTAGAACTACTGAGGATGTAAGATTTAAGATTGTTGAAATAAATGCAAACAGGAAAAGCAATCTTACTCAGATCTGGTCAGCAAATAGAGTTCTGGGTTCATCTTCTTACCTGAGAATTTTACTCTCTTGGATTTAAAACCAGTGATTCTCTTAAGAGATTAAAAGGAAGAAAAATTGAACTTTTAAAGTTTTGAAAAACTTTTTATACTGAGATCACATCTGTTTTAATTCAAGATTCAATCTGATGTTTCACCTGTAGCTCAGATTTCTATCTCAGGCAGGTGCAGCAACAACTCTCCTATGGGGAGGAGGCTATCTCCTTTCCCTCCCCACATCTTGGTAAGATGCAGCTTCCTTCCCAAGATGCACCGGCACAGTCACAACTTTTTAAAGCATAATTGCCTAAAGGCTTTCAGGGCTTCCCAGTCCCTACAGGGATGAGACTTCCCAGTATGGTATTCAAAGGTTCAGACTCATCTCTCTACACTCCTTTGCTTAAAACCTTTATTTTATCCCTATATGCCTGCTCCTCTTTTCCTAAAAGAGCCTCTGGCCCACCCACATTCATATTGCCACTCCTGTTGCATTCGTTCCCATCCCTGCACTTGCACCCCTACACACTCCCCTCTGATTGGACTGTTACCCCTCCCCTCTTATTCTCTAGCCCTCAGAATTCAATATGACCTTCAGATGTTCGTGCCATTGCTTCCAGAAAGCCTTCTGTCACCATCACAGCTGTAAATGAGCACATACTATAGGCTTATACCTTTTGTATATCATTTATTTTCTAAGAATAACCATATCATCCCCATTTTATATATGAACAATAAGAGACATGGGGAATCCAACCTAGATCTGTTGAACTCTGAAGTGTTGATTTCTTCTCTCCTTCTTTACCCTCCCCCTGCAATTTAATGTATGTCTCTTGTAATCACATATTTCTTTGTTTTAGAGTTATTATTCTCTTTTGCTGAGAGGAGAATGTAGTTTTGCTGGGTTGAGAAGGTGAGGTAGATAGAACAACCTAAAAGATCGCTGGATGTTAAAAGTGAAGGGGAAGGCTGCAAGAGTAATGCAAATTGGGGAATAAGGGGCATATTTGCCCATGTCTTTTCAGTGGAAAAGCAACACGAGAGCCCTTTACAGTGTGCAGACACCTTCTCTAGATTATCCTCATTTGATTCTCAAGATCACCTTCTTTGGGCTACACTTTGATGGATTCCTGTGATCAGCCTCAATGCTACTGGGTCCTATTCAAGCTAGTTAGGATTAATGAGTTAGACACAATCAGATCATAGAACGGTGGAGCCAGAAGGAGAGTGAGAGATTCTTGTTCAGCCTCTTCATTTTACAAAAGAGAAAACTTTTGCTAGAAGGAAAATTACTTCCCCAAGGTCATTGGTGATTTGGTGGCAGAGATTCATTTGGCATTTATTACCTTTTTTTTCCTTAGCATCTTCCATTTCTGAACAAGGTGCTTCTGGGTGAATGTGTATTTTAGTTGATGCCAACAGTTCTGCATGCAGCAGAAGAATAAGAAAGAAACGTCAATTCTTTGACTCACCCTTGTCTCTCTGTCAACAAAGCGGGTTTCCACCAGTTTTCTTTTCATCAGAGGGTGACCTTGGAAATCTAAACCTTTGACACCTGATTTTTCCTCTTGTGCCTTATGCTTTCCAACTCTTTCTCTAATTATTTCTCATGTATTTAGTAGTTAAAATTAAAATGCCCACTAACACAGCCGTTTATCTGATGGCCTGAACTCATAACTATGGCACAACTGGAGGCAACCTTGAGAATGGGAAAAATGAAGAATACATTTCTGCAAGAAACTGTGCTGTGTTATCGTGGTTAGCTTTTGCTGTGAATACAACCCCAATATCGTGGCAGGTTACCGCAGCAAACGTTTATTTCATGTCTATGCTCTATGCGGGCTGTAAGTGAGCCAGCCACAGCTCTGCTGGCTCTGCTCAGCTCTACCTTTCCCTCTTCTAGGGCCCAGGCTAAAGGTGTCACCCCTATCTGGGACCTGCTGTTTTATGGCAGAGAACAGGAACATAATCTCATTGAAAGTTTCCACACAGAGATGGCAAATATCATGACTGCTCACATTCCATTGACCAAAGCATGTCCTGAAGCCAAGGCCAAAGTCAGTGAGATGGGGGTATTTATACTCCTCTTAGATTCTTACTCAAACAAAAATGACAATAGGAGATTTCTTATTACAGGGAGGGAAGAATAGTTAGGAACAATGATCTAATCAACCAAAATTACTTTATTGCTGAATCAGAATGTGAGTTTAGGGAAATCACTTGCCCTCTTTGGACCCCAGTTTCTGATTGTTTAAAATTAGAAAGTTTCCCTCCTTAGGGAGGCAAATTAATATTCTAAAAAATTATATGTGTCTAAGTTCAAATTCCAGTTGCACCACAGACTAGCTATGCGATCTTAGGTAAGTTATTTAACCTCTCTCATGTCTTCATTTTTCTTCAAAAATTCAAACTATAGTTTTTTGTTTTTGTTTTTTTTTTATACTTTAAGTTCTAGGGTACATGTGCATAATGTGCAGGTTTGTTACATATGTATACTTGTGCCATGTTGGTATGCTGCACCCATCAACTCGTCAGCACCCATCAACTCGTCATTTACATCAGGTATAACTCATAGTTTTAAAAAACACACATTCAATGACTTCAGTCTCTTAAAGTGTCTCATAATCTCACTTTTTTTTGTTTGTTTGTTTTGTTTTGTTTTGTTTTGAGACGGAGTCTTACTCTCTTGCCCAGACTGGAGTCCAGTGGCGTGATCTCAGCTCACTGCAACCTCCACCTCCTGGGTTCAAGCGATTCTTCTGCCTCAGCCTCCCTAGTAGGTGGGACTACAGGTGCCCACCACCATGCCCGGTTAATTTCTGTATTTTGGTAGAGACAAGCTTTCGCCATGTTGGGCAGGCTGGTCTTGAACTCCTGACCTCAGGTGATCTGCCCACCTCGGCCGCCCAAAGTGCTGGGATTACAGGCGTGAGCCATCGCACCTGGACCTCATTTTGTTTTTAACCCTAGAAATATCTTCTAGGGAAAAAAATGTCTCTTGTGAGAAAACATTTTTTAAAGATATAATTCATTTAAGTTCTTTTAAACTTAAGAAAAACTGAATTCAACACCTTTTTTAATACAAATATTTATAGTGTATTTCTGTTTCTTAAAAGCACTTTTATTTAGCCATCTATTGTGCCAACCAGCTATATTAAAATCTGTCTGTAGGTGCAAGATGTTGTTAATGGTCATTGTTTCTGGGCTGTAGGATTTCAAGTCATTTGTTTAACTTTCATCTTTGTACTGAGACAATGTCCAGGACTTGGCTCTAAGCCACTGTAGAAAGAAGCACCCCTGCCTTTCTCGACCTTCATCTCTAGAACTGCAATGGATTCTGAACCATCCATGTAGACAGCACTTCTTCAGGACGCCTTCTCTGCCCCAGCCATCCAGGTTTCCTTCCCCTGAACTCTCCAAACCCCTGTGCTCTATATCACTCTACTCACTAATCAGTCACTCTGAATGGGAGTTGTTTGATTTCTGCCTGCATCCTCGCCAAGGGTGTAAACTCCTGTGACAGAAGAACTGGGCTTATTAATTTCTTTGATACCAGCACCCAGCATAGGGTCTGGAACATGGTAGGTACTTAGTAAATATTTGTGGAATGAATTAATAAATGTGGTTCTATTCTGTCCAACCAGACAGTTGATTCCCACAAAGTATTGAGCACCCCCTGGCAGCAGGCCCCTGGCCGCACTGGCAGTTGGAAAAGCCAGTGACTGCTACTCAGTACTGCCTGTTCAGGTTTGCATTATCTGCGGCTCCCACTTCCTCCCTCTCCTCCGCTTCCTAGGGCTAGAAGAGTTCCTTGTGTCTGAGCCCAGCTGTTTATGTTCCTTTTCTCATTATGGAATGTGGCAGGATTTGAACTTTAAAAATGAATGGATTGATTTTCATCTTGAGTTTGTGTTTGTTTGTTTCAGACTAGGGAGCTTTAAAAATCTTATTTCCTTAAAACCCATAGGGATAGTCTCACACAGACCCAAAGAGGCGCACAAAATGCTTATATATAGTGTTGCCTGGTGGTTAAAGGCATATGCTTTGCAGTCATGTAGATTTATTTTAAATCCTTTCTCTCTGTTACTCAGCTGTGTGATCTTGGGCAAGTGAGGTAGCCCCTCTGAAACTTGATCTTTAAAATGAGGATAATGGCCAAAACTCTGGCTTATGTGAAAATTAAATGAGATGCCCGACATTCTCATTCCATGATAAGAATTGCTGAGTTCTAACAGCTAGCCAGGTACTATTTTTAAAAGTCCTTTATTTGTATTAACTCAGTTAGTTCTCACCACTGCAAAGTAGGTATTACTATCCCCATTTTAAGGATGAAGAAAAAAATAAAAGTAATTGTTCCTGCAGTCCTACAGGCAGCTGTTGTACCCA
Organism: Macaca nemestrina; assembly: GCF_043159975.1. NCBI lineage: Eukaryota > Metazoa > Chordata > Mammalia > Primates > Cercopithecidae > Macaca > Macaca nemestrina. Next base: position 184,994,565 of record NC_092125.1, read on the forward strand.
GGAAGTGTACTGGGTCCTGACATCTCTCTGCCCTCAGGGCAAGATCACCATTGGCTCAGTCCATGACCCTCCCCCAAGAGCCTTTCTCCCTCCACCTACTCTTTCCTGCTCTCCATACTTCCTGCCTGGGAAGTCAGGCCATCTGACAGGAAAATACCCTTCTCTCCCACCCTTCATTGAAGCCCAGAGGTGTGGGCCTCTGCCAGGAACCCTCAAGCCTGCTTCTAAGCCATTTGTCAGGCTGCCAGAGGGCTGGGCGGCCTATCCATTTTTCACAAACAGGTATCAGGGCAGCTGACAGAGCTGGGCAGGCTCGGAAATGGTTTAGCTGTGAGCAGAATCTCAATGAAGGCTCTGGCCCAGCCTGTAGTGGGTGTTAATGACCCCAGAAGGCCCTGCCCTGGCAGTCAGGGAGGAGAATAAATATTACGGGCTCAGGACCCAGCTGCCAGCCCCTGCCCTTCTGTATTTTGAAGGTTTTTTGTCCTCAACCACATTGAATGCTGTTCAGTTGTATTTGGTGCCCACCTTCTTCCAGGCTATGTGTGTGTGGAAGGAGGAGGGAGAGACTCCTCATTCATCAGAAGCCGGTTTCCTGAGGTGCAGGAGACAGGGAGAGTGGGAAGAGAGAGAGTGCAGGAGGAAAATTACAAGGAATCTGTGAATCCACTGGGAAAGTAAAAGTTAGAGGGAAAGGAAGGAAGCTTGGAAAGTGAAAGAAAATACATAGAATATCTTAGCCACCAAATATCAGAACTTTCCATCTAAACGTGCATAATGACAAGGAAGATAGGACATAAGAATTCTGGAGGTTTTCAGGGGAGGGGACAAAGTAGCCCCTTAACAACATTTATTTAAATATTATCTTTTATCTTCAGAATTTATACAGATTATTTGAATCTTACATTGTAAAACAGGCTTCAGTCATCCCTTTCTTCATTCTTACCTTTAGGGATGCTCCCACTGCCCTACTTCCCCATTCCCCCCACCACCAACCTGGCAATGATTCTGTGGCATGACTGTAGTCTCTACTGTCTAGTGCCTGAAAATGCATCCTAACCAGTAGCCCAGTGTGGGTAGCTGGGATAATTCATACTGGCATGCAGTAAGCCCCAGTCGTGTGTTAGGCACTGAGCACTGGGGATGCAGAGAGTTAGACACAGCCTCCATCCTCAGGCAGCTCACTGTCCAATGGGAGAGACAGACCCAATATTGGATTATTATGGTACAACATAGTCAGGCTAGAGCAGCAGCAGCAGCAGCTTCAACACTAGGCACATGTTCTACGCTAGGCTCTTTTTATTTTTTATTGTTTTTACATTATCTCTAATCCAAACACATTGGGAGCAGATCTTATCAGGTTTATTGCAGAGATGAGGAAACCAAGTCTGAGAGGGTGAATGCTTGCCCCAAATGATGCAGCTAGTAAGTGGGGGAACAGGGTTTAAGTCCAGTTCTCTTTTATTTCAAGGTCTGAGTTCTTCCTATTCCCATCCTATGGGCTCTTATAATAAAGAAGAGGGTGACCTCGGAGGCCAGAAAATGAACCAAATCTAGGAGAATGGTCAGGAAAGGCTTCTGAAAGGAAGCAAAGCCAATATTGAGTCTTAAAGGATTAAATAGGAGTTGGTCAGACTTCCACATGCAGTGGGGAGAGAATTTTAGGTATGGAGAAGATCATGAAATAAACACGAAGTAACAAAAATGGCAGCCAAGCATAGAGGCTCATGTCTGTAATCCCAGCACTTTGGGATGCTGAGATGGGAGGATCTCTTGAGGCTAGGAGTTCAAGACCAGCCTGGGCAACATAGCAAGACCCTAGCTGTACAAAAAAATACAAAAATTATCTGGGCATGGTGGCATGTGCCTATAGGTCCAAGTTACTCAGAAGGCTGAGGTGGGAGGATTGTTTGAGTCCAGGAGGTCAAGGCTGCAGTGAACTGTGATGGTTCCATTGCACTCCAGCCTTGGTGAGAGAGTGAGACCATGTCTCTCAGAACAAAAAGATGACATGACTTTCTTGGGAATTAAAGAGAGTCCTATGACTGGAGTGAAAAACATTATAGAAAAGTGGTAAGACATAAAGCTAGAGAAGTGGGTAGGGCCAGATCATGAAGGCTTTTTGTGGTAGAACATTATCCTTCAGGCTTCAGGGAAGTAACAGAAGTTTGTTAAGTGGAGTGGCATGCTCAGATTTGTGCTTCGGAAAGTTATTTCCAGCCATGCGTAGAGGATGGATTGAATGAGAAGAGATTAGAGGCTCTCTCAGCATCTATCCATCCATCTCCATTTGTCTCCATCATTTATCCACATCTTGGCCTCCTCTGTCTTGTCTGCCTGTGTCTGTCTAGTTATCAGCCTCTATCTGGCCTATTTATCTGATCCCTTGGCTTCCCTACATAACCCTAGGCAAGTCAGTTCATCACACTGAGCCAAGGGTCCCTCATCAATAAAATGAGGATCATAATGCCAACCTCAAAAGGTTAGGTTTGGGATTAAGTGTTATATTGCATGCAAATCTTTTTGTATATTACAAAGTACCATACAAATGTGAAGGATTATTATCTAGCTCTTGCTCTCTTGGGTGTTTGGTTTTTTTTTCAACAAACTTTCTTTGAGTGCTGACTCTAGGCTGGATATCATGCTATATCTGGTGAAAGAGGGAGTTTATAATAAATCAGAAACAATGCCAGCCTTCTAGAGGATCAAAGTATAGTAGAAGTGCACAAAATGTTAGAATAGAAGCCTCTGTTATATGTTTCTAACTTACTGCTTATATGTCCAGTTGCCTGTCTTGTCCATCCATCCATCCATCCATCTACTTCTCTGACTCATTAGCTGTTTCTGTCTGTATTCACAGGCAGTTACTGACGTAGAACCATTCAAGTTACAATAATCCTCACATACAATCTCCTCTCCATCATTGCCCACCCCTCACCATGCAATTTTTGAGAGCCCATGTCTTCAAAAATAAGAGAGGAAAATAAGTTGTGAAAAGAACACGTCTCTAGATGGCCTAGAAGATCCTTCTTCTTTACAGTTTTATTACCTTCTTCACCTGTCTCATGTGCTCCCAGGCCTTTTCTGAAGACTTGAATCTCACATAGCTCTGACACTGCCACACTCCATAAGCCAAGAAAACTAGAGTGAAAGGTTTCAGCCTAGAAGTAGAGTCAGTTTCATTGAATTCTATAGGCTCTGTGACTAACCTGGGACTGCCAGATAGTCCCCAGGCGGTTCCGGTCATTGGCATCTTGAACAAAGATCGTAAAGAGTTTGTGGTGACTTTGTCCTCTGAGCCCCTTGTCTCTGAAATGCCCCTTCAGAAGTAGTATTGTATAATGGGGAATAAGTCCTGTTCTGCCACTTAGAAGCTTTGTGACTTCAATCAAGTTACTCAACCACTCTGAGTTTCAATGTCAGCATCAGCAAGATGGAGATAATACCTCCTACTAAAGTTGTCATAAGGATTAAGTGATGTCCAATGTGAGCTGTTTTACACAGGACCTGATTTTTTGTATGTTTGATGGACTGACTTGGAGTCAGGACCCAGATTATTTTTCCTTAACACCCTGTTTTGTGGTTTTGTATGCAAGTGTGAGTTTGTGTGTATAAAAGTAGATGTGTTTGTGTAAGCATAGTTGTATATGGATATATGCTTTACATTTGAATCCACTGTTTATGATGGCTAAGATACTAGAATAGTGCCATTCAACAGACTTTCCCTTTTTTTGTGGGGATGGGGGGACGTAGTCTTGCACTTGTCATCCAGGCTGGAATGCAAAGGCACAATCTCAGCTCACTGCAACCTCTGCCTCCTGGGTTCAAGCGTTTCTCCTGCCTCATCCTCCTGAGTAGCTGGGATTACAGGCGCATACCACCACACCTTGCTAATTTTTGTATTTTTAGTAGAAATGACGTTTCACCATGTTGGGCAGGCTGGTTTTGAACTCCTAACCTCAGGTGATCCACCCGCCTCGGCCTCCCAAAATGCTGGGATTACAGGAGTGAACTACTGCACCTGGCCCGCTTGATAGACTTTCTATGATGGTGTTAGGTTTCCTTTGCGTTGTCTGTCACAGTGGCTACCAGCCACATGTGGCTATTGAGCACTTGCAATGTGGCTAGTAGGACTAAGGAACTCTATTTTTAAAGTTAATTTTAATGAATTTAAATTTAAGTAGTCACAAATGACTACTTGTACAGCACAGCCCTAGAATCTGCCCTCATTTTTAATTACACCTGAAATAATTATTATGGTATGAAAAAGATTACTGAACACCTCCTATGTTTCAGGCACTTGGACATGCACTAACTCATTTAACCCATGTCAGCTTGGTGACATGAGTGATCTCATTGTAATCTTCTTTTGGCTGGTAAAGAAACCAAGAATTGGAGACATAGAGTAACTCCTTTGAAGTCACACAGACAGTTCAATGTTTGAGCCCAGATCTCTAATCTTAAAGCCCTTCTCTGCACGACCCCTCCTCGTGCCATCTTATAGCAGTGCACATATAGTTTCCAGGGTGTATGTACAGTTTCCTTTTGTTATTCATAGATCACTCTGGCTGCAGGATGGAAAATGGATTTAGGTGATGGGGAAAGGAAGGAGGTGTTTTCAGTAGAAACAGGGAGGCCAGCTGGGAGCCTACTGCAGTAGTCGAGAACCACAACAGCAAATGCCAAGAGCTAAACCACCAACTGGCCTTCTTGCTGGCAGCCTCACAGACGATGGAGTGTCAGATCTGGAATCCCTTTGGACAGCATCTAGTGCATCCCTTTGGCGATCTTTATTTGAAGAATGATGAAACTAAGGCACAGAGGCAGGAAGGTGATTTCTCCGAAGTTGTCAGAGTTGGCACAAGAGCTCCCATCTTCTACTATGATGTTTTTCCTGCATTCGAGACCATCATGGAAACAGAGACTTTATTATCACCAACCTCTTTACCTCCATCTAAATCCTTCTTGCATTTTTAGACACTGCCCGTGTTTTCCTAAAATGCCATGAAGTCAACTAAAAGACAGGAATTTCAGTTCTCTGTAAACAAATCCATTTTTACAAAGAATGAGCAAATCCTCCTCCAGAAGTTTGAGCATGTCCTCCAGAGAATACAGAAATTCATGCAAGGTGTCTTGGAAGTAGATATAAAAAGCTTATTCCATTTTTTAGAGAAGGAAAAAAAAAGCCCAAGCACAACTTTTCTGATGCCTGATAATATTCTTCTCTCATCTCTCATTTCCTCACAACTATTTTGTCTTAAGGCTCTGCAAGCCTGTGGGAAGTTGCTGTGTGATTTTTATCTCCATGATTAAAGTGTTACACTTTATTGAGTTCTTTACATCAGCAGCAAAATCTGCAATGCGGGGTTTTACATAACACCTCATTTTCTTCTCACACCATTACTGTTATTAACCTGGTGGCAATAAACAGAAAATACAGCTTTGCTTATGATGTACTCTTTATTTTTGTTCCAATAGCAAGAAGAAGAAAAAGAGAGAAAGAACCCAGAGAACAGGGAAGAATTTTTTACCCGTTGTATCACTTTGAGGTCTGCCTTTCTCTTTCCCTGTTCCACAATAGCATTTCTCAGAGAAGATAAAGGATGGAGATAGCCTCTGCTCAAAGATATTATCTTCTCCATCATTAGTTCATCCATCTATTCATTCAGTAAGGATTTTCTTAGCACCTACTATGTGCCAGACACTGCACTAGATGTTGGACCTATTAAAATGAAGACAATGTGATTTCAGGTCCTGAGGAGTGCTTGGTCCAGTGGGAGAAATAGACACACAAAGCAATAATAATGAAACAGTGAAATAGGTACAATAAAAAAGAAGGGTTGAGTGACAATAGACGTGAAGGAGGACATGGGTTAGGGAAGCCTTTACAGGAAGGGATGCTTATATTGGGTCCTGGAGGAAGGCTGGGCAGGGCAAGGTGTTCCTGCCTGAGGGAACAGCATGAGCAAAGCCTTGGAGGGCACAGAGGAGCATCACACAGTCTGGAAGCTCTCAATTTGGCATGGAGAAAGCATAGAGTGCCCATCAGCAGAGAATAGGAAATGAGGTTGGGGATGAAGGCAGATTACTGAGGACCTGATATTCACAAGTGGAAAATATATTCCATGCCTACCAATAATTCATCCTCTTGGCTCCCCATGAGAAACCCAAAGATAAAGGAATCAAGACAGAATGATAGAGTGGGAAGAACTTGTACTATGGATAGATCTAGATTTTATTCTTGGCTCGGCCACTTACTAGCTGTGTAACTTTAAGCAGTGCATTTATCTGTAAAACAGGTATGTTAAAAATGAGATAATGACTATAAACAAGTTGCGTAGGTTGTTGATAGTATTTCATGTGTCAAAGGAAAGGGGCTAGGAGAGCAAAACTCTAAACAATTCAAAGGGCCAGAGAAGACACAAATTCATTCTGTCTGATTTTGATGAAGGTTTTTATGTAGATATGGATGAAGGAGCTTGCATTGTTGTAGGACTTCCCTTCAATCCAAGATATGAAGCTTGTTTGTTACCCACACCTTCTTGTCCAACCCTTGCTTAACTCACAACCACTCCCTCACTCCTTGCTGCTTTCTGGCTGAGTGAAGCAGTTTATAAAAATCAAAAATCTTCTCTTTGGAGGGAGTGAATGCCTATAGCAGAGCAATAGCTAGAGAAAAGCCAACCAGCATCCCATTTACATAGTAATAGAGGGCCCAAGTATTTGATTATGTGTATTTAAGTGTTTGATTAAAAAAAAAAAAAAACCTTTGATTCTGTATCCTAACAAAAGTGTGCAATGCTTATACTTAACTTTTTCTTTTTTGGTAGACCTCCTCTGTAGCCACTTATGTTTAATTTATATTAATAAAGAGCTCTATTTATACAGAAAACACATGATTACATGGGGAAAATGTTCCTTTCATTCAAATAGCCATATTTAGAAAAAATCAACTTGTTTGGATCAAAATGTCATAACCTAAGACCATAGCACATCTGATGGCATCTCACTCTAACTGGGGACAAGTACCAAGGAGGCAAACACAGAACTCAAACTTATAAGACAGTGACATCTCCAAACTCAGTGGATGCCCCCCCTCAATCCAGAAACCTGGGAATCAGTCCAAACTGAGGTCCCATATTGCGAACTGTCAATCTTGCTTTGTAGTGGGTCTCAGGTTTGGATGCTTCTTCACATCCTCCTAGCCCTTGCTTTATGTTTTGTTTTGTTTTAAGACGAAGTCTCGGTCTGTAGCCCAGGGTATATAGTGTAGTGGTGCCGACTCGGCTCACTGCAACCTCTGCCTCCTGGGTTCAAGTGATTCTCGTGCCTCAGCCTCCCAAGTAGCTGAGATTACAGGCACGTGCCACCACTCCCAGCTAATTTTTGTGTGTTATTTTGTTTTTCGTTTTTGTTTTTGTTTTTTTAGTAGAGACAGGGTTTTGCCATGTTGGCCAGGCTGATCTCGAACTCCTGACCTCAGGTGATCCACCCACCTCGGTCTCCCAAAGTGCTGGGATTACAGGCATGAGCCACCGCACTCAGCCCTAGCCCTTGCTTTAATTCAGGACCTTATCATTTTTAAATTAGTTCTCACTTGGATTATAACAAAAGTGTTCTAACTAATCTACCTGCCTTTGAGTCTTATGACCACTAATTCTCATCACAGCCTCCAGAACAATCTTGCTAAAATGTAAATGTAATCCTGTTATAATTTCATAAAACACTTCTGTGGCTTTCTATTTTCTGTTTTATAAGGAAAAGTCATGACTCATTAGTGGTTTACAAGGTCTTCCATGTATGGGTCTTTGGAAGCCTCTCTGGTCCCTTTCCTCACCCCTGTCTCTGTCCCCTCCCCTGCCCTTCAGTTGTGCTAAACACCTTATTTTATTTTGTTTTATTTTATTTTATTTTATTTTATTTTGAGATGGAGTCTTGCTCTGTTGCCAGGCTGGAGTGCTGTGGCGCAATCTCGGCTCACTTCATTCTCTGACTCCCTGGTTCAAGCAATTCTCCTGCCTTAGCCTCCTGAGTAGCTGGGATTACAGGCACGCACCACCACGCTCTGTTAATTTTTGTATTTTTAGTACAACCGGGGTTTCACCATGTTGGCCAGGATTGTCTGGATCTCCTGACCTCATGATCCACCCGCCTCGACTTCCTCATTGTGCTGGGCCCTAAACACTTTATTGTTCCCTCAATGGGCTAGTGGTTTTGGGCTTCGGGCTTTTGCCCACAGGCTCCCTCTGCCCACACTGTCTTTCTCTCCACTGGAGGGTCCTTATCATTCCCTTGGTGAACACCTTCTCATCTGTCAAGACCTTGCTTAATAGTCACCTCCTCTGTAAAGTCTTTCCTGACCACCCACTAACTGAATGGTTCCTTCAGCCATACTTTCACCCAGTCTTCACTTATGTCTCTTACAGCACCTGAAAGGCATATGTACACTTAAACTGTTCCCTTGTCTGTCTTCCCTACTATACAGTGAAGAAAGAGAGAGGTGGGAAAGGGGGAACAGAAGAAGAAAAGGAATGAAGAGAGAGGAAAGAAAAGGGGCAAGATGAGAGAGTTAGAGAAGAGAGAGGAAGAAAGAATGAAGGGACAGATGCCAAGTGCTGTCCTGTACCTTTCTTCTTCCTGTTTCCGCTCTTCCAGCTGCCTACACCAAATAAAGCAGACAGGAACCATTTTATTTTTCCCTAGGATAAAGTGCATAATTTCAGCATGAATGTTGGCACCCTCAGACACTTCTCTGAAAAGTAGTGATGTGCACTCTGCCAAGTGGAAAGACTGCATTAGCGTGGGGAAGTGATTGAACTGCTGTCTCGCAGCAGGCTCTCCCCACAGGGCCATGCCAAGGAAAAGGACCTTGCACTTGTGTCTTGAAGGAGATAAGGTAGAAAGACTGGCAACATCTGTCCTCAGTTAGAGGCCAAATGAAAGAGAAAACAACAACAGCAATAGTGCAAAGCAGGAAGATGAGATATTGGAAGGATATGAGACTCTTAGGACATAATGGTGGAAAGAGCCCTGAAAAGTCACTGAATCCATCCTCTAAGTGGGGAAATTGAAGTCCGGAGAGGGAGAAGGAATTCTCCAGGGTCACGTAGCAGCTTAGTAGAGAACCAAGATGAGTTTCCTAGGAAGAAGGAACCTGACATAGACCAAGGACTCCTGTCCCTGCAGCTCAGTGGTTAGACATGTATCATTACCTCTCTGAGCCAGCTAACAACCTCCTGAGATAGGTGTCCCCAAGCATTCAGGCCACAACTATTTACTGAGTTCCTAATGTGTGCCTGAGGGTGCCCTAGTTTTATCAGCCTTTGATTTATAATGAAGCAACATTAACTTTTAATTATCAAATTAAAATGCTCCTCAGTTCTCACAGCCTTAAAAATTCTCAGTCCTCTTCTTAGTTGAGAGCTCCCTGATTAGTCTTGTTTTCCTGCTCAGACTGGGGCTTTCTGAGGGAAAGCCTGGCTTTTCTACTTGTATCTGTGTGCACTCTCGATACAGAACTGAGCACACAGGATGACTCCCCTAGTTGAGGATCAAGCAGAGGCTTTGGAGTGGTGAGATGTGAGTTCGAATCCCATCTCAACTGGTAATTTGTTGTGAGATCTTGACAAGCCAGGCTCTGAGCTTCTTCTGAGAAACTAAGATCATAATCCTATTGACCCTCATGGAGTGTTGAGAGAATCAAATGAACTGATTGGTTCGAGAATGGTTTATAACTGTATAAATGTGCAAGACAGTGGTTATTGTCAATAGATTTCATATTGAACAAGGAAGAAATGTACATATATGTGAGCTGGGTCCCCAAGCTCCTCTTCACTCTGTGCTACCATAGCACTCACACTTCTTCACATTCCTCATTGCACAGACAGTTACTTGTAAAATGTCCTTCTTCTTCACAAGGTTTTGAGCCCCAGGAGGTCCATATCACCAGTGCCAAGTACAGCACCTGCACATAGTGTCATTGTGTGATTCAAAAGAATATATTGACAGTGTATAAGCTGTCAGATATTTTGGTAGGCATAAAGCCAGTTACTTCATTTAACTCTATGACAATGTATGAATTTGTGATTGTTATCTTCAAATTTCAGGTGATTAAACTGAAACTCAGGAAGGGAAAGTGAATTCTACAGGTCTTAAAGCTCACCCATGGTGAAACTAACCCTTGAAGCCCAGTCTACCAGACCCCCAAACCACACTACTCTCATGAGTACCCTTTTATCACCATTGTCGTTATCACAGTCATTATGGCTATCACCAGTCACTGAAGGGAGCAGGAGGCAGAGGTCAGGAGTTCATCCTTTGCCCTGGGAAGGTCTGTTATAAACCCAAACCTCCTGTGCTGAGCTTCTCATCTCTCTCTTTGTCTCCAGGCATAGAGGTGGAGAAAGGGGATGGAAGCAAAGGAAGGCTCCTTCCTGCCAGGCCAGACCTGGCTCTTCCTGGATCCCTGGGAGGTGCAGAAATGCCTCCATTTATGTGCAAGTAGAGTCAGATTGTAAGAGGCTAATTAGAAGTAGAAAAAAATATGTTTTTATTTCTCATCTTGCTGCTTCTGATGCATTTTCTCCACCCCTAATCATTAGTCTCAGAATAATCCCGAAATTTATTCTGCTGAGGTCAAGGAGGCCACAAATCCAGGGCTGGGCTATTCTGAATAGTTTAGAGCTTAGACCCAGGTCAGAAACACTTGGGTTCGAATCTAACATCTACCACTTGCAAGCTCTTTGCCTTGGTTTCCTTATATGATGTGATTGCCCTTATAGGATTGTTATCATTACAGGACCATACTTAAGAAGTACTGCATGAATGTCAACAGCTTTTGATGGTGTCATGTTTAAGTGCATGGATTACAGAGCCAGACTGCTTGGGCTCTGCCAGTTGCCACTGTGTGATCTCAGGTTCCCACACAACCACTCTATCCCTGAGTGTTCTTATTTGTAAATGATGTTTCTATCTGATAAGGTTGTGGGAGGATTAATGAGTGCCTGCCCCTAGCATAAAGTGAGGGCTATGTTGTTATTATTATCCTCCCCCACAGCTCTTCCAGATAGAATCTAGGCCCTGGGAATTTCCCACACCCCTTACTACCCCTTTCTCTGAGTCTAAGATAGCAGGCCCATTCATTTATTTATTCATTCTGTTACTCAGCAATTGTTGCCTGAGTACTTACTGTGTGTCAGGCCCTATGATATACCTTGTGGATATGGAATTGAACCAGATGCAGTCCTAGGCTTCAAAAGATTCACAGGCTACGCCCTCCTTATTATTATTTTTTTCTGTTGTTGTTCATGGTTTTCATGAAACCACACTTTCCTTGTATTTTTTCACCTTCTTTCTTCTCTGACCACTCCACAGTCTCCTTTCCTTCTCTTTTAGCTAAACTTTCAACTTCAGAGGGCTTCAGGCTCAGTTCCAGGACCTCCTCTAGGTCCACACTTTCTCCCAGAGATGTTACACCCACCTCAATGATAATGATTCCCACATTTATACCTTCAGTCCAGTCTTCTCCCTGAGGGTTCTTCTTTCATGAATTCAACTGCCTACTTGACACTTCCTGTCTTGTATTCAGTGGTCATTTCAAACTGTGAAGAGCCTATCAGAACTCTCAATTTCCTAACCAATATCCCAGCTGGGCTCCACACCAGTCTTCTCCATCTCTGTACATGAAACCACCATCTACTTAGTGTTCAAGTCATAAACCTTTGATTCTTCCCACATGTAATCTATGTGCAGGTTCTATGGAGGTATGGCCACAATATTTGTTAAACATGCCTTCTCACCTCTACCACCACCTCTCTTATTTAAGCTGTAGTTAAGCACTGCATAATGACATTTCAGCATCAGACCACATGTACAATGGTGGTCCCATATGATTATGATGAACTTGAAAAATTCCTGTCACCTGGTGACATCGCAGCTGTTGTAAGGCACAGGGCAATGCATTACTCGTTCACATGTTTGTGGTGATGCTGGGGTAAACCAACCTGCTGTGCTGCCAGTCATATAAAAACATGGAAATGCAATTATGTATAATACATAACACTTAATAATAATATGTAACTATGTTACTGGTTTATGTATTTTCTATACTATACTTTTTATTATTATTTTAGAGTGTACTTCTACTTATATAAAAAAAAGTGAACTCTAAAAAGTCTCAGGCAGGTCCTTCAGGAAGTGTTCCACAAGAAGGCATTGTTATCATAGGAGACAACAGCTTCATGCATGTTATTGTCCCTGAAGACCTTGCAGTGTGATAAGATGTGGAGGTGGAAGACAGCTATGTTGATGATCTTGATCCTATGTAGGTCTCGGCTCATGTTTGTGTTCGTGCCTTAGTTTTTGACAAAAAGTGTTTAAAAAGTAAGAAAACAAAACAAAACACCCATAATTTATAACTAGGAGAAAAAGCTTATAGAGTAATAAAGGAAGAACATATTTTTGTGCGGCTGTATAATGTGTTTGTGTTTTAAGCTAAGTGTTATTACAAAAGAGTCAAAAAGTTTAAAAAATTCAAAGTTTATAAAGTAAAAAAGTCCCTGTAAGCTAAGGTTGATTTATTATTGAAGAACTAAAATGTTTTAAAATAAATTTAATGAGGCCAGGCGTGGTGGCTCACACCTGTAATCCCAGTGAGCCGAGATCGTGCCAATGCACTGCAACCTCCACCTCCCAGGTTCAGGTGATTCTCCTGCCTCAGCCTCTCGAGTAGCTCAGATGACAGGTGTGCACCATTATGCCCAGCTAATTTTTGTGTTTTCCATAGAGACGGGATTTCCCCATGTTGGTCAGGCTGGTCTTGAACTCCTGATCTCAATTGATCTGCCTGCCTTGGCCTCCTAAAGTGCTGGGATTACAGGTATGAGCTACCACGCCTGGCCTCATTAAATTTATTTTAAAATAGTCATATGCTATACAGGTTTGTAACCTAAGAGCCATAGGCTATAACAATATACCCTAGGTGTGTAGTAGGCTATAGCATCTAGGTTAGTGTAAGTACACTCTATGATGGCCACACAATGATGAAATCACTTAGTGATGCATTTCTCAGAACTTATCCCCATCATTAAGTGCTTCATGACTGTACTATGATCGCTTAGGGGAACTATCTCAACTGCCTCATTCATGCCCCCCTAAAATCCATTATCTACATGATAGGCAAGGTACGTTTTTCAGTATTCCCCTGTTAAAATGTCTTTCTACTGTACATAGGATAAACTCCAAATTCTGACCCTGGCTTTCAAGACCCTGTGTGATCTGGACCCTGCAAACCTGTCCAGGCTTAGCTCCAGTGTTTGTCACAATCTGGCTATCGGCCTTCCCTTTGGTTTTTGAAAACAATACACTCATTGTTGCTTTAGGGCCTTTGTTTTGCCCAGGATCCTTTCTGACTTCTTTGAATGTCTGGTTTTTCTCCCTTTCTTTCTCTTCCTTCCTTCCTTCCTTCCTTCTTTCCTTCCTTTCTTTCTCTCTTTCTCTCTTTCTTTCTTCTTTCTCTCTCTCTTTCCTTCCTTCCTTTTTCTCTCTTTCTCTTTCTTTCTCTTTCTCTCTCTTTCTTTCTCTTCTTTCTCTCTCTCTCCCTTCCTTCCTTTTTCTCCTTTCTCTTTCTCTTTCTCTCTCTTTCTTTCTCTTCTTCCTTCCTTCCTTTCTTCCTTCCTTTTCTTTTCTCTCTCCTCTCCCCTCCTCTCCTCTCCCCTTTCCTTTCTCTCTCCCTCTCCCTCTCCCTGTTCTCTTCTGTTTGTATGGGAAAGTCTTTATGTCCATTTCCTTTTTGAAGGACAATTTTGCCAGGAACAGTATTCCTGCTTAACAGGTGCATGCCACCACACTTGGCTGAATGGCTAGTTCTTATCATCCTTTGAGGCTTAATTCAAATGTCAGAGGCCTTCCCTGATCACAGTACCTAAAGTAGACTTTTCCCTCATCCACTGTGTTATTCACCATCATGTTATTTACCCTAGTGCATTTCTAGCGTGTTTCACAATCTGCAATTACCTTGCTTATCTGCTGTTTATAGTTTGTAAACCCCACCTGGGTGTTAGCTATTTAAAGGCAGGAATCTTATCTGTCTTGTTCACCCCGAGGTCCTATGATAGCATGAGGAATATAGTAGGTTCACAGTAGATATTTGCCAGATGAATGGATGAATGAATAAGCTAGATGATAAATACCTTAACAGAAGGATATTTTTTAAATCTGTGGGATTCCAGAGAAAGGAGCTGCTATCCGTGAGAGCATCCAGGAAGACCTCTCTGTCAAGGGCCCATTTGGGATAAGCAGTAAAAGATGAACAAGATGTTACCAGGAGGTGAAAGGAAGGAAGAGGACGAAAGAACAAACACAAAAGCCCAGAGTATGAGAACACCGGTGTGCTTGGGAAGTTACAGTGGTTCTAGAAGGCTGGAGTGTAGGATGGAGAGAGGCAGGAGGTGAAGTGCCCATGGCCCATCCCCTTTGTCCCTTGAGCTGGCTGTCTGGATTTCTTATGTGGTTGTTCCTTTCTTTGTCCCCTTGACTTATTATATCCCTTTTTTTATGGGAGGAATTTCTGCCCAGCCACGTTCAGGACATATCTGAGGAAGAAAGCCTTCACTGTGCCACTTCAGAAATATATATATGTATATGCTATGGGCTGGGCACAGCTACAATCCCAGCACTTTGGGAGCCTGAGGCAGGAGAATTGCTTGAGCCCAAGAGTTCCAGACTATACTGGGCAATATAGCAAACCCTGTCTCTACAAAAAAATTATTTTAAAATAAAGAAATATACACTATGAATGATAAAGAACCTTTGCATTATTTTGTTTATTTGATTTGCTTGGTTGATATTAAAGAAAGAGTCCTCAATTTTTCTGAAAATTTTTCCTTCCTGCCTTAGAACACAGAAATAACTTTCATTCCTTAAAAATCAGACAGGGAGACATTTTAGTTAAAAATGAAAAGAATAGATTTGGGACTTTTTATCTCAGTCCCAGGGGAAAACATCTTCCTAGGGTAAATCCGAAGGAGGAATGTGTCTGGAAGTCCTCCCAACGCTTCTTGCTTCTCCCACACACATACCTCAATGCCTTTTTGAGAGTCTAAGCTCAATAATCTCAGTCACAGATCCCCACAATCCTTCAGCTCAGACCTGAAGGAATCTGCATGGGGCTTGCCTTACTGTAATCAAGTAATTGCTTTGCTAGGCTGCAAGCTCCTGTGAGGACAGCAGGGTACAGGACATGGGGAGTTTACAGCCAGAGGCCTGGGTTCAGACCCGGCTCTGCCATGTCTTGCTTCGTAATGTTGGGCAAGTTACTTGAGCTCTCTGAGCTTCCATTTCCTCCTCTGTAAAACAGAAATAATCACAAAGCTCACCCTGCTCAACTTGCGGTTATTCCTGCCTAAGCTTCAGTTTCTTCCCCTTGGCATCTCCAAACCTAAGATAAAATTCCTCTGTCCTTCCTGCATTGGATTGCCCTGGATGATCCTTCCTTCACTGAACTGAATTTGTGATAAACTCTGAAGTGCCGCCCAAATGTGAAGGATCCAGCCCCACATCAGAGCACCAAGCTCAGGTTTTGGCCTGTGCCAAGTGAGATGAAGCAGGGCAGAAGCTCAGAATAGAGAAAGAAAACCCATTTCCTCCCTGGTGTCTAGGTGGAAGCAAACTCCACACTAAATTATGTTGCAAATATGCCCCAAAGTAGTTTTAATTTTATTGGCACTGATTTTAATTTACTCTTTAGGCCCCTGATTGCAAGATGAACTGCTGGCTGCTGGCAAGGGGACAGCCCTTCATCATTCTGTTTTAATTAAGGTTCTTAAGTTTGGAAGGAAAGGAGATGCTCTCCCCATCCCCCACCTTCTATTCTCATTCCCAAATTGTAATTAAGGGCCCTACGTTTGTGACACACACCCCTTGGTCTGGCACAGCCACAGAAAAGTACCTGGTTTTACTGTTGGAAACACTTAAGATGCATTTGTTTATTCATTAATTCACTTATCTTTCCATCAGTTCATTCTCTTATTCATTCCTTTGTAAACCTTCAATGATGACCTGCTATATACAAGGCCTTATTGTGGCCCTGTGGATTGAAAAAAATCAACAATATAAGGTCCCTGCCCTCAAAGAGCTCACATTCTGGAGGGAGATGAAAATAAAGGGTTATTATGTCATGTGGTAAGTGCCGTGAGAGAGATATATACCTTAAATTATGAGAGCGCAGAGGAGGCTGTTAACTCAGCCTGAGGGATAAAATAAGGCTTTTTGAATTGAGATTTTGTACTAGTCAAGATGAATGATATTAGCTTCCATAATAAACAATCCCCAAATTTAAGTGGCTTAATACAGTGAAGATTCACTTCTCTCTCACATCAGTCTGATGCAGATCAGGTGACTCTCCTTGCTATTGTCCTCTTGAGTGTTGAAGGGAGGATATAGGCTTCTTTCTTCTTAGGATATCATCATTTTTTACATGTAGCTCCCCATGCAGAAGGGCAAGAGAGAATGCGGGTGATTGTGTATGAGGAGTTTTATGGGCAGGTCTGGAAGTTATCATCATTGCCCACATTCCATTTGATCCCAACCAAATGTCAAGGGGGATAGAAATATCAGTGGGGAAGAGACGCACAATTCAATAAATGGTGTGGAAACAGTGAAATTTAACCCTTACCTCACATTCCACGGCCATATAAATTGAAACTGAAACAAAACATTGAAAACTAAACAACAAAATAATAAAATGGAAGCAACAGTAAAATAATTCAGCTAGGAAACCACAAAAGAAAAGATTGATAAACTGTGTCAAAAATCAGCATTTAAAAATGTACATGTAATTTAAAAAATTACATGAAAACTACATGAACAGAAGTAAAATAGACAAATGACAAAAGTATCTTTATATTACACATAAAGGTTAATTTCTACAATACATAGCTTCTCTAAGTCAACAAGAAATAAAGCCCAACAATCCGATTTTTTAAATGGTCAAAGGCAATGAACAGAGTTCTTAGAAAAGAGAATGCAAATCACTTTTGTTTATTTATTTTATTATTTATTTATTTATTTTTTGAGATGGAGTTTCACTCTTGTTGCCCAGGCTGGAGTGCAATGGTGCTATCTCAGCTCACTGCAACCTCTGCCTCCCAGGTTCAAGCAATTCTCCTGCCTCAGCCTCCCGAGTAGCTAGGATTACAGGCGCCCACCAGCACGCCCAGCTAATATATTTTTTTTTTTTTTGTATTTTTAGTAGAGACGGGGTTTCACCATGTTGGTCAGGCTGGTCTTGAACTCCTGACCTCAGGTGATCCACCCACCTCAGCCTCCTAAAGGGCTGGGATTATAGGCGGGGGCCACTGTGCCCGGTCACAAATCATTTTTAAACATATGAAAATATGCTTAACTATACAGTAAAAGATAATTATACAGTACTAAGAGAAATTCAGATTAAAACTAATCTTAGATATTACTTTTCACCCATCAAATTGGCAAATATCAAAAAGTTTGATTCCACCTATATTGTCAAGGTAATAGGCTAGGAGTGTTCTGGCCCTTCTAAGGTCAGTCTGTCAGTATTAATCAGAATTGCAAATGCACATAGGATCCAGAAATTTCACTTCTAGGAATTTATTATTTTATTATTATTATTACTATTTTATTATTATTATTATTTATTTTTTTTTTTTTTTTGAGACGGAATCTCACACTGTCGCCCGGGCTGGAGTGCAATGGTACGATCTTGGCTCACTGCACCCTCCACCTCCCAGGTTCAAGTGAGTCTCCCGCCTCAGCCTCCTGAGTAGCTGGGATTATAGGTACCCACCACTATGCCCGGCTAATTTTTTGTATTTTTAGTAGAGATGGGGTTTCACTATGTTGGCCGGGCTTGTCTTGAACTCCTGACTTCGTGATCCTCCCGCCTTTGCCTCCCGAAGTGCTGGGATTATAGGCATGAGCCACCGGGCCCGGCCAGGAATTTATTTTACATACAATTATATATGTGTGAAATAATGTATATACAAATTTCATCACTCAGACATTCTTTGTAACAAGAAAAGATTGGAAATACAGTAAATATTTATCAATAAGGAACTAGTTAGTTTATATATGGCTGTTACAAAGAATGAGGTACCTATTTATTAAGTAAGAATCGCCTCTGAGATATATTCAGAGAAGAACAGCAGATCTGAATGGTGTGTTTATGGTGCTATCACTCGTGTGTTTGGAGCAGGGGGTTTGGGTGTGGAGAAAATATTTACTTGTATATGCACAAACTATCTCTGGAAAGATATATGCAAGCCTGATAGCATTAGCTGCCTCTGGGGAGCAAAACTGGGTGACTGGTAGAAGGGAGATTTTTTACTGTAAATTATTTTATAATGTTTGACTTTCAGATTATATGATCAATCAAGATAATTCAGGTGCTGGTTCTTTCACGTGAAGTCACATCAGCTGCCAGTTGTCAGGATGGGATGGTGGAAGCCACACCTATATGGTTATCAGAAAAATGGGACAAAATTACACTTGTACCCCCATAAATCTATGCAAATAAGTTTTTTAAATTTAATTTTTTTTAAATGAAAAAGTAAAAGAAAAGCTAGGTTCTAATTCTTGCTTTTTCACTAACTTGCTGGCCAACCTTAAGCAAGCAACCTCCGCACTCAGAGCAGATCTGAGAAAGGTCAGAGAAACTGGTTTCCAAGGCCCTCCCTAGCTCTGACATCGAGAGATACAAACTGTAGCTTTTCCTTCCACATTTCTTAAATCATCTTTCTACCTCCTCCTTTCCTGTGCAGCTCATCAAAAGCTCAGAGGAAAAGACAGACAATTGAAGAAAATAAAATTGTGAAGATGACTTTTATAGGGCTCCTGTTGAATCATTGTGTATTCCACCTCCAAAGCTGAAAATGATGAGTTTAATATCACATAGAGCAGTGCATCTTGTATCTCCCAAAAGACAGCTTATGCTACCCAGAGAACTGGGAGCTTGGCAAGACATAATTTTTCACTCCAACTCTGAGGCAAATGAAATGACAGTCATTGAGCCCACATTCTAGAAGCAACATAGTTTTCATTTGGTTTTAACTTCATTTGAAAGCATCCCAAGGAGGGAGAATCCTTCTAAATGTGCACTTTTCTTCTTTCCCAGGACTATGTACTAGAAAGGGGATGGAGAGGTGGCCAGGTTTTGCCTTGACTATTTCTAGCGTTGGCCATTGATGACAATAAGTTAATTGTGTGAGGGGGCAGGAGGCCTGAATGTCAGCCCGGTTATTCTATGAGCTTGGGCAAGTCCCCTCCCCATGCAGGTCTTCTGTTATTCTCAGAAAGGGTTAATGGATATAAGTTGGGCTGATATATAAGAAGTGAAGGTTGGATTTGAGGACCATTGGAGATCTAATGGCCTAAAAATTACCCCATCCCCCACGCCCCCTCTTTCAGCCAGTCCATTACAGTATGTGGAACAATCTCTCTGGGATTGTTTGTTCAATCATTCGGTATGTAGTTACTGAGCATCCTTTACTTACATGCACTGAGCTCTTTATAGACAATCCTCCTAACTTCAGGAAAGGTTAACAAATAATACCATATCAACCAAGAAAGTGCCTTAAATATGTGTAAGTAAAGAGCAGAGGTAGACTAGTCAATGCCGTCTTTACAGACTACAAAGGCATTTTCCTTCATGCTTTATTTATATGCTATTGGGGAGTAGACGTGGCATCATCACACAAGGTTAACTAAAAGAGTTAAGTAAGACTTCATATGTAAAGTTCCAAGAATGGTGTCTGGCATGTATTACATATACAGTGAAAGACAGTAATTATTATTTTTTATTTATATCACAAGATATTAGCAAGCAATATAGTAATTATTATTGCTGTGTTTGATTCCCACTATAATGCTCTGAGGTTTTAATTAAAATACCCATTTTTCAGATAAGGAAGCTGAGGCTCAAAGTGGGGACATGATTTACACCAAGCTTCCCAGCTAGAAACGGCCAAGTTGGGGCAAAACTGCGAACAGGCCCAAAGTAAATACAGTTGTGTTACCTCAAAGGTATTTCTCATTAATCAGAGAAATAAATTCCACTAATGTCTAGTCATGAATGTGTTAGCTGTTCTGAGTAAGTAACATCATGACTTAACCCAACCTAAATGTCACTTTTTCTGAAGACCTCTTAAAAGGGATGCTAACAGTAGTGCTTTCACACCTTGAAGGAAAACCATGTTAAAAGTGAGGAGGAATTGATCCTCACCTGTCTTAAACCCTCCCCTCACATTGCAAATGGCTGCTAAATCTGCTGACACATAGGGTCAGCTCGATGTGTATGTGTGTGTGTGTGTGTGTGTGTGTGTGTGTGTGTGTGTGTGTGTGTGTGTGTGGTGTAGTGTCTGGTCCCTTAAAGGCAAGCTCTATGGCCCAGACTTCTCATTTGTTATCCTTTCTCTCAACAGAAAACAAGCCTGGAGTTTTATATTGACATCCACGCCCACTCCACCATGATGAATGGCTTCATGTACGGCAACATTTTTGAGGATGAGGAACGGTTCCAGAGGCAGGCCATTTTTCCCAAGCTCCTCTGCCAGAATGCTGAGGACTTCTCCTATGTAAGCCGGGAGTTCTCTCTCAGCCAGCCCCAGCCCCCCACACCCTGCCTCCCTGTATTCCTTCTCACTCAGTTCAGTTTGCTTTAAGCTCCACAGGACACCTAACTCTGTGCCAGGTCTTGTGTGGGTGATGAAGATAGAGGTAAACAAGATGTGCCCATGTTCTCAAACTGCTCATTACCAGTCAGGGAGGGAGACTCTTTGAGAAGGTAGCATTTTGGCTGGCTGATGAACTGGCATTTGTTTTTGTTTTGGTGTTTTTTTTTGTTTTGTTTTGAGACAGGATCTTGCTCTGTCACCCAGGCGGGGGTGCGGTATTATGATCATGGCTCACTGCAGCCTCTGTCTCCCAGGATCAAGTAATCCTCCCACCTCAGCCTCCTGAGTAGTTGAGGCTACTGGCTAATTTTTTTTTTTTTTTTTTTTTTTGAGATGGACTTTCACTCTTGTTGCCCAGGCTGGAATGCAATGGCATGATCTTGGCTCACTGCAACCTCCATCTCCCAGGTTCAAGCGATTCTCCTGCCTCAGCCTCCCAAGTAGCTGGGATTACAGGCATGCACCACAACACCTGGCTAATTGTTTGTATTTTTAGTAGAGACGGGGTTTCTGCATGTTGGTCAGGCTGATCTCGAACCCCCAACCCCAGGTGATCTGCCCACTTCAGCCTCCCAGTTTGCTGGGATTACTGGCGTGAGCCATGTGCCTGGCCACTACTGGCTAATTTTTAAAAATGTAGTTATTTATTTTGTAGAGACAGGGTCTCACTATGTTGCCAAAACTCGTTTCAAACTCCTGGGCTCAAGTGATCCACCTGCTTCAGCTTCCCAAAGTGCTGGGATTACAGGCATGAGCAACTGTTCCCGGCCTTGTTTAATGGAGTTGACTCCAGCATTAACAAGAAAAAGAAACTCACTGAGCACCTACCACATGCCAGACCTTGCTCCACGGTCTGCTTTTACCAATCCCAGTTCTTTTGTATAAGCACAGCACATCTGCTAACAGAGGTTATATGCCCACCATTCTTTTCTCCATGACTCCTTCTCAGCCTCAATTTTTTTTTGTAATTGCTGGGTGATAATTTCTATCCTGCGTGCATTATAGCTTCCTGGGAGGGCAAATGCAGTTTTTGATATAAAAGTTCTTTGCAGGCCGTAAAGACCTCAACAAACTGCAGAGACGGTTGCTGTTACTACCCATCTCACATGCTGAGGACTAGAGAGACTGTGGGGTGGGAAAAACTCATAGCAAAAGCAGTATTGGAAAAGGGCAGGAAGAGAAGATAAGGAGGGGATCAGCATGTGGTGTAGGGAGAGAGCTTTTGCACATTTTCCTTTGTTTTGATACTAAATCTCTGGGGCCTGTTATTTCCATGTGGCCAGAGGGGCAGAGGCCCACAGAGGTCATAGCAATTTTTGAAGTTGATGAGCTGAAAACTCACCTGCTCATTGCTTCAGGCCAGGACATTAGTGGAGATGATGAATTTCTCTGCGTGGTAAGATGCACTCTGAATCCCAGAACCTTTGAATGTCAAACCAGGAAAGGACTTGGCAGATTATTTAGTCCAGTCCCCTCTTTACACCTAAGAGTAAAGAGTGGCCCCAGAAAAGATGAGTATTCAGTGTAAGGTCACCCAGCATTTAATGATAGAATCAAAGCAGGTAGCTCCCCATTTGCAGCTGTGGGGCAGAAACAGCCATGCCTTTTTCTGTAAGAATCTCTATAGGATGGCCCTGTCTATTTGAGACCACTGCAGTTTCAGAAAAGAATGTGGCCTCCTTCATCCAAGTTCCCTGGAAGGCTGGGTCATAGGCCTCAGAGACTCTTCTCACACGGGTGAGGTTTCCAGGGACTACAAAAGGTGCACAGTCTGAAAGCCTTATTTCTGAGCTTGCCTGATGTTTCTGCACTGCAGCCTCCTTAAGGGCGGGAGTCAAGGTCATCTGTCCTAGTCCAATTGCTGTCTCTTCCTTTCTCTTCTCTTCCCTTCTCTTCTCTTCTCTTCTCTTCTCTTCTCTTCTCTTCTCTTCTCTTCTCTTCTCTTCTCTTCTCTTCTCTTGTCCTCAGTGCCCAAATCTGAAACAGGAGAGTTGGAGTTTACTACATGGATTTCAAAGGTCTTTTAGATCTGACATTCTATGATGTTCTGATTTTTCCTTTACCTTAAAAATAGACACACACATGCACACACACACACATACACATACACTTCTCTGTTTCTTTCACAGTCTTTCCGTGCCTTTCTTGTATTGGTGTTTGCTTTATCTCTTTTCCTTCTTCCTTTATCTCCTGCTGAATAAGATACGTATTCTCTTATTAAAACCATGGTCTGTTCATTTACTTAAATTTCCATGGGTTAGCATAGAATGCCCTTTTAACCCCAAGTGAACTGACCTTCACAACTCTGTGAAAGAGATATTTTCACCTCCAAGTTACAAATGAGAAAACTGAGGCTCAGACAAATAAGTCAGCTTGCCTGACATCATGCAATCAGTGGATAGTAGAGCATGTCTTTGAACAGAGGACTTGAGAGTGACATGCTTGTCCATTTCTCTATCCATTGTGATGGTTGCTGTCAACATCTTAGTAAAGAAGCAACCATGATTCCTATGCTCTAATGATTCTGGACATGAATCAGCTATCCCTAAGGGAAGCAGAGTCTTTGGTTGTCTGGAGTCACTCAGTTCTGGATTCAGATTTGTGCTGTATCACTTACTTGCTCCACCTCTATGAGCCTCAGTTTCTTCATCTATAGAGAAATAAAATATGAACACCTACTTCAAGTGGTTATTTTGAAGCCTAAATGAGATGCTGCATGGGAAACAATATTATAAAATTGAAAGCACTGCCCAAATTTTAGGGTTTTTTTGTTTTGTTTTGTTTTGTTTTTGTTTTTGTTTTATTTTTTTTTTTTTCTTTTTAAAGAATAGAGACATCCCAGCACTTCGGGAGGCTGAGGCAGGTGGATCACGCTGGCTAACATGGTGAAACCCCATCTCTACTAAAAATACAAAAAATTAGCCAAGCATAGTTGTGGGCACCTGTAGTCCCAGCTACTTGGGAGGCTGAGGCAGGAGAATGGTGTGAACCCGGGAAGTGGAGGTTGCAGTGAGCTGAGATCGCGCCACTGCACTCCAGCCTGGGCGACACAGTGAGACTCTGTCTCAAAAAATAAATAAATAAATAAAATAATAATAAAAAAGAATAGAGACTTGGTCTCACTATGTTGCCTAGGCTGAACTCACACTTCTAGGCTCAAGCAATCCTTCCACCTCAGCCTCCCAAGTAGCTAGGACTACAGGTGCACACCACCATGCCAGGCTCCAAATGTTAGTTCTGATTATCATCAAAATGTAGTTGCTTCTTTTTCTCTTTCTACTTTTCCCTGCTCCCTCTGTCTCCATTCATTTTTCCACAAATATTCGTTGAGTGGCAGTTACTGCACCTCAAGAACTCTGCTTGCTGCTGTCATTAATTATGTTTATTTAATCAGTCCTTATAATAATCATGTGATGAGGGGTTAATATCTCACTCTTCAGATGGTGAAACTGAGACCCAGAGGTGTTGTAAAATTTGCTCACAATCCAATTGCCAGCAGGTGCCGTGATTCTTTCCTCCCTACTCTGTCTTTCACAGTCCAGCACATCCTTTAACCGGGACGCTGTGAAAGCAGGAACTGGCCGTCGCTTCCTCGGTGGACTCCTGGACCACACTTCCTATTGCTACACCCTAGAGGTCTCCTTCTACAGCTACATCATCAGTGGCACCACGGCTGCCGTGCCCTACACTGAAGAAGCCTGTATCCTTGGCCCGTCCCCACCCAGCCTTGGGCCAGCCCTCATCCAGCCCAGGGTATCCAAGTCTGACAGGTCAGGAATTAGGCCCCCAGCTCAGGTAAGGGCTGAGACTCTCAGGTGAGGATGGAGGTGCTAGTTCTGCTGGTGGCATCTTTGGATTGTCCAGTTTGCCTCAGCCTTTAGTATGACACTCCCACCCCAATTGCCATGCTCCAAATCTTTCCCAGGCCACCTGGACCCATGGCCTGCCCATATCTTACTCTGCCTCCATCTCTCTCCCCTCTCTTCTCTCATGATGCAGCTAGTCTTCTGCCATCTAAGCTATGCAAGTCCACAGGCTGGATGACACCCCCAGGGTTGCTGAGGAAGAGCTTGATGATCTTGACTCCTTCTAACCCTGAACATACAAAACCATATTTTCTCTTTTCATCTTTTGTCTAACCTGTCCTCTCCCACTTTCTTTTCCCTCTACTCACTATTTCCCCTTCTACTTATTTTTCTCCCCCTTGTTCCCTCTTCTTCTCTACCCTCCTCCTCCCTCCTCACCTGTTCTGTGCTTCTCTCTCCTTACTTCTTTTTCCTCCTCCTCCCCTCCTTTCTGTCCTCTCTCTCATCCCATCCTCCTTTCCTCTCTTTCTCTCCTCTTTGCCTCTCCTCTGTCTTCCTTGTCTTTCCTGTCTCGGCCTCTGTGCATCTTTCTCTTTGCCTTTGCATTTCCTTTAACAAATTCCTTTTCCTCTTAGTTTCTTCATAAAATTTCTCTGAAAACCCCCAAGCCTTCCATGATGAAATTAGAAGTTATTTTCTAGCTTGCCTAATTTTTTTTAGGGATTATATAGTAACTCTAGTTGCCTGAGTGTTGATTTTAATACTAAGGTCCCTGCATCAGCTGTAACAGATCATAGCAGATTCCACTTTCCTTTATCCTTTGTTTTTGGGTTGATCTATGTCTCCTTTCCTAACACTTAGTTTTCTCAAAGAAGTGGAGGGAGAACGAAGGAACTTTAGATGAAATGAACTCTGTATTTCTGCAAATTCCCCCTCCCTGGAAGTAGAAGTGCTCTTTTTAGCATCTTTTCAACCCTTGGTGAGTGTTTATGGAATTCCTCTGTGCAGGAAAACATCTTTTCTGAAAGTGGCATGACTTAGGGCTCGTCCCACCAGCCAATTGCAAGTTAGTGGCTCTGTTTGTATGTGTGTGTTTGGGAGGGTCGGGGGTATGGTGTCCAGGTACCTTGCCAGGAACATTGGAAGCAGGGCAATGGCCCTAGAAGGAGTGGCTGGCAGGGGGTAGGCCAGGTGTTAGAGCAGTGTCCCAGCTCCTGTTGGACACAGAGAGATTATGATTGGAACTGAGAGTTCCCTACATACAGTCATCAAGGCTAAGAGTCATCTTGCAGTCTGCTTTAATACCCACCTGACTCAGCAAGGCCAAGGGAATAGGAAGAGGGTCTGTGGGTTCCAAAGTCCTGGCCACCTGTTATGTGCCACACTGCCCCTCTCCATGCCCCATACACACATTAGATGATGTGTACAGCCTATGGCTTCTCCAGAATCTGCTGACTCCTATAATACATGCATATGCTTCATTGCACATTGTGCTTGCTTTGCTCTCCCATAATATATGGCAAAGGGACAGAGAACTTCCTGGAATAAGACTTTCAGCTTGTGCACCAAAGGGGATTCTGCAATTCTTATTCATAGGGAGATGAGGGTCCCTCCAGAGGAGGCCTGCACCTAGTTTGTTGTTGTTTTTTGCTGTCCAATATGACAGGTTCTCCTGCCTTTTCTTAGCCTTTCTGACATGGTTTTGTGTTAGAAGAAAATGTATTTCTTAGTAGAAAGCCCACCCTTGGTTCAGGCCCAAGGTTTCCACCCCTCAACAGCCAACCCTCATTTATCAAAAGTAAACACACCATTAGTACACACCAGGAATCATAAAAGGCACCTAGGGTAAAATACTGAATAAAAAGGCATGGTTTCTGACTCTTAGAACTTTCAGTGTACTTGAGGAGACAATGTACATGATAAATTCTGTGGTGAAGGAATTCCAGAAGGGTCTAGGACATTTTCATTTGACAAGTATATATTGAGTGCCTGTCATAGGTCAGGTAAAGTTCTAGGCACAGGGAATGTTAACAGAGAACATACTAAAGACAAGAATGTCTTTACATGGGGGAAAGAGGGAACTCACACGCGGTCCTGGGA